>NC_083585.1:38313842-38628842 GCF_027579695.1 Neoarius graeffei | reverse complement strand
CTGGGATAGGCTCCAGCTTGCCTGCGACCCTGTAGAAGGATAAAGCAGCTAGAGATAATGAGATGATTTATTTATTTATTAGTGTGTGTGAGAGAGAGAGAGAGAGAGAGAGAGAGAGAGAGAGAGAGAATGAATCTACTCTTATTTCATTCCCGGAATTGATTTTATAAAATGTCCAAAATTCTTTCCACAGCAACTTTGAGAGCTATAATGTATTTATAGGTCTTCTAGATAATGTACCTTGCCCTGTAGTGTGCTTGAGCAGAGCCTCCAGATGCTCCTTCTCTGAAGCTGTGGTCTGGTGCAGCCACGCCAGCATGTCCCCTACGTACCTAACACAACAAAACACACACGCAGCCTAAACATTATACTGTTTGGCGTCACTGCCAGGACCTCACACTAAGCTGCTCAGGTTGTGTGTATATTTGGCTTGTTACCATTAAAGGAAGAGAGCGAAACAAATCAAAAGTCAAAAGCTATAAAGCTCTCAAAGTGAGGGTTCTTTTTTTGTTTTGTTGTTTTTTTTAATGCAAAAAGGTTCTTGCTTTTCAGTTCTGAGCATGAGCCTAAAGAAGGATCTTTATCAGAAAGTCCCATTTCTCGAGAAACCTCTAGTAAGGTTTTTGGCCACAACAAGAACAGCTTCAATACGTCTTGCAACAGATTCTACAAGTTTCTGGAACTGTACTGGAGGATAAACACCATTGTTGTCAAAAGACATTCCCTCAGTTGGTGTTTTGATGATGATGGTGGTGGAGGAGGGCGCTTCCCGACAGCTCACTAAAATTTCCCATAGGTGTTCAGGTTGTCATCTGGTGACTGAAGCACATGATTTACATCATTTTTATCCTCCTCAAACCATTCAGTGAGCCCTCATGCTCTGTGGATGGGGCGGGGTATCAAGGGATAGAGGAGCTCAATCAGAAGAACTTAAAGGCACCATTCAAAAGTTTGGACACACCGACTCATAAGTTTTTCTGTATTTTGACTATTTTCCGTATTGTAAAAAACAGTACTGAAGACATCAAAACTATGGAATTATGTGGTAAACAAAGATGTGTTTATAATTTTCATAGTTTGGATTCTTCAAAATATCCACTGTTTACCTTGATGACACTTTGCACACTATTAGCATTATCTTAACCAGCTTCATGAGGTAGTTACCTGGAATGCTTTTCAGTTAATTCGTACAATTTCTTGCCTTCTTAATGCATTTGAGACCAAACAGTAAATAGTAAATAACCCTATTCCACAACTGGAGTAATCCGTATTATGTCAAGAATCGCCCAACTAAGGAAAGAGAAACAACATCCATCATTACTTTAAGACATGACGCGTCTTTTAATTAATAAAAATAAAGAAAAACCACTGAATTAGAAGGATATCGAGCAGATTATTATTACACTAAATTTCCTTTAACAGAGATGACCTGCAGTTCTCTGAGAACTGCACAGCTCATGTTTTATCAGCATTCTACTGAGAACCTGATGTTCCCTTGCCAGGTTCTGAGAGAAAGATGTTAGCAGAGCAAAAGGATGCTACACTTGCAGTATCCAGAAATCCCTTTCTCTGCCCTTTCTCTGAACCCCCTCTACGCTAGCCGATTCCCTGAAGAAGACCTGAGGATTCCCTGGAAGACAACCAGCTTCCTTTTAAATGTCTTTAGGAGCCTGAATTGAATTTGTCACTTTAGAGACAGCCAAAAAAAGTTCAGTATGAGGATGAGTGCTGTGTGTGTGTGTAATGTAATGAGATATGAAGTGGCTTTTAGTGCTAAACGACAACATGGCCCTGAAGATGACCCTCAATTAGCTGTGAAACAATCGGTTTATGTTTTGAGCTGAAAAAAGCTATTAGGTTTTCAATGTGCTTTTGAAAGGGTGGGTAAAAGGTGATTGTGCACATTGTATCATTGTGTTTTACCTCATAGGATCATGTGAATGCATCTCTATTGGTCTGGGCGTGCCCCCTGGGCCCCCTCGTGTTAGTGCATCGATAAAGCCACGGACCACCGCGCTGCGCCTCGCCGTGCCAAATTCGTCCAAAATGTATCTGAATTATGGAGAGAGCAAGAGAGCGAGGAATGAAACATTGAAAACAAAGCCCTCCTGTCCAAATTTTAGCCCTGACCTCCAAAATGAGTGCGAGAAAAATATGTGAGGTTAGAGAGCCTTGGTCACACACACAAATGAAAACAATGGAGGCTCCTGGTGTGGCACGGAAGAGTAGCACTGTTTTGATCTATGCGCTGAGAACAGAGCTGAGCAGACTAAACAGTAGCTCTACAACAGCCGCAGAGAAGACGGAGGCGGAGAGGGGTGGAGGGACTTGGCACACGTTACAGGAACACACTTTCTCATCCTCTCTCCACTCTGGCCTTGGACTTTAACAACTCCTGCTTGTCAAGGGACCATGGGCACAGAATGTGGGAAACAGAACAGGGTGAGAAACACTCACATAAAGAGTGAACAAGTGTTGGGAAAAGAAACTAATGTATACATGAGGTATAACAATCTGTCTGGAACCACTGTAAGGTTTATCTACGCTTCCCATACATATACACCGATCAGCCATAACATTACACATGGACTCCACAAGACCTCTGAAGGTGTGTTGTGGTATCTGGCACAAAGATGTTAGCAGCAGATCCTTCAAGTCCTGTAAGTGACCAGGTGGGACCTCCATGGACTTGTCCACCTCCATGGACTTGTCCCACAGATGCTCGATCGGACTTTGATCTGGGAAACTTGTAGGTCAAGTCAACACCTTGAACTCTGTCATATTCCTCAAACCATTCCTGAACAATCTTTGCAGTGTGGCAGGACGCATTATCCTGCTGAAAGAGGCCACTGTCATTAGGGAGTACCGTTACCATGAATGAGTGTACTTGGTCTGCAACAATGTTTAGGTAGATGGTATGTGTCAAAGTAACATCCACATGAAAACCAGGACCCAAGGTTTCCCAGCAAAACAAGGTTTACCCAGAGCATTACACTGCCTCCGCCGGCTTGCCTTCTTCCCATAGTGCATCCTGGTGCCATGACTTCCCCGGGTACGTGATTCACATGCATCAGCCATTCACATGATATAAAAGAAAAGATGATTCATCAGACCAAGCCACCTTCTTCCATTGCTCAGTGGTACAGTTCTGATGCTCACGTGCCTATTTCAGTGGTGTACAGGGGTCAGCATGGGCACTCTGACCGGTCTGCAGCTACACAGCCCCACACACAGCAATCTATGATGCACTGTGTGTTCTGACACCTTTCTACCATAGCCAGCATTAACTTTTTCAGCAATTTGTACTACAAAAGTTCTTCTGTTGGATCAGACCAGATGAGCTAGTCCTCGACCCCCATAAGTGCACCTTGGGCATCATGAGCCTGTCACCAATTCACCAGTTGTCCTTACTTGGACCACTTTTGGTAGGTTCTAAACTACTACATACTGGTAACACCTCAAAAGACCTTCTGTTTCAGAGATGCTCTGGCCCAGTCATCTAGCAATCACAATTTGGCCATTGTTAAAGTCACCCAGATCTTTACACTGGCCCATTTTTCCTGCCTCCAACACATCAAATTCAAGAACTGACTGTTCCCTTGCTGCCGGATATATCCCACCTCTTGACAGGTATCATTGTAATGAGATAATCAAATGTTATTCACGTCAGTGGTTTATGGTTTATATCATGCTATGGCTGATCGGTGTATATACACTTATTTATATTCCAATTGACGATATTTTCTAACATTAGAGATGTCTAATGTTACTCATTCCACTTAGGATGGACATAAAATATCACATCACGATTATTGAAGACATTATTTACATACATGATTAAATGCATCAATTTATAGAGGTCACTGAATATGCCTATAAAACAATTAATATTCTGTAAATACAGAGTTAGTCAAAATTATGTTAACACTCATCTCATTATCTCTAGCCGCTTTATCCTGTTCTACAGGGTCGCAGGCAAGCTGGAGCCTATCCCAGCTGACTACGGGCGAAAGGCGGGGTACACCCTGGACAAGTCGCCAGGTCATCACAGGGCTGACACATAGACACAGACAACCATTCACACTCACATTCACACCTACGGTCAATTTAGAGTCACCAGTTAACCTAACCTGCATGTCTTTGGACTGTGGGGGAAACCGGAGCACCCGGAGGAAACCCACGCGGACACGGGGAGAACATGCAAACTCCGCACAGAAAGGCCCTCGCCGGCCACGGGGCTCGAACCCGGACCTTCTTGCTGTGAGGCGACAGCGCTAACCACTACACCACCGTGCCGCCCTATGTTAACACTAATGGATTATTTTTATTATTCTTATTTTTATTATTCTTTAAAAATGGTACTGTTGCTCGCTGGTTTTTGTGTGTTGAACACGATGGCGGACAGGTTGAGACCGTCTTGTAAATCATCTTGCACATATGATGTGTGTTTTGTGAATAAATGGCTTCTACCTTTTAAGTGTTAACATAATTTTGACTAACCCTGTATATTAAAAGATGACACGTTTTAAATCTCTAAAAATGCTTTACAATTTTAAAGATGAAACATTTTAAGTATAAAATGTGACCATCACATCAGCTACTTCCAGTCAGTTTGTAAATAAGTTAAATTTTTAAGTGTGTAACAAAAAAAAATCTAAAAAGATGTCAGAAAACTGTAACGTGAGGCAATTTATCACAATATCGACATTATGGTACCATATCACTCAGGCTTATATTCCACTAATGCTCCCGTAGTTTATTCTTTAACTGGAAGTTATTCTCAGAGTATGTGGAAAAGTATTTCAGCACTTTTCACCAAAGGAATGACTGAGGGATATTTTCTTACGCTCTCTGCGAGGCAAACAGTGATAAGAAATAACTCTTGGCACAAAGTTTATACTGTCTAGGGAAACAGTCAGATAGGCATTCGCTTATACAGAACATTCTCCTTAGAAATGTCTCATTACATTAAATGGGATTGTTTCTGAGGAAAAAAAATAATGAAACCAAAAGCTACTCGTGCCAAAACCACAAAAACAGGGCAAATTGAAATAGAAAGAATTCATACTCCATTTTCACACGGACTCATATAAAATGTTATCGTATTCCATCATTGTTTGTTTAAAAGATTTGCGTTTAAAAGTTTTAGAGATAAAATAAGATAAAATGCATGCTAGCTACCAGAAAGTAAAATGAAAATCATAAATAAAAACAAAAAAATTACGCCAAGATTTCAATCAATAAGCTCTCTCAAAATGATCCTGTATTCATTCGGACAATTCTACTGGTCAATTACTCATTTTTATACTTTTATGGTTTTGAGTGAAACACAATTTGCTCAATATAAAGCAAGTACAGTACTTTTAAATCTATATCAGTCATGTTAAAAAACAAACAAAAAACATACAACCTAAAGCTGATACACAGAAGAAACATGGGTATTAAATGTACACTGTAATACTAACCTTGATTTTATTTCCCATAATCAATATCGTTCTTCAGTTAGCACCCAGCACTTGGTTTGTCAGTGATCACTAGTTTCAGAAATTTTTGGCAAGCATTTCCCTCCAAAGCAATATATAATAAGTGTACCTCTTAGTCTGGCTTCTCAGCAGGATATTTCTAAGCTATTAGTTGCGACATTTAGGCTGCACAGATAAAGTCATGTCCTGACAGATTACTCGTTTATTTTATTCTGCATCAGCATTATTTCCTGAGCTAAGCAAGTCTGAGTGTGTTTCAGCAACATTAGGTAATGTACAAGAGCTGTGTTACAGTGCTTCAAGTTTGTATCGCAAAGAGAAGCAGATTTTGTTCTAAAATCCATCAATGTCCAATTCTATCATGTCAAAGCTACGACCGTGATCTTTTTCATTCACATCTTGACACATGGTATTCTCCTTCACAGCATTGTTCTTGCTTCCATTCTAACATCATTTCAATGTGTATTTTATCAGTTCTAGTCAGCGATAGTGTGAACCTGCCACCATGTGGTTATTATGAAGAAGTGCAATGCACAAGTGACTGCTCCTTCTTCTACAGACATCTTCTCCCACTTCTGTGGGGGCTGACGGATTTGACGAATCTCTTCCACACTGCACGATTGCTCACTTGTCCAGACAGGCCTTTCTCTCTTAAGTCCATTCTAATACTTTCTAACCATCTTCGTTTCGGTCTTCATCTTTTTCTTTCCACCTCAATGTCCATCACTCTTCGTCCAACATGCTCCTCCTCATCACATGACCATACCACTGCAACCTCCTTTCCTGTACTTTCTCTGATATATTCCCCACTTTCAGTATCCCTTTAATTCTTTCGTTTCTAATCCTGTCCCTCCTCGTCACGCCGCACATCTACCTGCTCCACGTGGCAACAAATATTCATTCGATATTGATTTTGATATTCGTGCAATATTTGGCACTGAAAACACGCTTGAGAACAATTTAAAAAACTGTTGATATAAAATGTCTATCATTTTTGCTTTTTTCCCCTCCCTCTTGAAGTTAAGAAATGAGACCGTCAATGACGGCGTAGCTCACTCCGGCCCCGTCTAGTCCAGAAGGAACGATCTAAAGTGGGCCACCTTGCACAATAAATGTTGCAAGCTATACCGACCTATTTGCCAGAAAGAATCCAAAACAGCGAGGAATTGACCGAGAAGAAGTGATTTTTGTTGAACTGCTCATTAAGGCTTAATTAGTCCATAACTTCATTAATAATTGTAATTAAGTAAATCTGGGTAGAAGTTATATGCGCCCTAGGTACCCCTACCTTCATGCCAGAAAGAATCAAAATCGGTGAAGAATTGAGGGAAAAGAAGTGATGTGTGGAAACTGCTCATTAGGGATTGATTAATTACTCCATATCTTCATTATTAATTGCAATTACGCAAATCTGGGTAGAAGCCATATGTACCCCAAGCAGACCTACCTTCCTGCCAAAAAGAATAAAAATTGGTGAAGAATTGAGACAGAAGAAGCGATTTTCTTGAAACGTGGATGCTGCCAGACAGACAACACATGATGGCATAAGCATGGATTAAAGCAAAAAAAAAAAAATTATTTGACTGAAAATTTACAGGGGGGGGTGTTATGGGTGGATTTCGATGAAATTCTGAGAATGGTTAACTTAGAACTGATAACTTTATTATCAATTAATTAATGGATTAATATATTCAATTTATTGCTGAGTGATTCTTCACCATTGTTCGTTTTTGAGATAAAAGCACAGACACGTATTTTCTGTGCACAGACACGATGGCACAGACACGATCCTGTGGGTTCACCACCCACAGAGGTAGCAGTAGGGGTTTGGTGCAGTGTGGATTGGGTGGCAGTCGAAGGCAGGGGCCTCGATGACCTGATCCCCGGACACAGCGGCTGGCTGTTGGGACATGGAATGTCACTTCGCTGGGGGGGAAAGAGCCTGAGCTTGTGCGGGAGGTTGAGAGGTACCAGCTAGAGATAGTCGGGCTCACCTCCACGCACAGCTTGGGCTTTGGAACCCAGCTCCTCGAGAGGGGCTGGACTTTCCACTTCTCTGGAGTCGCCCGTGGTGAGCGGCGGCGGGCTGGTGTGGGCTTGCTTATAGCTCTCCAGCTCAGCCGCCATGTGTTGGAGTTTACCCCAGTGAACGAGAGGGTCGCCTCTCTGCGCCTTCGGATTGGAGAGAGGGCTCTTGCTGTTGTTTGTGCCTACGGGCCAAATAGCAGTATAGAGTATCCGGCCTTCTTGGAGTCCCTGGGAGAGGTACTGAGGGGTGCTCAGACTGGGGACTCCATTGTGCTACTGGGGGACTTCAATGCTCACGTGGGCGACGACAGTGACACCTGGAGGGGCGTGGTTGGGAGGAACGGCCTCCCCGATCTGAACCCGAGTGGTGTTTTGTTATTGGACTTCTGTGCTAGTCACGGTTTGTCCATAACGAACACCATGTTCGAGCATAGGGGTGTCCATAAGTGCACGTGGCACCAGGAGGCTGATGACTCAGAGGTGGACTCGTCCATTACCCAAGCCGAAGTCACTGAGGTGGTTTGCAAGCTCCTCGGTGGCAAGGCACCGGGGGTGGATGAGATCCGCCCTGAGTATCTCAAGTCTCTGGATGTTGTGGGGCTGTCTTGGTTGACATGCCTCTACAACATCGCGTGGCAGTCGGGGACAGTGCCTCTGGAGTGGCAGACTGGGGTGGTGGTCCCTCTTTTTAAGAAAGGGGACCGGAGAGTGTGCTCCAATTATAGGGGAATCACACTTCTCAGCCTCCCAGGGAAAGTTTACTCCAGGGTACTGGAGAGGAGAATTCGACCAATAGTCGAACCTCGGATCCAGGAGGAACAATGCGGTTTTCGTCCTGGTCGCGGAACACTGGACCAGCTCTATACCCTTCATAGGGTGCTCGAGGGTTCATGGGAGTTTGCCCAACCAGTCCACATGTGCTTTGTGGATCTGGAGAAGGCATTCGACCGTGTCCCCCGTGGTATTCTGTGGGGGGTGCTTCGGGAGTATGGGGTTCGGGGCTCTTTGCTAAGGGCTGTCCGGTCCCTGTACGAACGGAGCAGGAGTCTGGTTCGCATTGCCAGCAGTAAGTCAGACCTGTTCCCAGTGCATGTTGGACTCCGGCAGGGCTGCCCTTTGTCACCGGTTCTGTTCATAATTTTTATGGACAGAATTTCTAGGCGCAGCCAGGGGCCGGAAGGAATCCTGTTTGGGAACCACAGGATTTCATCTCTGCTTTTTGCGGATGATGTTGTCCTGTTGGCTTCTTCAAACCAGGACCTTCAGCATGCACTGGGGCGGTTTGCAGTCGAGTGTGAAGCGGCTGGGATGAGAATCAGCACCTCCAAGTCCGAGGCCATGGTTCTCGACCGGAAAAGGGTGGCTTGCCCTCTCCAGGTTGGTGGAGAAGTCCTGCCTCAAGTGGAGGAGTTTAAGTATCTCGGGATCTTGTTCACGAGTGAGGGAAGGATGGAGCGTGAGATCGACAGGCGGATCGGTGCAGCCTCCGCAGTCATGCGGTTGCTTTACCGGTCCGTCGTGGTGAAGGAGCTGAGCCAAAAGGCGAAGCTCTCAATTTACCGGTCGATCTACGTTCCGACTCTCACCTATGGTCATGAGCTTTGGGTAATGACAGAAAGAACAAGATCGCGGATACAAGCGGCTGAAATGAGTTTCCTTCGCAGGGTGGCTGGGCGCTCCCTTAGAGATAGGGTGAGAAGCACAGTCACTCGGGAGGAGCTCGGAGTAGAGCCGCTGCTCCTCCACATCGAGAGGAACCAGCTGAGGTGGCTCGGGCATCTTTTTCGGATGCCTCCCTGGGGAGGTGTTCCAGGCATGTCCCCCCGGGAGGAGGCCCCGGGGAAGACCCAGGACACGCTGGAGGGAGTATGTCTCTCGGCTGGCCTGGGAACGCCTCGGTGTTCTTCCCGAGGAGCTGGCCGAGATGTCTGGGGAAAGGGAAATTTGGGCTTCCATGCTTAGACTGCTGCCTCCGCGACCCGGTCCCGGATAAGCAGAAGAAGACGAGACGAGACGAGACACGATCAGCCATAGATGGACTGACCTCCGTTGAGGTGAGACTTGCTCCTGGTAAAGAAGAGGTGTGCTGAAGACCCACATTGGCCTTGTGGCTGGCTTCCAGTTGATGGCGCGACAGCACTTTCTTTCCATTGCTTCCATATATTATTTTTTTGTGGCAAACCACACAAATGCAAGCGCCTGGAATGTTTAGTTTTTTGCACCATGAACTAAATGGCTTTCCGTTTTCACCTATTTCGTACAGCCAAGCCCACCTCCACTTGTTTTTTACACCTTTATCGATGGCAGACACATCAGTGCCTTCTTTCATGTAAAGCGCATCCATGCTGCCGAAATCGAAAGCAGAATGACATGCTCCTCTATGCTCGACGTCAATATAGAAAAAAGTTTGGATCTTCGCTTAAATTAAAATTGGGGTTTGACCTTACTTTGTGTTGAATATGACTTCAAAAACAATTCAAGATTTTATTAAGAGAAATATTGTGGCCAACACGAGTGTAAGTTACCTAAAAGATCGTGTGAAGTTGGCTGCTATCTACTTTGCGTTCATTCTCATTTTTCTCCATCATTTCATAGGCCAGAAACAGATGTTTTGACGTAATTTAACTTAGTAGGCTATGATTATTATTTAACCGTAGTCTTCTAGACATTTTGACTGTTTGGGGCATTGAACGCTGGTGTATGATTTTCAGGGAATAAAGTTTAGCGCATGTCGGAACATCACTGCGCTCGCAGCCTCCAACTCCTCAAACGTCCTTTAAATTGTGATATAACATAGGCTATAAGGCACGGTTCTAACATACCTTACACACTGGCCTAACGAAAATAATAATTGTTGGGGCGTCTGCTGATTTGTTAGCTATAAATTTAGGTCTAATTACTTCTGACAGTCTGCAAGCATTGCACCGTTGGGTCTTCAAGTCTGGCTGAAGCAGAGGAGCGGGCTTTCCGGGGTTTATTTTTTCGGTTTTTTTAACATGCTCTATTTCTATGTCCAAGTTTGAACTAAGTCATTTTGGCAAGATTTAATTTAATACAAAACAGAAATGGTCAGACACAAGCACGCCAAGCACATGGGAATGCATTTTGCCAATTTTGACAGCGCATGTTTTTTTTAATGCCGCACCGTTGACGGCGAACGTTTAAACATGATCAAACATAGGAAATGAACGACACAAAGCATGGCTCAAAAAACAAAAAAGTTAAATAAACCCTGCTGATAGTTGATGGTGTTGCAACACATCAGTGTTATAACCCAATCTCTACACAACCACCCGTCATTTTAATTCTCCTCGGATCAGCGCCGACCTCATATTTGGCCTTGGGAGAGTTCAGTTGACGGAAATCCGTCACATGACGGAAAACTTTAATCCATGCATAAGCTCGTCGCCTGTCGGCCGGATGAACTAATAAAACATAGCTTCTTGTTACTGAAACTGCAACATGCAATCTGAAAACTTTCATGTCTGAAAACTTCTGACTGTTACAAAGTGCTGACACTGGAGACCCTTCGAAAAATGTTAAATCAGAGGAAATTGCGCCCGATCAACTATTAGATATATTTGTTAAATCAATTTACATGGAGCTTCCTCCATACAGATGCCGGTTATTCAAGTTAGAAAGGATAGAAACAATAACATATTAGAATCAGTGCATTAATACTTGTATACTATAAACCTTGTGGTTGGTACTATTGTCACAGCTGCTCTTATAGAAAATAAAAATTCAACTTTACTGTAGTGAAAGACTTTTGAAAGAGCTGCTTTACACTCTCACAAGACACTGTTGTCATAAGTTGACACCGTGTGTGTGCGTGCGTGTGTGTGTGTGTGCGCGCGCGCACACTCACTTATAAAGAACAGGCCGGTCCTGCAAAGCCTCCATGGCTTGAGTGAGCACAGGAGGAACATCACACGTCTCCTGAGTCAATCCCCGACACTCATCTATGATAAAAGGTGTGAAATAGCGAGAGACAAGAAGAAAAAAAAAAATACAAAAAAACTGATGAGTGTGAGCAAGAAAAAATAAAGATATGAAAACAACTTCTATGAAAAATGGGTGTTTGATTTAAAAGAAAAACAATTCAGTGCCTTTACTTAAGGCTTTTAATAAACATTTTAATAAGAACATCAAATAATTAATCAGTATTTGTCCATGACTTTTTTTTTTTTTTAAACACTCCCTCACAACAGCTGTCACACGACTGCAGAAATGTGTCACCTTTCTGGAATTGCGTTTTAATGAGCATGAACACACACTCACTTTGAGCCCAGCGATACAGCTGCTCATATGATGTCTCCTGTAACACTGCCATTTGTTCCATGATCTCCAATCTGAGTTAAAACACACCGCATCAACAATGAAAAAAGTTTTCATGTCAAAGTCAAAGCAAATTTTCTCTGTCTTTCCTCTCTCTCTCTCTCTCTCTCTCTCTCTCACCCTGCTGTTTGCTGATTTGTCCTCAGCAGGACCTTCACATCTTCATGGATATTCTTCACACGATTCAGGGCTTTAAAGAAATCCTGTATCCAAGCAAAAAGGGTGAGGGGAGTTACTGGCCAGTGGGTATAATGTACTCTGCAAGTCAGTCTGGCCCAAAGTTCATTAAAAATCATTAATTACTGTATTTGAATCTTAAAACTATGACATCCTACTATTGATTCAAATAATAATCTAGGAACTGTGTCCTAGCTTGATTAGAACTGCATGTTTAAACTAATAAAATAATACATTTTAAAAAATAAAACGAAATCAATGACAAGATGTTGTGATGCCATTACTGCCCCAAATTTGATTATTTTAATATAACAGCACATTATGAAGTATTCTTTTTGGCTCTTATACCACAGCAATTTGCCTCCAAACGCTCTTTATTAAAGAACGACATATTTTAACAGTTTATAGTTACATTTAATGTTGTGAACATCTATGAGACAAATAAGTTATTGTTATCCTGTTGCTGGCGAGTTGTTTCTTCACCACCCTCTCTTTTATTCACTCTCTTGAAATAAGACTAATGACAGTAACAGCGAAACTGAAAAGAACAAAAAAGTCCTCGATCATTCAGACTTGCCTGTGTCAGAAAATTACTGACTATTAAACGGTGTCAGCACTTCTTACATGAGTGTCAGCCATACAATACAATAATCTTTATTAGAGTCCTAAATTGGGGTCTTCATACCTAATTTACAAGTGCTGTAAAAACAATTAAAATTACAAATAATAATCTAAAATAAATGAAAATATTTTAAGGAAATATATTGAAAGGAGTTATCAAAACCTAACAAGAGTACTATTTTTTACAAATGTTATCGTCAAACTTGGGCGGCACGGTGGTGTAGTGGTTAGTGCTGTTGCCTCACAGCAAGAAGGTCCGGGTTCGAGCCCCGTGGCCGGCGAGGGCCTTTCTGTGCGAAGTTTGCATGTTGTCCGCGTGGGTTTGCTCCGGTTTCCCCCACAGTCCAAAGACATGCAGGTTAGGTTAACTGGTGACTCTAAATTGACCGTAGGTGTGAATGTGAGTGTGAATGGTTGTCTGTGTCTATGTGTCAGCCCTGTGATGACCTGGCGACTTGTCCAGGGTGTACCCCGCCTTTCGCCCGTAGTCAGCTGGGATAGGCTCCAGCTTGCCTGCGACCCTGTAGAACAGGATAAAGCGGCTACAGATAATGAGATGAGATATATCACAGAAGTAAAATTATACCAAGTGTCTGTACTTTATGTTATTCTACTCTTACAGTTTTCGAAACTGAAACCTCCGAACCAAGGCTGACATACACACGCTGTCGCCGTGACCCAAACTCTTATTTCATGGAAAAGGCCCGGCGCTAGAGCTCAGTGGTCTCAATACTCTTTTTGACAACTTCCTGTAACAACTCAGAAGTGCGTCACATCTACTGTACATCACACGTGGGACCACTGGCCAAAGAAAGTGAGGAAAGTGGGAGTATATTTTAAAACAGGAACGCACTTTCCCTCGGTAATAAGCATAAACATGTCTGAAAGCGATTTCTTTAGTCCAGTCCATTTATTTCGAATGGTGAACCGAATTGTATACACTCAGGAGATATTTTAATCAGAACCTTTTACTGGAGCCTATCCCAGCTGACTACGGGCGAAAGGCGGGGTACACCCTGGACAAGTCGCCAGGTCATCGCAGAGCCGACACAGAGACAAACAACCATTCACACTCACATTCACACCTACGGTCAATTTAGAGCCACCAGTTAACCTAACCTGCATGTCTTTGGACTGTGGGGGAAACCGGAGCACCCGGAGGAAACCCACGCGGACACGGGGAGAACATGCAAACTCCACACAGAAAGGCCCTCGTCGGCCACGGGGCTCGAACCCGGGACCTTCTTGCTGTGAGGCGACAGTGCTAACCACTACACCACCGTGCCGCCCCAGGCCATACATATCCCTGTGAATTAACTGTTTCTATAGTAACAAGAATATATCAGAACAATCAATCGTGCTAATATAGATCTGTGATTTGAATTAAAGCTACAACTATTGCCAGGGGCGTGTAGTCATAGAAAATTAATCAACACCTTATGACCAATCAGAATTAAGAATTGTGGCATAAAAACTGAAGAACTGTAGTATAAAAACATTGACTACATTCCTAATAATAAACAAAAGCCAAATGTCCCATCAATATCCCAGGCAGTGATTGGAAAACTCTGTGAAAGAGCGAACTGGTCACCATGTACAATATATTATCTCACATCCTGCCTGATGAGTCTCTTGATAGCATAAACATGACACACACAACAAATGTACGTGGACACCTGACAAGCACAACCCTATGTGGGTCTTCTCCAAATATTGGAGGCTCACAATTGTATCTGAAGTCTTTGTATGCTGTAGCATTAAGATTTCCTTTCACTGGAACTAAGAGCCCTGAACCTGTTCGAGCATGACAGTGTCCCTGTATGCAAAGGTGTGGTTTGCTAAGGTCGGCTTAGAAGAGATACGGCCTGCACAGAGCCCTGACCTCAAACCCACTCAATACCGTTAAGATGAAGAAGGATTCCCACTGAGCCTCCTCCTCACCCAACATCAGTGCCTGATCTCAACAGGGTGTCCAACAAGCGCATCTACAGTAGTGTGCAAAAGCCTTAGGCACATGTAAAGAAATGCTGTAGACCAAAAATGGCTTAAAAATAATGAAATTAAATGTTTCAACATCTCATCTCATTATCTGTAGCCGCTTTATCCTGTTCTACAGGGTCGCAGGCGAGCTGGAGCCTATCCCAGCTGACTACGGGCAAAAGGCGGGGTACACCCTGGACAAGTCGCCAGGTCATCACAGGGCTGACACATATGCCTCTTTTCCACCAAATCAGTTCCAGGGCTGGTTCGGGGCCAGTGCTGGTTCACAACTCGTTCAACTCGCGAGCCAGCTGAGAACCAGTTTGCTTTTCCATAGCTCACGGTGCTAAGGGAAGACACGTCATTACGTCGCTGTATACGTCAGTTACGTCGCCGTATACGTCATTACGTCGCTGTATACGTCAGTTACGTCGCTACGTTTGCATAAACCTTGGCACAAATATTGAAGCAAAAACAACACGGAAAAAGCAGCAGCAGCAACAACAATAATAATAATAATAATAATAATAATAATAATAATAATGGATGACTTCGCGTTTGTACAGCTGCTGCTTCTCGTCGCTTAAAAATGGCGATCTTTCGCGGTCTTTTTATTGTTGATGGTCTTAACAACTCCGCCCCCCCCGCTGACGTAAGCGGTTCTTTCGTCTGGCCCAGCAGAGAGTTGGTGCTAGCCTGGAACCAGTTTTTCTGGCCCCAGAGCCAGTTCTTTGTCAGTGGAAACAGAAAACCCGGTTCCAAACTAAGCACTGACCCCGAACCAGCCCTGGAACTGCTTTGGTGGAAAAGGGGCAATAGACACAGACAACCATTCACACTCACACCTACGGTCAATTTAGAGTCACCAGTTAACCTAACCTGCATGTCATTGGACTGTGGGGGAAACCGGAGCACCCGGAGGAAACCCACGCGGACACGGGGAGAACATGCAAACTCCACACAGAAAGGCCCTCGCCGGCCACGGGGCTCGAACCCAGGACCTTCTTGCTGTGAGGCGACAGTGCTAACCACTACACCACCGTGCCGCCCATGTTTCAACATTTTTTTTTTTTTTTTAAAGACTATAAACAGCAGTAAGCCATAATAAATGAAACAAAGTCAATATCTGGTGTGAGACGACCTTTTGATTTAAAACAAATAATAATAATAGTCGTCTCAGGTACAGTTAGTGCAGTTTTATAAGGAAATGAGCTGTAGGTTTTACTGAGCATCTTACAGAACCTTATGGTCTCTTGTGCTTTTTTCTGTAACATTTAATTTTGTGCTGGAAAACGAATGCTTGGAACTCTAAAATGTTTTTGTACTGACTTGATAATGTAGTTATAAAACAGAAATCTATAACAAAGTCTCATTATCTCTAGCCGCTTTATCCTGTTCTACAGGGTCGCAGGCAAGCTGGAGCCTATCCCAGCTGACTACGGGCGAAAGGCGGGGTACACCCTGGACAAGTCGCCAGGTCATCACAGGGCTGACACATAGACACAGACAACCATTCACACTCACATTCACACCTACGGTCAATTTAGAGTCACCAGTTAACCTAACCTGCATGTCTTTGGACTGTGGGGGAAACCGGAGCACCCGGAGGAAACCCACGCGGACACGGGGAGAACATGCAAACTCCGCACAGAAAGGCCCTCACCGGCCACGGGGCTCGAACCCGGACCTTCTTGCTGTGAGACGACAGCGCTAACCACTACACCACCGTGCCGCCCTTATAACAAAGTTTGTATGGAAAAAAAAAAAAAACAGGATGCCTCAGACTTGTGCACAGTACTGTACGGTAGGTGTGACTGATCAGGTGTCCACGTACTTTTGGGTTATACAGTTTATTTTAAAAAGGTACCTCAGTGATGGGGCCGTCACGAGCATAGCGTAGAATGGCCATTTCTTCACTGGACAGCTGGAATTTGGAGAGAAAGACCTGGGCCACTTGTGCTCGTACTTCTAGACTATGACTTGTGAAGAGGAACAGACAGACAGTCAGAGGAGTTACAGAGCTAAACAAAAATCACTCAGTGTCACCAAGTTTAAGTACACTGTTTATGGTTTTATGAAACAATTAGAGGTGTTCTGGCACACACACAGCACCTATTACTCACAGTCAACTGCAATTATCGTTAAAGCTTCAATATATAAAGGTCTCTGAAATGGGGTTGAATATTGCACCGACAGTGTTGCACAATGCAATTGTGATATGCTTATTATTACAAAATGTAAATAAAATTGTCCACGATTGGAGAATATGTGGTTTGTTAGTGCATATCAGTATCAAGGTGAATAATGCGATATTTATCGACATGCAGCACGTATTTAAAATACGTCATTACCTACATTACTGTCTGAACTGTATGTTTTGCGCAGACTGCAAAAACTCAGTATCTCACTAAACGTCAATACCAATAAATGTTTTGTTTTACTTTTCTTTTTACAATGTTTGTGTCAATGTCTGCGTGATCAATCAAGACAATAATACCAATATCATGTGCAATATATGGAATTGTCATGTGCGATAATGTTTTTCTCAACACCATGTGCAATACTGTTTTCCCCAATGCATGTGCAATATTTACTTTCACCATCAGGTACGGCACATAACTTCCCTTATTTCTACTGTTAGAATGCTAACCATCTAGGCACTGGTTTTTGCATTCTCCATTTCCATCTTAGTTTTTAGTTTCGCCCCATATCTAACTTACAGTATTTCTATTGTTGTTCTATTAGGCACTCGGCTGGTTTGTTTGGCATTTATTTTTTGTACAGTTTTTATTTTACGTGCAGTTTTTTTTTTCCAGCTTGTATTGTTTTGTTTTTTTTAAACTTGTACTGGAGCAATTTCTGGCACAAGAATTTCCCTCGGGATTAATAAAGTTTTATCTTAATGTGAGCACAGGGTCCTTAAGTGATACTTTGGCAAATGAAAGTGTGCCACTAGATGGCAGTAATGATCTTAAAAAAAAAAAATCCTTATTCCCAATTTTCATTTGAAACTTCCACATAAGGACGAGGGAAAAGAGGCAAACAATAGCAAAGCAGGAAAAAAATAGCTAGAGACCACTTCTGCAGACAAGTACAAACAAGCACGAACTTTCCTGCGGAAGAACAATAGCGGCCACAACTCAGCACAGAGCAGCATGCTGTAAGCTGTAAGGTTCTCATGGGAGAACCATTCCTCTGCAGCCTCTTTCCATTACTCAGCTGTCTTATTCCCACCACTTCTCCTGACACTGCACCAGCAATCTGATTTATAAGCTACAACCCAGCATGATGTAGAACAGCTAAATCATGCTGAAGTTTGAATAGACATCAAGTTCTGGGAACTCTCAAGGGGCCGTTGTACAAGGGTTGGAGCAGCTCGAAATGTTCCTTCCTGACTCACCATCATTCAGCTTATTTCCTGGAGTGGACAGTCAAAGATTGCACAAACATCACATGGTCTTATTCCAACCTTCAGCTGTTCGGTTTCTGTGCCTACTGTAGCCTCAGAATCCCGTTCTGGGCTGACAAGAGTACAGCCTGATGTGGTCTTCTGCTGTTCTAGCCCATTCACCTCAGGTTTGGTGTGTTGTGTTCTGAGAAGCTTTGCTGTTCACGACGGTTGTATAGAGTGGTTATTTGATTGACTGGAGATTTCCCGTCAGCTCGAACAAGTCTGGCTGTTCTACTCTGAACTCTCCCGTGGGCCGACTGACTAACTGGATAATTCAATGTGTTATAATATTTTGATTAAAAAGTTGCATTTGAGAGTCTTAATTTTGTTAATTTTTAAAATATTTTAATGAAAAAAGTTATGTGAAATTAGATTTCATTAATACATTTTTCAAAGAAATGCACATTAGGTAAAAATGCCCAGCCACTGGGGTTGCACTAGCCAGTGCATACTTGGTGCCAGTCCCAAGCCCGGGAAGATTAGGGAGGGCTGCGTCAGGAAGGGCATCCGGTGTAAAAACTGATGCCAAAGGGGTTGAAAATAATTAGGGGTGAAAACCCTGTACTCTACCCCTGTCACAAACTATGTGACAAATCAAATAAATAAATAAAAAGTAAATAAATTCATGCTGTGTTATTGTATCCACCAAACAGTAATAAATTTCATACACAAAGTATTGGTCAACATACGACAAGGTTGAAACTTTGAGTTAGATTTTTGTGACATCGGTGTGAAAAAAATATTGTTGAATAAATAAAGGCCCTAGGGTGGCATGGTGGTGTAGTGGTTAGCGCTGTCGCCTCACAGCAAGAAGGTCCAGGTTCGAGCCCCGGGGCCGGCGAGGGCCTTTCTGTGCGAAGTTTGCATGTTGTCCGCGTGGGTTTGCTCCGGTTTCCCCCACAGTCCAAAGACATGCAGGTTAGGTTAACTGGTGACTCTAAATTGAGCGTAGGTGTGAATGTGAGTGTGAATGGTTGTCTGTGTCTATGTGTCAGCCCTGTGATGACCTGGCGACTTGTCCAGGGTGTACCCCGCCTTTCGCCCGTAGTCAGCTGGGATAGGCTCCAGCTTGCCTGCGACCCTGTAGAACAGGATAAAGCAGCTAGAGATAATGAGATGAGATGAGATAAAGGCCCTATATGCAATGTTTTGTGTTTTCCTTATAGAAAAAAATGCTGTAGTTTCAGAATATAACACCTAAAAAGCTGTATGATCAGCCCTTACTTGACTTTTTGCATGATTTTTACTAAAAAGTAGGCAAAAATGACTTATTTTTGGTGACAAAATATTTTGAACATCCACATTAATCCTGTTGCAGTTTGCAAAATAGTGATAAACTTGCTATCTATTAACCTTAGAATAAGAGTTTATGTTGTGTTCTTTTAAATCAGTATCAGTTTCAGTGGCTGCAGCAAGTAATGATGTCATACCAGCCAGTTTCATCAATGAACATCATGTGACAAAATTTTTAGGAATTTTGAGCTTCTGGGTAAGGATTTGGCTTTTCATTCTTCCTGTTGAGTTTATATAATGATAAACCTGCATGTATTATACAGCAATCTCTTTGTAATTTTGTTGGGAATAAGACAGTACCCAATACATAAGTTAATTCTAACACCAGATAAGTAAAATTAGTACTTTTACTAACCCTACCCATATCGATTTTCAGTTCGTGAAAAAAATACACACTGTTGTAAAAAAAACTTGCATTCATTCAATTTTGAATGTAGAGTTACCAAAATTTAATCAATTATACCCATTTATATGGACTACAACCAGTTTACATTATTTTGGTCTAAAATCCTTTCTGAAATGAGATCAAGGTTTTTTTACGACAAAATTTCACATCCGTTTTTACCAATTTTTCAAGTATTGTCATGACCATTGAATGATGAAGTCAATCGACCCAATCGACTATTAAAGATTTTGCATAAATTATGTCATTTTCAGATTCCTGAGAAAATTTGACCCTATACTCATATTTTCAGTCCATATATCACAAATTGATTTTTTTACCCTAAATGTCACTAAAATCTAACTCAGTCCTCGAACCTTGTCATACCCTATTAATACAATTAATTTTTTAATTGCCATTAGGAGAATTTTCATGGATATTGATTGATTGATTGATTGACTGCTGTATCTATCCAATGCTTTCCACAGCTGACTTAGGCTTTTTGCTATAACTCGAGCATGGGCAGTGATGGCTCAATGGTTAAGTCTCTGGGTTACTACTCAGAAGGTTAGGGGTTCAAGCCCCACCACTTCCAAGCTACCACTGTTGGCTCCTTAAGCAAGGCCCTTAACCCTCTCTGCTCCGGGGCACCGTATCATGGCCGACCTTGCGCTCTGACCTGAACTTCCTAACAAGCTGGGATATGTGAAGTAAAGACTTTCACTGTGTTGTAATGTACGTGACAAAGGCTTCTTCTTCTCCAGGTAATAACATCAGATTTCTAAAACATAATTCTGATTTTTATTCTCAGTGTCTCTTCATAGGAGATCAAATACGGAGAAGAGATCCACGTTTTCTGGTTGATCCGGCGTGTTCAGTACTGCTCAACTCATCTACCAAACCAGACCTTTTATGGCTTGCACAACAGGAACAGAAACCTAACTGTTCCAATAAAAGTGGAAACTCGAACTGAGACGACTGCAAACAATAAAAATCCTCCCATTCAGTTGTATTATGGCCCTTTTCCACTGCCCTTTTTCAGCTCACTTCAGCCCGACACGGCTCGCGTTTCGACTACCTTAGAGCAGCACGACTCAGCTCGCTTCAGCCTTACTCAGCACCCAAAACTCGCACGGTTTTGGAGTGGGGCTGAAGCGAGCCAAACCGAGCCGAGTGAGGCTAGGGGCGTGAGGAGACACTCCCCTGTGCACTGATTGGTGAGGAGGAGTGTCCTCACACGCCCACACACGCCGTAAACCCGGAAGAAGAAGAATTACGAATTATGAGAATTTCTGAAGCCTTATGCGCCTCGCCTCATCTATACGCTCTTGCCAGTATCTGTTGCCGTTGTCGGTGACAAGCCACAGCACCAAGACCAGCAACACTAACGACCCCATGTCCTCCATGTTTATTGTTTACGATCCGGGTCATGAGACTACCGCTTAAAAGGTCACTGATGTCACTGTTTGCGCCGCCTAACGACATCACGTGACGTCCACCCACTTTCGCTAACTCCACCCAATGTGTCCACCCACTTCCAGCCAGCACGGTTCAGCGCGGTTGTAGTCGAAATGCAACTCCAACAGCCCCACTCAGCTCGACTCAGCACGGCACGACTCAGCCCAACTCAGCCGCGTTGGTAGTGGAAAAGCGGCATTAGAGAAACATGAACCTGGCATAACAGAGAAATAACACAATAAAAGTTTACATTAACCAGCAAAGTTTAGTGTCCTAAAGTGCTCGGTTTAATATTTTACCTCAGAATCCCACCCTCATTCACCACATCACCTCCCGTCTGATGACTAACCATGACATGGTTTTATACAGGTATTGCGTGATGTCCGATCTCACAGGCGTCTGTTAAAGAAATTTTTTTTTCTAAGGAAAGAATTGCAGATCTATGTGCAAATACTGATCACTTCTGAATAGAAGATTGAGTCTTTGTGATGGAAAACACAATAACTGATACAAAACACTGCCAATGGAGACTACTTCCATAAATATTAAACAAAACATCTCCTTACAAGGAAAAAAAAAATAAACCCACACAATATATTATTAGTCTGAGATTATATGAAGTGCCCACCACACAATTCCCTGTGAATGAGATATTGCTATAGAAACAATAACATATGAGAACAAGTGCATTAAATTATACCCGTGATTTGAGCGTACTGCTACGGTCAGAGCCGTGCTGTTCGAGAAAAGGAAAAGGAAATAAATTAAACCTTCTGACCAATCGGATTTGAGAATTTATCGGTGATGTGGTATCATATAACTGTAAGTGATGTTTTATCACAGGGAACAGGATGTTTCAGGTAGAAGTAGTCATAAATGTCATACGTCGCTATAAGTCATAGTAATAATAGATAATTAGGTGGAAGCACAGCGCCTGAGGGTAAGCGTGCGAAGAGCTGTTCCACCACTGTGATCAGTATGAGCTCGCTGTTTAACCACGGGATTGTTAAAAGCCATGCTGCAGTCTGTGACCTTGCTTTGCTACTAAAGGAAATGCAAACACAAAACTTCCAGAAAACTGAGAAACTTTGCAGCTTTCTCTTACTGTGCAGATCTACACTCGAGTTCCCAAATGACAGAAGATTGCGTAACGGCAATTGTTTCATCCGATACTCGTATCAAATCTGGTGCCAAGGTTATGGAGCAAGCTACAGAACTTCATGCCCTCTGTGGATTTCCACTCAAGCATCAAGAACGCAAAAAGACACGGCTCTTTCTCAAGCACCGAAACACAATGCCAAAACAGCCTCAGGTCTTCCTCTGTCAGTCTCGGTGTATTTATTTTTATACAAGTGGATATCATTTTCAAGACAATCATGCATTACTGGTGTATCATAACAGTATTATTTGTGACATGAATGAATGCTTGGTGACAATGTTTGTGGCACTTATTGTGTACAGTTGCTGCTGTGTTGATCCTCCAGCTATCCTACACCTACTTCTGGTGTGTTGGTGGTTATTTTGTTTCCGCAATACTTGTAACAACTTAAAGGTAGACTGCCTTTTCGATTTTTCAAGCATAGGTCATAAAAAGAATTTTCCCAGACACCCAGTTATTTTTGTTTAGAGGACTGAAAGCTACTGAATTCAAATCACAGACTTCCAATTTTATTTGCTTTGTTTTAATATAACAGTTAAATTAATTTAGGGCCATGTGGCCCTAAAATTATCCGCTATTTTTTCCTACTTCACCATGACCCAATACTACGTCATGCATCACATGGTGGGTTTTCCCCGTTCGCACAAGGCATTGTGGGATACAAATTTGAAACGAGAGGAAAACAGAGGGCATTAGTGTGCAAGTGAAACGTGAAAGACCGATTACAGTAACGGAAAGCGAGAAGAAAAGACGTTATGTTGCGAAGGAAAGGAAACGCAGGACCAAACTAATAAATATCGGTGGTCAGCGAGCACCTCGGTGTGATCAGCTGTTCATTTCGTGACAGAATGATGCAACTGTCAGTGCACGGTCAAAGGTAAAGCTGTGCATGCGCACACAGACTTCCTCTGTCTGCTTGACTGCATGAAGTGAGCAATTTCATGCACATTATTTACTTGGGAATCCCCTCAAATTAAATAACTTCCCAGCTACAGAATGGCCTGATATTTTGTGAGATATTACAGAAATAAACATATATCACAATGACCAAATTTCAGAATGAACTAAATTTGACCAATTTTATGAAATCGAAAGGCTGTCTAACTTTAAGTCTTTGGCCAGCTAGATACTTTTATTGTATGACTTTAAAAAGATGAATAAATGAATTGGTAATCAATGAGTTTACAAGACAAATTAATGCAAAGGCAATATAAAGTGTCTTGTGGTATCAAGTGTCCTAAGGCACGGAGTTAAGAATCAGAAGGTTCCAAGTTTGAATCCTGGTTAAGTATGAAAAAGATTTTTTTTTAAATGCTAATTAGGTAGATAGGAATAGGTAGAAAGACAGACAGACAGACAAGAGGAAATACTAGGTAGGTGTAGACAGAGAGGAAGTGGATGGAAGAAAAGAGAGACAAAGAAGTGATGGAAAAATCCCTTTTAAGAATCTTTGATAATCCAAAAATTTACCTAGGTTGGAAATTATGAACGACATTAAAAAAATTTAACTCCAGTCAAAAAAAAAAAAAAACACAAACACCTAGGTTGAACTTTTTTGACCTGTAACGTCTATGTTGCACAGTGCAGCTTGCAATAAACTTATATAACTGCTGAAACCTGAGTCTGTAGGCGCTATTAGTAAGGCGTTGGGCCAACACGAGCCACCAGAACAGCTTCGATACAAATCTCAAGAACTGTACTGGAAGGATTAACACCATTCTTCTAAAAGATTCCCTCAGGTGTTTTGGGCTTTTTTCACTTTTATTGGATAGGACAGTGTAGAGACAGGAAATGAGCTGGAGAGAGACGGGGAGGGATCGGGAAATGACCTCGGGTCGGAATCGAACCTGGGTCCCCGGATTTATGGTATGGCGCCTTAGTCGACTGAGCCATGACACCCCCTCCCTCAGGTGTTTTGATGATAGTGATAGACAGCACTGTCTACAACATCACTCCAAAATCTCCCATAGGTGTTCAACTGGGTTGAAATAACATACGATTTACATCACTGTCATTTTCATCAAACTGTTCATTCGGCCCTCCTGTCCTGTGGATCGGGACGGGACGGGACGGGGACAGGGTCATCCTGGAAGAGACCACACCCACCAGGACAGAAATGGCTTTCATCAAATAACTTTATATCGATGTGTCATGACCGTTCTCTCCAAGAAGACATGTGGAAACTTCTACAGCATAACAGAGCTACCAGACCCCCTCCTTCTAGAGGTCAAGCATACACGTCTTAGTGTGCTCGCCCACTCGTCAAGAACATGTTGAAGCATGACTCATCTGAACATATCACATCCTTCCACATCTCTGTAGGTTGGTGTGTGTGGTTTTTGCACCACTGAACTCTCAAACATGGGGTTTATGCACTGTAGTCCTACTATAATATCCTTCTCTACACAGGCTGATCGCAACCTGAACTGACATTTTCCATCACCGAAGGCACAATTTCTCTTCAGCTTTTCCTCACATACTGCATTAATGAGTCAGGATTACAGTCATTCACTGTGCCTTTTCCACCACAATTTCCAGCCCTATGCACTGCTGTCATTCCCACAGATCTAAAAATGCAGATTTCTACTGAAACACAGCCAGTACCACACCCTAAGGTTAGACAATCCTCGAGCATAATTATTAACTCTATCACTGTTGGTTTTTGTGAGTATAATACTTTGACAAGTGATGAAGACCTGGATATAAAGCTCACTGTTCTGATACGGAGCTCAGCGTTTTACTCTAGACATGAGATATTATTTTGTCTCTGTTGCTCCGACACACAGCATTACTCAGGTATGGACCTACCCCCAGGTTTGACTAATATAACTTGAAAATTTGCAGTGAAATATTGTTGGTTTTTGTTATTCTAGCGTACGAGTTATTGCTTGCCTGTGCAGCGAGAGAGGGAAAAAAAATGGCACTCCAACATACTATAAAAATCACTGATGATAAAGTCATCAAGAAGCCAACCCATGAAAGCTGCCAAATATGACAATCATCAAACTCAACCTTCTATGAATGAAGATAATAGGAGGACAAAAAGGTTAATAAGCCTGTCTCTTGAGAGAGTGAGAGTAATGTATAAATTCACTCACACAACTCAATACACTTTTAATGAATGTGCATAGTTACCGACTTTCATTTAATGCTTTATAAACACAGCTTTTATAGAAAGGAAGCGTACATTTATTTGGTGTGACTGCATGTAGGACAGAGAGACTAAAGTACAATGCTTTTGATGGACTGCCTATAAATCAGGGCTTTAACATAACGAGACCATCTGATTCTACGTCTGTTTCGTGCTCAAAATATCTGCATCAGTGTTTTTTTTTTTTTTTATTTAAAATAAAAATGAATGCTAGCACAATTCCCCTGAAAATGGCCCACATGGACATTTCTAGTCTCAACCAGATGCGCTGTGAACTTTTCTGGCAAGCTTCCCTTAAAAAAAATTAAAATAAAAAAATAAAAAAACCTGATCATGGGGGCGTCGTGGCTCAGGTGGATAGGGCGCCATACCATAAGTCCGAGGACCCGGGCTCGATTCCGACCCGGGGTCATTTCCCGATCCCTCCCCCGCTCATTTCCTGTCTCTACACTGTCCTATCCAATAAAGGTGGAAAAAGCCCCCAAAAAAAATCTTTAAAAAAAAAAAAAAAACCTGATCATGCCACATAATGCATTTGTATTCAAATATCCTCTGCTATAAACTTATATAACAGTTCACTCTCATTATCTCTAGCCGCTTTATCCTGTTCTACAGGGTCGCAGGCAAGCTGGAGCCTATCCCAGCTGACTACGGGCGAAAGGCGGGGTACACCCTGGACAAGTCGCCAGGTCATCACAGGGCTGACACATAGACACAGACAACCATTCACACTCACATTCACACCTACGGTCAATTTAGAGCCACCAGTTAACCTAACCTGCATGTCTTTGGACTGTGGGGGAAACCGGAGCACCCGGAGGAAACCCACGCGGACACGGGGAGAACATGCAAACTCCACACAGAAAGGCCCTCGCCGGCCACGGGGCTCGAACCCAGACCTTCTTGTTGTGAGGCAACAGTGCTAACCACTACACCACCGTGCCGCCCTATATATTCCACAAAATCAAGTCGTACATGAGCTTAAACTGATGAGGCGCGTAGCTGGCTATAAGCCATGTATGACGAGATTGAGAGGAATAACTGTTTTATTCTATCTACATTCACTGGATTTTTGAGGAAAGAGCATTTTTATTTTTGGCAAATGCAGTAAATAAAAACTTTATACAAAACGTCTGACAAAATCATTTACGCTTAGAATCTAAATAAACCGATGAAACGACAGTAACAATTTATGAAAAATGCGATAATTCTTGAAAAATAAAAAATAAATTCTTACCATTAAATACTTTTCTTCCATATTTTGTTGCTTTCTTGTATTTTTGGGGTTTTGCTTTCAAGTAGAGTTTTTATTTCGTCCTCGGTTGGTTCAGCAACACGTTCCGCCATTTTGTTTTTCTCTACTCACGGTATATATGAGCCGATATCCTAGTAGTTGAGTAACTAATCAGAGCACGCGACTGCTTATATCCAATGAATATGGATGGAATAATCACAATTATACTCTCTCTCACAGACACACACACCTCTTTACATGGTTGAATCATTAATTTCAACCTCATGTACAAGATCCCTGAGAACTGACAAAGACTGAGAACCTCCTCTATCAAGGTCTTTGGGAAACTCATTAAATGATTATTATTAAGTCATGCACCAGTGGTCTTCTCGGGTGTTCAGTAAGCCAGCTATCTCACCAACGCGTATCCACAGCACGGCTTTTAATGTGGAAAATTTATTTATCTTCAGCTTGCTTTAGCCACAGCACCAGACCTGCTGCGAAACCCGAACTTACAAAACTCTATTTACAAACCCACACATACCCGTCTCTCCCTCATCGTGATACAAATGCAAAGTGTAGCTTTGTGTCATGGGAAAATACGGGAATACATTTCCCCGCCTGTGCTCACTCTTCAGTGTGCCTGCTCGCTCATGCATCCTCAATCCGACTCAGGCCATGGCATCAATCAAAGGACTGGGACATGAGGAGCCTTGTGAAATGTACCGAGCAGTCACCCATGCTCGAAAACAAAATAAAGTTTCTTTGAACAGTCAGTCCCTTGATTGTAAACCCACTTTTTAGGGACAGAACAATTCAAGTGTCTTTTCTCTGACTATGTGCATTCCATTTTATGTGGCGCATAAACCCAAGTTGGATTTATTTATTTTTTTCAGTATACCATTTCCTGTCATTTCCCGCACCGTAACGAGAGAACAAGGCGTGGTCGGTTTATCAAGAGAAATGTGTATTCTTCATAAAATTCCTCATTAACACTTTCTATGAAACCCAAATTCATGAAATCAGTATAATTATGCTTATAATAATTATGAAGCAGCTGTAATTCATTAAGAATTATAACAAAAAACACATTTCCAATGTCGGTGCTTCCCGAAACGACAAAGAAAACCATACTGTATGTCGCATCGTCCTGTCAGTCCAAGGTTAAGTGGGTGCTACATGTTGGTCTGCTTGTCATTTTTAAATGCTTTAGAACAAATTATTTATCATTTTTTTGTAATGTGATTTATTATTTTGAAATGCAAGTTTTGAAACCACAATAATGTACAGTGCCTTGCAAAAGTATTCATCCCCCTTGGTGTTTGTCCTGTTTTGTCGCATTACAAGCTGAAATTAAAATAGATTGTTGGAGGGTTAGCACCATTTCATTTACACAGCATGCCTACCACTTTAAAGGTGCAAGCTTTTTTTTAAGATAAAAAAAAAAAAACAGAAATCTGGAGTGTGCATAGGTATTCACCCCCTTTCGTATGAAACCCCTAAATAAGAGCTGGTCCAACCAATTCACTTAAGTCATATAATTAGTTGATTAAAGTGCCATTCCACCATTGGATGTATTTTTTTGGCATAAAATACAATATATTTTATGACAACATGACTAGACAGAGAAATCTTTTAGCTTCAAAATGATACATCAAACATAATTTTTTGACAACGACAAGTATATTAATTTTGCGACCAAAGTCACCTACCCTTTTAATTTCCGCGCGGTAGTGAAACGTGATGTCATCGGCAGGTTCCCCTTCTTGTGTACCACGTCACGTGTGACGTGGCACAGATTATCAGCAATGGCGGATAGAACGCGATTGTCAGCTTCGGAAAAGAAGCGAAGGAAAATAGCAAGTGATGCCCAAAGGAGACGGTCGATGGTGAATATCGGCACAGCAATCGACAAGTGGAAATCGCGTTCTATCCGCCATTGCTGATAATCTGTGCCACGTCACACGTGACGCGGTACACAAGAAGGGGAACCTGCCGATGACATCACGTTTCACTACCGCGCGGAAATTAAAAGGGTAGGTGACTTTGGTCGCAAAATTAATATACTTGTCGTTGTCAAAAAATTATGTTTGATATATCATTTTGAAGCTAAAAGATTTCTCTGTCTAGTCATGTTGTCATAAAATATATTGTATTTTATGCCAAAGAATACATCCAATGGTGGAATGGCACTTTAAGATCCACTTGTGCGCAATCAAAGCGTCACATGATGTCTGTATAAATCAACCTGTTCTGGAAGGACCCTGACTCTACTACACTACTGTACTAAGCAAGCAACATGAAAACCAAGGAGCCTCCAAACAGGTCAGAGACAAAGTTGTGGAAAAGTATAGATCAGGGTTGGGTTATAAAAAAAATCAATCAATTTATCCATCCCAGTTGGAGCAGTTTTGCCTTGAGGAATGGGCAAAAATCTCAGTGGCTAGATGTGCCAAGCTAATAGAGACATAGCCCAAGAGACTTGCAGCTGTAATTGCAGCAAAAGGTGGCTCTACAAAGTATTGACTTTGGGGGGGTGAATACCTATGCACACTCCAGATTTCTGTTTGTTCATCTTAATTATTGTTTGTGTCACAATAAAAAAAAATAATAATAATAATGTGCACCTTTAAAGTGGTAGGCATGTTGTGTAAATCAAATGGTCCTCATTATCTGTAGCCGCTTTATCCTGTTCTACAGGGTCGCAGGCAAGCTGGAGCCTATCCCAGCTGACTACGGGTGAAAGGCGGGGTTCACCCTGGACAAGTCGCCAGGTTATCACAGGGCTGACACATAGACACAGACAACCATTCACACTCACATTCACACCTACGGTCAATTTAGAGTCACCAGTTAACCTAACCTGCATGTCTTTGGACTGTGGGGGAAACCGGAGCACCCGGAGGAAACCCACGAGGACACGGGGAGAACATGCAAACTCTGCACAGAAAGGCCCTCGCCGGCCACGGGGCTCGAACCCGAACCTTCTTGCTGTGAGGCGACAGCGCTAACCACTACACCACCGTGCCGCCCCAAATGGTCCTAACCCCCCAAAAAATCCATTTTAATTCCAGCTTGTAATGCGACAAAACAGCCAAACATCAAGGGGGATGAATACTTTTGCAGGACACTGCACCTGTACGAGTATATGTAAGTAATCTGAAACTGAATATTTCCATATTACATTACAAAAACTAGAAGGGCACTCAGAGTATATACCTCCACCAAGCCACATATCAAAATCAAAATCACTTGAACCAAGGGTAAGACTAAAGCTGGACACCAAATTTCATCAAAATCCATTCACTACTTTTTCAGTAACATTGGGAACAAACAGGGCAAAAAACACCCCAACCTCCTCCAACACAGTTAGCAAAAGTAATAAAGTTAATCGTGTCTCACTTTACTTGAGGCATGCAATGATGATATTTTATTAACAATTAAAAAAAAAACTGCTAAATATTACCATTGGGTTATAATTATTCACAGGTCATTAGTTGTAAATGATTTTTTTTAAAAAAACACTTACAAGAAATGCTCATACACTACATTAGAAAAAAACAATTATAATGATTTATAAATTTGGGCTTCAGAGATAATATGAACAAATTCTCATTTCCGCTAATGAAAGTTTCTCTCGGTGAAACCTCCGCTCAAACATGTACGCAAACAAACGAAGATGAAGAAAACGCGAGGGGCGGGGAACAATCAGTGCTACCAGGTGCTTACGTGTTTGTCTGTCCTCAGCCTTCTTTATTCAGGGTTTGTTTTCCTCTCATCACTAGGCATGGCTGTTGTGTTCTTTAGAGAACAAATGACACCACGGCATTGAGTGATAGGGAAGACGTGGGAGGGAGACAGAGGGCACAAGGCACTCTCTCATCAAGACATGATGCTCATTTGTCACTGAGCCCAGGCTTGTCTGAGAAGCTTTCAGGTGAAACATGCTGGTAATTTTTTTAAGCCTGAAATGCTCCAGGTACACAGGAAGTCTCCCACTAGTGTCTCACCACCTCCTAACTAAAATGAAATGGAGGAGGGGGGAAAAAAATGCTAAGAAACTATAATTTTTAATTTGCACTAGCAGCGGTAGTGCAAATTGTTACGCTCACTCAGGATCTTTATTATTATTATTAATTATTATTTTTATTATTATTATCATCCTCCTAACATTTTTGGGACACTATTTCTCCTTCAATTTTCAACCAATCCTCACCAAAATTTCACATGAAGAATACCTCTGGGCTGAATTAAGTTGCTATGACTTTTGGTGCTGATCTGGATCACTGAACCAGAATGATCCATGAAAAACAGCCGACACCAGCAGTCTGTGGTTTAATATTTTAAATCCTTTTAAAATATATCTATTCAGTCATTTTTCTCCCAATAAGTAAATATACATCCTGTATCCTTGTCTTGTATCTTCAACAGCTTTCTCCCTTTGAGATATACGAGATCTCAGGCAAGGTTACAGAGCAGCTGGACAGACAGGGACGCTCCCATCTGGTCTCGCGTATTGTAGACTCCGTGATGAAAATGTCACTAAGACGGAGTTGCTCCCAAAAGGCCGGGGGGACAAAATGACAACGCCGACAGGTCCACTCTATATTTATAAAACATTTAGATTCATTCAGTAGACTTTTCCCTGGATAATACAAATGCTGCTCGCTTCTTAATGCATTCTATCGAGACATGACTAGAAAGCAAAATGTGATTTTGTATACACAATAGCACTCCATTTTTTAAACCTAAAAGGTCCGCAACATCTGTGGCTCTGCAGAAGGTCTAAGACAGAAGTGTAATAATATGAGGACGATAATAAATCTTATTTAACACTGCAGCTGCTATGCAATTATTCAGTTACTTGGTTAGACAATCTCCTAGGGTAAGGACTGTTACAATTATTAAATTCTCGCTGATTTTTTTTTTCAAATACAACTAACTGACCTTCATCTGTCAGTTTTGTGAACTTAAGAAGTAAAAATACCCTTTATGACACAGACATTTATTGACAGGACCTGACATGACAGCTTAAATAGATAAAACCTGTTACTGATGTACATGAAAAATTAATAACGAATAATGCATTGGCAAAAACAGGTCATGCCTGAGGCACCTACAACAGGCTTTTAGTGATAATCAACAATTATTTGCTGAAGGTGAAGTGAATATGGGTGAATAATAACTGAGATAAAGTGGAGGTTATTATCCACTAATGTTCACTGAGCATAAACACACAGGTGACTATTTAAAAAGAAAAAAAAAATTTGTATTAAATTTATTTCAAACTTCAAAAGCAGCATGCAAATGTAATAACAGCATACGTAGCCTTGCGTTACTTATCTATCCTGACTCACACAAAATACTTTGTTTTGAAATCTCATCATCTCATTATCTCTAGCCGCTTTATCCTGTTCTACAGGGTCGCAGGCAAGCTGGAGCCTATCCCAGCTGACTACGGGCGAAAGGCGGGGTACACCCTGGACAAGTCGCCAGGTCATCACAGGGCTGACACATAGACACAGACAACCATTCACACTCACACCTACGGTCAATTTAGAGTCACCAGTTAACCTAACCTGCATGTCTTTGGACTGTGGGGGAAACCGGAGCACCCGGAGGAAACCCACACGGACACGGGGAGAACATGCAAACTCCGCACAGAAAGGCCCTCGCCGGCCCTGGGGCTCGAACCCGGACCTTCTTGCTGTGAGGCGACAGTGCTAACCACTACACCACCCGTAGGATCGTCCGCTTTGCTTATACAGACTTCTCGTGCAGTGGGAAAAAATGCACTGCTATGTGTTCCATATGTAGAAGAACTATCGAGGAGACGACGGGGATGACCTTGAACTTCAATCGTCATTTGGTAAGACTCCACCCAGAGAAGGAAGTGACACGCTATGTTCATTGCTCTGTTGATAGCGGGGCTTGCTTGCTGAGCGATGAACTAGCTAGTGTTAGGCCAAGTTTACATTAGACCGTATCTGTCTCGTTTTCTTCACGAATGCACTGTCCATTTACATTAAAACGCCTGGAAACGGGAATCCGCTAGGGTCCACGTATTCAATCCAGATCGTGTCTGGTCCGGTGCTGTGTAAACATTGAGAATACGCGGATACGCTGTGCTGAGCTCTAGCTGGCGTCGTCATTGGACAACGTCACTGTGACATCCACCTTCCTGATTCGCTGGCGTTGGTCATGTGACGCGACTGCTGAAAAACGGCGCGGACTTCCGCCTTGTATCACCTTTCATTAAAGAGTATAAAAGTACGAAAATACTGCAAATACTGCCCATTGTGTAGTTATGATTGTCTTTAGGCTTGCCATCCTTCCACTTGCAAGTGGTAAGTGACGCGCATGCCCGATATGCACTGAGATCACACGCATGCCCGATATGCACTGAGATCACACACACAGCGGCTCAGTCCCGAATCACTGCTCGTGTGCTTCACTCGCGCGCTCTGTGAGCTGCGCAGGGCCGGAGTGCGCACCCTCCAGAGGGCACTCGCTGTTCAGGGCGGAGTGATTTGGAGCGCAGGATGCCTGCGGAGCCGAGCGTATCCGTGTATTGGCGTTGCTGTGTGCACGCGAATCGTTTTAAAAACGTTAATCTGATGATCCGCTGATACGGTCTAATGTAAACCCCACCTTAACCCTCTCTCATGTTATTTGCCCTGTTGATAGTGGGCGGGGCTTGCTAAGTGATGAGCAAGCTTTTTATCTGTAGTCTATTAACTAAAATGGGGCAGTCGAGCAGTAACGTTCGTCCAACACAGTAGCAGAGACGGTTGCACATAAAGACAGCAATAGCCACCGTCAAATGGTGCGGGTGGAGTCTTGTTCTCGGACTCGACTCGGGTCAATAGTGGACTCGACTCGAAATTTTCTTTAATGACTTGGACTTGAACACTGGGGACTCGAGGTTTAGTGACTCGACTACAACACTGGTATCAAATGAGCACTAACCATATCAAATCAGTATCGAATCAGAAGGAAATCAGTGTCAAATGAGCATCAAATCCAGATTAATACAGTACTGATTCAGCACTGCATCAGAATTGAGTCAGTATCAAATCAGGACAGAATCAGTACTGTATCAGTATCAGCTATCAGTTAAGACATGGAGCTTTGATATCAATTATCACACTGAAAGTTTAAAAAAAAAAATGGTCAGCCCCATAGCTAATGAATTAACATAGGTGTAAGGTTAATGGTATATTTAATTCATGGTCCTTTTTCAAAACACACCATAGTCTGGAGGTCAGTGCTACTGAGGCATGGAGTCACCAGATGCCCATCAGAGCTGTGGCAGTGTGACAGTAACAGACGACGCTGCACAAGGTCAGAAACAAAGCCAACCTGCACTGCCCAGCTCCAGCAATCACTTTCTGCATACCATCACTTTCAGCCTTGTTCTATCACTCACACTCTCACAATCAAACCCCCTGTGAATAAATCACTCTACTTTTCTATTGCCTGATCCATCCATCTCTCTCTCACTCTCTCTCTCGACAGTGTTTCACCAGGCGAGACATTCTGCCGAGCGTTCCTGTCACCTCCTCGATCACTTCTCCCTCTAATCAATTATGTCCAAATGAGTTTTATTGGCATCCCTTCAATGGCTATAAACAACTGTGTGCCACTAGCAGGGGCTGTAAAGCTGATCGGCATGTGGTGAAAAGCAATTGAAATGCTCTGTACAAAGAGTTGATTCATCACTCACTGCACCGCATACTCTCGTCTTATTGCCCAGAGGCGAGCGTTGCTGTCTCTCATATCTATCGTAGGCCGCAATCAGTAGAATTCAAAATGAGCAGCGAACAAGCGATATCACACTATTAATTACATATGTGGTGTTCAAATGCGACAGGAATAACACTCCTGGAGACAGCTTATGAATCATTCATCAGACTTCATGAAAAGCTGAACTGATAACTTATTTATGAATTTAAGAACGCTTTAAAATATGTCATTCCGATGTAACACAATGCAGCAGCACAGAGCCCAACTAATGATCTGACAAACTGCACAATAGAGGAGGGACAAAATGGTTTATGGGTAACAGGAGAAAAAGTTTTTGCCAAACTGCAGAAACTGAATCAGTAACGGTAAGTTGTTCAATGTAGGGAATTACAATTCACCTGAAGAGTCAGAAACGTCCACCTTTTATTAACCTGCATTCATGCTTCAGTAAGAAGCGGCCACTAATCACGCTGATGCTGAATGCGAAGTGAAGCAAAGTAAAGGTCAGCGGTAATTGGTCATAATGTTTCTCATAAAGCTGCAGTTTCTGGACAGGCTTCTTAAAGCTACAGTATATGGAAACTAGATAGAGACTGTGACTGAAGTCACAGTAATTTGCGCTAGCTGTTACAAACCGGGACGTTTGGTCACCGTACCCTATTAAGAAACAGAGAATGACGCTTAGGGAGGAAAAGTTGCACCCCGCCACCCTGACCAAAATAAATAAATAAATAAATTTAAAAAAATCATGAAAATTGACAGTTATAAGTGATTGAAAAAAAGAATTTGTTTTTCCATGGATCATTCTGGATTGGTGATCCAGATCTCCACCAAAAGGCATAGCAACGTAATTCAGCCCAGAGGTATTCTGCATGTGAAATTTGGTGATGATTGGTTGAAAACCAAGGGAGAAATAGCATCCTAAAAACTTAAGAAGAAAGTAGAACGATCCTGAGTGAGGGTAACAATTTGCACCAGCGCAGCTATTGCAAATTAAATATATGATCTAATTCTTCAATTCAGTTCAGAAATTTTTTATGCGATCCAGCTCAGGGCTTTGCGATGGCCACGCCAGTACTTTCACCTCGTTGTCTAGAAGACATTTTGCTACAACTTTGGAAGAATGCTTAAAGTGTACAGTGGGGCAAAAAAGTATTTAGTCAGCCACCAATTGTGCAAGTTCTCCCACTTAAAAAGATGAGAGAGGCCTGTAATTTTCATCATAGGTACACTTCAACTATGAGAGACAGAATGGGAGGAAAGAATCCAGGAAATCACATTGTAGGATTTTTAATGAATTAATTGGTAAATTCCTCGGTAAAATAAGTATTTGGTCACCTACAAACAAGCAAGATTTCTGGCTCTCACAGATCTGTAACTTCTTCTTTAAGAGGCTCCTCTGTCCTCCACTCATTACCTGTATTAATGGCACCTGTTTGAACTCGTTATCAGTATAAAAGACACCTGTCCACAACCTCAAACAGTCACACTCCAAACTCCACTATGGCCAAGACCAAAGAGCTGTCAAAGGACACCAGAAACAAAATTATAGACCTGCACCAGGCTGGGAAGACTGAATCTGCAATAGGTAAGCAGCTTGGTGTGAATAAATCAACTGTGGGAGCAATTATTAGAAAATGGAAGACATACAAGACCACTGATAATCTCCCTCGATCTGGGGCTCCACGCAAGATCTCACCCCGTGGGGTCAAAATGATCACAAGAACGGTGAGCAAAAATCCCAGAACCACATGGGGGGACCTAGTGAATGACCTGCAGAGAGCTGGGACCAAAGTAACAAAGGCTACCATCAGTAACACACTACACCGCCAGGGACTCAAATCCTGCAGTGCCAGATGTGTCCCCCTGCTTAAGCCAGTACATGTCCAGGCCCGTCTGAAGCTTGCTAGAGAGCATTTGGATGATCCAGAAGAGGATTGGGAGAATGTCATATGGTCAGATGAAACCAAAATAGAACTTTTTGGTAAAATCTCAACTTGTGGTGTTTGGAGGAGAAAGAATGCTGAGTTGCATCCAAAGAACACCATACCTACTGTGAAGCATGGGGGTGGAAACATCATGCTTTGGGGCTGTTTTTCTGCAAAGGGACCAGGACGACTGATCCGTGTAAAGGAAAGAATGAATGGGGCCATGTATCGTGAGATTTTGAGTGAAAACCTCCTTCCATCAGCAAGGGCATTGAAGATGAAACGTGGCTGGGTCTTTCAGCATGACAATGATCCCAAACACACCGCCCGGGCAACGAAGGAGTGGCTTCGTAAGAAGCATTTCAAGGTCCTGGAGTGGCCTAGCCAGTCTCCAGATCTCAACCCCATAGAAAATCTTTGGAGGGAGTTGAAAGTCTGTGTTGCCCAGCGACAGCCCCAAAACATCACTGCTCTAGAGGAGATCTGCATGGAGGAATGGGCCAAAATACCAGCAACAGTGTGTGAAAACCTTGTGAAGACTTACAGAAAACGTTTGACCTCTGTCATTGCCAACAAAGGGTATATAACAAAGTACTGAGATGAACTTCTGTTATTGACCAAATACTTATTTTCCACCATAATTTGCAAATAAATTCTTTAAAAATCAGACAGACAATGTGATTTCCTGGATTCTTTCCCCCCATTCTGTCTCTCATAGTTGAGGTATACCTATGATGAAAATTACAGGCCTCTCTCATCTTTTTAAGTGGGAGAACTTGCACAATTGGTGACTGACTAAATACTTTTTTGCCCCACTGTATGTAATGCCTTATTATGAATATACATCATTAGTAATGACCAAAATGAATTAATAAAGCGGGGGGGAAATAATATAAATTATCTTTTTATTATCAAGCACAAAACTATTAATCACGGATCCCGGAAAAAGGCAGCCTTGCCTCAGGGCAAATCTTGCACGACATGTGTGGAACTGGGTCATTTCGGTTCATCTGACTCCGTGCTTGTTTACTTACTGAGGTTGGAGATTGTTGTTGGAATCTTACAAAAATAATGATGGGAAAGTGCTATTGTTGTGTTTGGATGTTCAAATCCATATACAACAGGACAGTCGGTTCACAAATTTCCAAGAAAAAAAAACCCACTAATCTAAAGCGATAGTGGGTGAGGTTTGTGCAAACGAAGCGGGCAGATTTCGTGTCGCCTAATAATAATAACTGATTCATCAAGCGTTCATCACCACCAGAACGACCACATGGGAATTACTGGAGCAAAAAGAAACCCATTTATTTAATAAATGCCATTTGATCTGACATTTGGACAGTTTGTCGATTCCCATATTATCTCTCTCTCTCTCTCTCACACACACACTCACACACACACACACACACACACAGAATGCACCAGACGCAGGATTATGAGCAACATTTACACGCTCACAACATGCAATCTTATCATATCTGATGCACTTTAACAGGAAGAAAAATGCACGCGCACAATCATTAATTATTAACTGAAATGTGTTAAATACTCTCAGATTGCAATATTGCAAGACTCGATTTGTTTTTAGTTTTGTTCAGGAAAACATGATGAAAGGTAACCACTGCATTCTGCACATCTCTATCTGTCTATCTATCTATCTCGCACGTGCTACAGAGGAAGACTGTCATGAACTGGCAGTTTCTTGTCTTGGGGGCTTGAACAGATAACCTTTTACTCTGGAATATCCTTGATAATCATCAGCCCCTTCATCCAACATATAAGAATCCTAATCACTACCAGAATTCTCTCCAAAACGCAATTTCATATTGAGACTGGTCTAACCACTGGTGCGCACGGGAACGAAATTGATACCTGCATTGTTACACGTGTGACGTCACGCACCCCTTCGGGATCTTCCGGTTCAGTCTTGGCAGATTCCGTGAAAATTGGCTGATCTTACTGATTTTCCATGTTTATAACCTTTTGGATCGGCTATGGCTCGAAAACACATGGTCAAGCAACATAATGACTGCTTTTGTACAAGGAAAAAAGTGGGGTTTAGAGGCATTACATACACCAAGATCATTGTTCTGACCCAGTTGCCATCAAGTTTTAATTTTCTGGCTGATGTCTCGGTTTTGCTTCAGTATTTCTTGATAATCCTCCTTCCTCTGAAGTGCACCAATCCCTTTTCCAGTACAGCACCCCCTTAATATGATGCTTCCACCCTCATGCTTCACATTTGGGATGGTGTCTTTCAGATTAAAAGTCTCATCCTTCTTCCTCCATACGTATCGCTGATCATTATGGCTAAACACTTTTGTTTCATCTGATCAGAGAATACGCCTCCAAAAGGCTTCTGCATCCTGGTGATCACCTGCCAACTTAAGTCTTTTTTTTTTTAAATGCCAGTCTTAGAACAGGAGCTGCTTCTTTGCAATCTTACAGGTCATGGAGACCTGGGACTCTCTTAATGGTGGATTTACAGAATTTGGTACTTGGTGCCTCCAGCTCCTTCACCAATTCCTTTATTGTTGTCTCAGGGTTCAATTGAACTTTTCAAGCCAGAGTTCATCCCAGGGAGTTAATTTTGTATTTCTTTCCTGAATTATGCCTTGTCTGAGTGGGATTTTTATATTTGCAAACAATAGTTTGTACAGATACTTGCTGTACCTTCAGTTGTTTGAAAATTGCTCCTTAGGAGGAACCAAACTTGTGGAGGGCCAGAGTTTGAGTTCACAGGTCTTGACTGAGTTGTTTGGATTTTCCAGTGATATCAAGGGCAAAAACAAACAAAAACAACATCTCTAAAGGTGGGCTTTTTTCCAGCCACAGGTGTACTCCCAATTAACTCAATGTTACCCCTTTTCCACCAAATCAGTTCCAGGGCTGGTTCGGGGCCAGTGCTTAGTTTGGAACCGGGTTTTCTGTTTCCACTGACAAAGAACTGGCTCTGGGCCAGAAAAACTGGTTCCAGGGTAGCACCAGCTCTTTGCTGGGCCAGAGGAAAGAACTGCTTACATCGGGGGGGGGGGGGGGGGGGGGGGGGGGGGGGTGGAGTTGTTAAGACTAACAATGATAGCAAGACCGCGAGAGGGCGCCATTTTTAAATAAGCGACGAGATATCATGGATGCAGTAAAGCAGCAGTCATCCATTATTGTTGTTGCTTCTTCTTTTCCGTGTTGTTGTTGCTTCGATGTTCGCGCCAAGGTTTATGCAAACGCAGCGACGTAACTGACGTATACAGTGATGTAATGATGTGGCTCCCCTTAGCACCCCGAGCTATGGAAAAGCAAACTGGTTCTCAGCTGGTTCGCAAGTTGAACGAGTTGTGAACCAGCACCACCACTGGCCCCGAACCAGCCCTGGAACTGATTTGGTGGAAAAGGGGTATATGACAATTGGGAAGTCAGAAACTGCTAAAAGGCTCGGAATTTCTGGAATCTTCCAGACTGTTTTAAAGAGACTGTTAGCTTGGTGCGTGTAAACATTTGACCCAGTGGATTTCTGATATGGTGAATTAAATCTGAAATAAATAAGTCTCTAAGCAAGCATTTTAAAATTACCTCTAATTTGAACAAAGTAGATGCCCTAGTTCAGTGTTTCTCAACCACTGCAGCCCATAGTGCCATCTAGTGGGCCACATTTTTCCCCCCCAAGTTGAAACTAATCTTTACTCGTAGTAGGGTGCAATTAATGAATTGCATCTGATCTCACATCCGCCTCATTAAGCTACGGTCACACTCCAGCTCGCGATGCTTTGCAATGGGTTAATCGTTGAAAATGAGGCATTCTGGTGGTGATGCATGGCGATATACACGTGAGCTAAAAGTTGTGGTCACACAGCAGGTGAACACTTGACTGTCATGCCTTTGCACATTTGAGTGTAGCGCAGCTCGTGTGGCCGGTCATTATGGGAAACACCTGATACTGATTTGAGCACAATCAGCATGCACAGATACGGATGCTGTTTTCAGAGGCTTTGTGAAGTATTATCATCGTCACGGTCATGTTTGTTTCTAGCCATGTTTATAACGCTGTTTAAATACTCTGCTTTGCTTTCATTTGTGTAAATATCACACCTGCTAATAAACACTCTTCCTGCACTTAGATCCATCTACTGTCTATCTTGATCCCCAGACCTTTAACCCAGCCACATATAAAAAGTTGTACACCTCCATGCTCTTCCAGGTTTTCATCTGTGTGTCCATGTAGAACGATGTCTACAGCACAAGGTAGTTTGAGATGTCGGGGAACTCAACGGATGGATAATTTTCCAAATAGGAAAAATCCTTCTTTGTTAGCATGTAAGGATCTACCCCACTGAGTGGTTTCTATATCCACTTCTTTTGAGTGTACTTCTTGGTTTTAATAACTTGCTTGTTTGCTGAACACAAACATGGCAAATTCTTGTGTTAATGGACCAGACTCCACTTTTGGATCATTAATCCCTTTTGGCTGAGAATGCCCTGCATGCATGGTTTTATGTTGGCTTCTGGCACATCCATACAGTTTTAAATATAATACCTACAATTAAAAACAGTTTTTATTGCATTTATTTAATTCCTGGGCTCTCATCTGTAACAGAGCGTGATATTACATTCCATTAATACACTTTACAATAGATTTATTTGAGACTAATAGAATAGATGAGCCAAAATAACTGGGGATCTTTTTTAAATGGGCCCCGACTCGTTACAAGTATGAATAGGTGGGCCTTAAAGCAGAAAAGGTTGAGAACCCCTGCCCAATAATAGTTGACTTGCCAAATTAAATGTGTGGTGACTTAATTTTTTGGAGATGTCAAAAACGGAGACTGAATAGCTTTAGCCTAGGTGTATGTAAATGTTTGGCCTGTAATTGATGCGACTTGTAACTGTAGATGACAGAAACTTGTGCATTCAGAATTCTTCATGGTTCTGATGTGAACGTTTTGACAAATCTGCATATGAACCTCTGAAGCACAGCTACTGGAGCGGTTTAGTTTTGAGGGGGGTTGCGATGGCTAAACGTGCTGTTCCTAGCTGCCAAGAAGCAAATGTTTTTTTATGCATGGCCTTCCATAACAGAAAGGAGTGGAATTTTATTCTTACCAGCATCCCTGAGGATTTCAGTCCAAGCATAACAGTTGTTTTTGTTTTGGGTTTTTTTTGAACGAGGCACAATACAGATGTATTGGCTTTACCAAAAATGTACAGATGTAGGATTTATCAACATAGGTCTATTTTGCACCCAAAAAAGGCAAGGAATTCATCTCATCTCATTATCTCTAGCCGCTTTATCCTTCTACAGGGTCACAGGCAAGCTGGAGCCTATCCCAGCTGACTACGGGCGAAAGGCGGGGTACACCCTGGACAAGTCGCCAGGTCATCACAGGGCTGACACATAGACACAGACAACCATTCACACTCACATTCACACCTACGGTCAATTTAGAGTCACCAGTTAACCTAACCTGCATGTCTTTGGACTGTGGGGGAAACCGGAGCACCCGGAGGAAACCCACGTAGACACAGGGAGAACATGCAAACTCCACACAGAAAGGCCCTCGCCAGCCCCGGGGCTCGAACCCGGACCTTCTTGCTGTGAGGCGACAGCGCTAACCACTACACCACCGTGCCACCCCGGCAAGGAATTTAAATAGGAAAATCATCAACAAAGGGGTGGCACAATGTGAGTGTTACAGGGTTTATTGATATATTTTTGTTTATTTTACTATAACAATCTGCCAATGATTACAACCTTCTAAAGAATGACATGTCAAAACTTTCAATGTTGTGGAAACGTCCACAAAACAAGTTAGTTCCTGCTTTCACATAAGACAACTTTAAAACAGTCGCTCCCTCACTTTCTCCTGACATTAATAAGGCTGAAAAGCAGCTTGTCATGTTACAGACAAACCGGAAATCACGACGGCCCGGAAGGTTTGGCAAAATGCAGCAGGACATAATGTTTCTACATACGAACCAGGAACAATAACAATACCTACAGTACACTACCGTTCAAAAGTTTGGGGTCACTTTGAAATGTCCTTATTTTTGAAAGAAAAGCACTGTTCTTTTCAATGAAGATCACTTTAAACTAATCAGAAATCCACTCTATACATTGCTAATGTGGTAAATGACTATTCTAGCTGCAAATGTCTGGCTTTTGGTGCAATATCTCCATAGGTGTATAGAGGCCCATTTCCAGCAACTCTCACTCCAGTGTTCTAATGGTACAATGTGTTTGCTCATTGCCTCAGAAGGCTAATGGATGATTAGAAAACCCTTGTACAATCATGTTAGCACAGCTGAAAACAGTTGAGCTCTTTAGAGAAGCTATAAAACTGACCTTCCTTTGAGCAGATTGAGTTTCTGGAGCATCACATTTGTGGGGTCGATTAAATGCTCAAAATGGCCAGAAAAATGTCTTGACTATATTTTCTATTCATTTTACAACTTATGGTGGGAAATAAAAGTGTGACTTTTCATGGAAAACACAAAATTGTCTGGGTGACCCCAAACTTTTGAACAGTAGTGTATATAAAGAAAAAACTGTCAGACTTTTTATGTGGGAGTCTGCTCCTCTATAATTTCAGCACGTTTTGCATTTTTAATTCAACTTACTTTTCTCCTTGTAGTTTGTTGGTTTTCAAAATCAAGTCCTGAGTTTGTTCCTTGGCTGCCTGTTGAGAAGAATAGAACTTAATTTTGCGAACTACACCACAGAGCAAAGCAGGATAACCACAACGCAACACAGCAGTGCAAGTTACTGAGTTCGACTGCTGCAGATTAAAAAAAAAACAAAGAGAACAGGATACCTTTAATCTATTGGTCATTTCTTCACAACAGGTGCTCATGGCTTGGACATCTTCATGTATACTCTCCAGTTCCTAAATAAATAAAATAAAGCTGTAACGTAAGGGACGCTTAAACATGTATTTAGTGAAAAAAAAAAAATGTTCTCAGGATTATTGCAAAATCAGTCAGAGACCAGGTTAAACACAGCATACCTCCTTCACATCTTTAAATATCCGCACAAATTCTTCATTGATGGATAAACTGCGCCGCTCGATGTCCCCTCGCAGGTTTCTCCGTGTGCGAAGACTGTTTTCAGTGAAGAAAACTGACAGAGACTTTAAAGCCTCCAGCATCTCCTAACAGTGAAGAAAAGATGGTCAAGTTGAAGTTTATTATTCACCAAAAAGCAGCTTTCATCATCATAAGAAGAAAAAACCTTACAATGAAAATGACTGACTATATTAAAGGAAAAATTAAGCTATAAATACTATAAAATAAAGTGCAATACAAAGACTAGGTACAGTGCCTTGCAAAAGTATTCATCCCCCTTGGTGTTTGTCCTGTTTTGTTGCATTACAAGCTGGAATTAAAATGGATTATTTGGAGGCTTATCACCATTTGATTGACACAACATGCCGACCACTTTAAAGGTGCACATTTTTGTTTTATTGTGACACAAACAATAATGAAGATGAAAATAAAACAGAAATCTGGAGTGTGCATAGGTATTCACCCCCTTTCGTATGAAATCCCTAAATAAGAGCTGACCCAACCAATTCACTTCATAAGTCACATAATTAGTTGATTTAAGAGCCACTTGTGTGCAATCAAAGTGTCACATGATCTGTCACATGATGTCTGTATAAATCAACCTGTTCTGGAAGGACCCTGACTCTGCAACACAGCTAAGCAAGCAACATGAAAACCAAGGAGCCTCCAAACAGGTCAGAGACAAAGTTGTGGAGAAGTATAGATCAGGGTTGGGTTATAAAAAAATATCCCAAACTTTGAATATCCCAGGGAGCACCATTAAATCCATTATAGCAAAATGGAAAGAAAATGGCACCACTACAAACCTGACAAGAGAAGGCCACCCACCAAAACTCACAGACCGGGCAAGGAGGGCATTAATCAGAGATGCAACAAAGACATCAAAGATAACAATGAAGGAGCTGCAAAGATCCACAGCGGAGATGGGAGTATCTGTTTATAGGACCACTTTAAGCCATACACTCCACAGAGCGGGGCTTTATGGAAGAGTGGCCAGAAAAAGTCTTTTTTTTTTTTTTTTTTTAATCACATTTGGAGTTTGCCCAACAGCATGTGGCAGACTCCCCAAACACGGAAGATTCTCTGGTCAAATGAGACAAAAATTGAACTTTTTGGCCATCATGGGAAATGCCATGTGTGGCGCAAACCCTGAGAACACCATTCCTACAATGAAGCCTGGTGGTGGCAGCATCATGCTGTGGGGATGTTTTTTCATCGGCAGGAACAGGAAAGCTGGTCAGGACTGAAGGAAAGATGGATGGCACTAAATACAGGGCAATTCTGAAGGAAAACCTGTTTGAGTCAGCCAGAGGTTTGAGACTGGGATGAAGATTCACGTTCCAGCAGGACAATGGCCCTAATCATACTGCTAAAGCTACACTGGAGTGGTTTAAAGGGAAACATTTAAATGTCTTGGAAAGGCCGAGTCAAAGCCCAGAGCTCAATCCAATTGAGAATCTGTGGTATAACTTGAAGATTGCTGTACACCAACGCAACCCATCTAACTTGAAGGAGTTGCAGCAGTTTTGCCTTGAGGAATGGAGAAAAATCCCAGTGGCTAGATGTGCTAAGTTAATGGAGACACACCCCAAGAGACTTGCAGCTGTAATTGCAGCAAAAGGTGGAGCTATAAAAGTATTGACTTTGGGGGGTGGGGGAATACTTATGCACATTCCAGATTTCTGTTTTTTCATCTTAATTATTGCTTGTGTCACAATAAAAAAAAAACAAGGTGCATGGTAGGCATTTTGTGCAAATCAAATGGTGTTAACCCTCCAAATAACCCATTTTAATTCCAGCTTGTAGTGCAACAAAACAGGACAAACACCAAGGGGGATGAATACTTTTGCAAGGCACTGCATATTCCTTCAGTTTTTCCTCTGTTATTCAAAATAAAATTCAAATATTAGATTAATATATTTGGTACAAAATTGTTAATATCTCCAATCAACTCCAAGTAATACTGATAATAATTGTAGTTATTATAATAATAATAATAGTAATAATAATAATAATAATACTACAACCTCACAGAAAAAGTTGGGACGGTATGGAAAATGCAAATAAAAAAAGAAAGCAGCGATTTCTAAGTTTTCTTTGACTTGTATTTCATCATTGACGGTATAAACCCAAGATATTTCATGTTTTGTTGGTCAACTTCAATTAATTCGTTAAACTACATCCATTCCTGTGTTTCAGGCCTGTAACACATTCCAAAAAAAATGGGACAGTGGCGATTTAGGGCTAGTAATGGGGTAAAACAATTAAATAATAATTTGAAACGTGATAAACAGGTGATTGTAATCATGATTTGGTACAAAATCAGCATCCAGGAAAGGCCTAGTCTTTGAGAAGAAAATGTGGGCTGAGGATCTCCACTTTGTCAACAGATGAATGAGAAAATTATTGAAATGTTTAAAAACAAATGTTCTTTAAAGAAAGATATGAAGGGATTTGGATATTTCACCCTCTATGGTACATATTAAACAACTCAAGGAATCTGGAGGAATTTCAGTGCATAAAGGGTAAGGGCACAAGCCTAAGCCGAACACCCGTGATCTCCGATCACTCAGATGGCACTGCATCAAGAGCTGTCATTCATCTATAGCTGATATAACCACATGGGCTCGGAATTACTTTGGCAAATCTTTGTCAAGCGCAACAATATGGAGTTACATCTGCAAATCACACAGTGGAAATGTGTACTGTGGTCAGACGAATCAGTATTCCAGGTCATTTTTGTAAGAAGTGAATGCTGTGTGCTCTGGACCAAAAACAAAAAGGTCCATCCACACTGTTACCAGCAACAAGTCCAAAAGTCAGGGTCTGTCCTGGTATGGGTTTGTCAATGCTCTTGGCAAAAATAACTTACACTTCTGTGATGGCAGCATTAATGCAGAAAAGTATACTGAGATTTTGGAGCAACATATGCTGCCTTCAAGACGACATCTTTTCCAGGGATATTTCAACAAGGTAATGCAAAACCACATTCTGCACACATTACAAAGGCATGGCTGTGGGAGAAGAGTAGGACTTTTCTTCTGTCCCCAACAAAGAATGTGTGGTGAATTTTGAAACAAACAAACAAACAAAAAGAAAGAAAGACAACTCTGTACTGTTGCACACCTTATGACCTGTCTGCAGGAAGAATGGGACAAAATAACACCTGAAAGCAGGGCTTTGAACCGGTTCAAGGAACGAAAACCGGGAACTTTTTCTATTTCACATGGAACAGAAACGAAACCAGAAACTTTATTATTTTTTATGTTCCGGAACAGAAACGTTTATTAAAAATAATGGTAACCGGTTAATACCGGTTTTTATTTCGTTCCTCAAAGTTTCCGTAGCCTAGAAATAAAAAAGTCATTCTTCTCCTGCGCAAGTTTCTATGACCCGCTGGGGTTCACTTCCTGTGTGACGTTCGCTGACTGAATGGAGAGAGCGGGAGGGTGGACTACTATCACGTCTCCACATCTTAAATAAGAGGTAAATATTGCAGTCTATCATTATTCAAAAACGTCAATTTCAAACACTATATCAATATATTTGTCCACGTTAATGAGAGGCTCGCGAACATTAAATGACGTTAACCTCTGTTAGCCTATCAATGCATAGGGCCTGACTAGCCTTTGGTAACACACTAAACGAATTATCTTTCATTTTTGGCACTTTTTCTGTTTGTGTAGATGGGAAGACATACTGAGAATCCAAATCACCAACATTTGAAATAATAATTGTTTTGAATTATTTCTTGTCTTATTTAATGAAGGTTGTAATAGAATTAGCCTACATTTGGCTTAAGCTGGATGAGACAGAGACATAATTTTATAGCCATTTGTTAAACAGCTGACAGGGAACGTAATTAACCATTCCGGGAACGAAATTTTTTTTGTTCTAACCGGTTCGGGAACGTCTATTTAATGGTGGAACCCAAAACCAGAAACGTTAAAATTCCATTTCTGTTCGGAACGAACTAACAGGAAAAAAAATTCTGGTTCAAAGCCCTGCCTGAAACACTTGTGAAATTCCTCTCTGCCTTTAGCAGTGAACACAGGCATACCCAGAGGTGGGCAGCCATGCTAACAGCACCCGGGAGTTAGGTGCTTCGCTCAAGGCCATCCCATGTTAACCTAACTGCATGTCTTTGGACTGTGGGGGAAAACAGAGCACCCGGAGGAAACCCACGCAGACACGGGGAGAACATGCAAACTCCTCACAGAAAGGCCCCTGTCAGCCACTGGGCTCGAACCCAGAACCTTCTTGCTGTGAGATGACAGTGCTAACCACTAATTAGTGCAATTTCTTGCCTTCTTAACATGTTTGAGATCAAACAGTAAATAATAAAAATACATTAAATAGCCCTATTTCACAACTGTAATCCATATTACGTCGCGAGCCGCTCAACTCAGTAAAGAGAAATGACATCCATCATTACTTTAAGACATGAAGTGTCTTTTAATTGATAAAAATAAAGAAAAAACATTGAATTAGAAGGTGTGGGCAAACTTTAGACTGGTAATCATTTATTACTTACTGTTTATTATTATTTCACTTGCTTTAAATGTAAGTATTATTTGAAAGACAGAGAGATAACATGATATAAACAGCCAACATATAAACAGTCATGAGGAGACATTTCTAAATCTTTTAGAAATCTTGTTAACTTTGCATTCATAGCTAGTTCTGGTGAGCTATGGATTAAGCTAGCTGACTGTTTAAGTTATATTTCTTTAATATGTATTAAGACAGCATGTATCTTGTCAGTTAGTGACAAAATTCACTCCTCTGCACTTCTGATTATTGCATCAGTAACAGTGTCATACACATGACTTTAAATCTGAATGAGTACATTAGGGTTGTTTTACAATCAGGGTACAATGTTTGTCTCACAAAAGTCCAAAATTCAAATTGATTCAAACTGGTTCTTGTACCAGTTTTTAAGTGAAGGACAAGTTAAAGAACAGATTTCAGGTCATTTTTTGACATATGTGTATGGTAGTTTTGTGTAATCTGCGAAAAGATAAAGAAAAGTAGCAAAAATGTTATCAAAGACTCCTTGTCAAAAAATAGCTGATAGAAATAAAATTCCAACAGTTAAGAAATTGTTAGTAGTCCATAACATTCACCTAATGTTATAGCATGTTCATGAACTATTTAGGGTTTTTTTTCTTGTGTAGTCTGCAGACCTTGCACAGCCTTGTCCATTTGAGTGTCACCTATTTCTTTAAATTGACAATACAAAATTCATGTCCCCTGAATAAGTAGCAGTAGTAGGAACTATTTTTTATCTTAGCAAAGTAGTCCTTACCCATTTATATATCCATATTAAAAATGATTTATGCATGGGTCTCCTAAACATTTGTGACCTTACGTCAAAATAACTGTCCTCTCCGAGAGAGGACATTTTTTTTTGACAATTCAGAATCCACTACTTCCATAGTGCTTTGAAATATAAGGCTGTAAGCTTTGTGTTAGTTGTCTCTAATATTTATGTCCCAATATCTTGACCACATTTTAGGATGAAAATAATCATTTTAGATCTATGTTATTTTATATTGAAAAATTAGCTGTCTCGGAGAGGACTTTTTTTTGCACAATTACATACTAATTTGATCAAAATAGTCTGAAAACTTACTGGCATTCAACATTAAAACTTAACTATGTTTCCAATGATATGGAACCAAATATGTGTTTTATGGTATAAAGAATGATTTAAGTGCATCCCTTTTGGAGCTACCTGTGGTCAAAAAAAGCACTTTTTCTAAATGACACGAGTAATTTTGCTAAATATGACATATATTGCCATACATTCACCAAAAATAACGTTATCACCATTTTTTTTTTTTTTTGCATGGTAAATAGAGCTATCACAGGGCTACAATAAACAACCAAGTTTATTTAGTCAAGCCTTTTGATATAATAAGTGTTATATGTAAGATAATAAGTGTTAAATATGATTTTTAGCTTGCGTACCCTGATTGTAAAACAACCCATTAGTTTCACATCTGCTAGTTAGCCAACTAGCATGTAAGCTCTAAATTAATTTCTCTCACCTTGTCATTATCCAGCCTGGTCTCCAAAATCTTATTAAGCTTTCTCGACAGCGGGTTATTAGTCTGAGAGGAAACATTGCCGCTGTTTGGGATCAGACTCGAACTGTCAGGTGAAATTTCCACTTTTGTATCTGCCATTATAAACAAACCACGTCAACTATCAGGAAGCTGTTTTGAGCATCACAGATATTCGTCCCTGTGCTACACGCGATACTCAACAACGAGTTCCGGCCCAGGAGCTACAGGACATCCTGTAATAATACCGAATAGAAAAAAATATATATATATCCCCTGTCAATTATCAGCTACAGTATCTGCAATAATGTGTATAATATTCCTAAAAAACATGTTAGTATTTAAAAAAAAAGACAATTTAATTCTCTGAAAGAAAGCAAGACAATAAAAGAGAGAAATGACTGACTGTTGTGGTGTGTGTGTGTGTGTGTGTGTGTATATATTGACCTGCAATGGACTGGCTTACAGTATAAGTAGGCCCAGTGTTCCCAGCATAGAGTCTGGTTCCACAAAAGAATAAAGTAGTTCCTGAACAGTGTTAAATAGCACACATGTTTTAAATGCATTTGACAAAATAGCAAGCAGTTTAAAAGTGTTAATCCAGGATCAGGGCTGGTTTAAAGTGCATATGCTGGACCAATTTCGTTTTTGTATTTTTATATGAAAGTATGTCCCTTTACACACTCATCCAGAAGGGTAATTTTGCACAAGGCCATCTGTCTACAGCAGAAAAAAATAAAATAACAAAACACGTCTGGAAAAATCCCAAGTGAGTCTGGAGCCAGATTCGTGACGTCACCTGCGGAAGCGCCAGCAGGCTGCGCGAGCTTTGCACGGTTTCAGTGCACAGCCTGTGTAGACCAAGCGCTCCCATTTCTCTCTCATTGTCCGGTCTTTTGGGAAACGATGAGTACTAATCCCATCATGATTGGTGTTGCTACACCCTCCTACAATACATCTGTTAACCATTTTAATAATTACATGATAACGTTGAAGAAATTTGCAGAAAACCACCAGGTCGTTTTCTCATAAACAAACCAGCGCTGACGTAGGATTCAGAGGGAGGATACCCTACTTTTTTCCTTGCACAAAGCAACAATCATTATGTTGATTGGCCATGTGTTTTTGAACCATAGCTGATCCAAAAGGCCATAATTTGATGGAAAATCAATAAGATTAGACAATTTTCACGGAATCTGCTGAGACTGATCCGGAAGATCCCGATGGGGTGCGGGATGTCTCACGTGTAACAATCGAGGTATCAATTTCATTCATGTGCGCGGCAGACAACCACCAGGTCGTTTTCTCATAAACAAACCAGCGCTGGCGTAGGATTCAGAGGGAGGCGTCCCGCACGCGACATCACGAAAATCAATGTTTCCCGGGAAATCCAAATGCCAAGTTTTTTCAGAGGCGGACCAATTCGCCTCAAATGGCTTGATTTCGACTGAATTTTTCTGGTATTGCGCAAGGTAAAAAAATTGCACAAGATGCAAAATGTGACAGATATTTGACCAAAGTTTAATATAAAATAGGAGAATTACATTGATCTTGCCCCTGAATTTACCCGTGATATGCACTTTAAGGCTCCCTCTCACACTCTTTTAGTCATTTTTAAAGCTGTCTCAGTATAATCACCCCCAAACTCACCTCTACACATAAACATGATATTGTGATGAAAAGATAGATGTCCTTGACCCTAAATATATTTGCGCTTTCAAATTATTGTATTACAGCAAAATGATGAAATTACAGAAGTACAGTACATCTAGAGAAAAAGTTCAGGTATTATAAGAAACAAGGTTATGGCTTTGTGTGCACTAGGTTTCTGAATAATTCACAGGAGTGCCTCGCTTCTCTAAACTCCAGTGCCCCAGCATGCATCTCATGCTTAACTCCCGCATTCAACAAACAACATCTCCCTGGTGTATCTCTTAAGGCCTGCTACAGATTGCTCACACTTGCTGGCATGTTTAGTACTGATCTACAGTCATGCAGGTCTGAGACCATAATTCAACCACTGTAAGATGCAGCATACACCAGATCACATATTCACAGTCTATGCCACCCTCTGTTGTATTTTTGGATGAACCAGCAGCAATTCTGACATGACAGATGGCCCACAGCAAATCAAATTCATAGTAATTGAGGGAAACAAAGGTCAGGGATGAAGATATTACAAAAATGTAAATATATACAACCCCAATTCCAAAAAAGTTGGAATGCTGTGTAAAATGTAAATAAAAACAATATGATGATTTGCAAATCATGAAAAACCTATATATTTCATTGCAAAATCATACAAAGACAAAGACAACATATCAAATGATGAAACTAAGAAATTTTTATTGCTTATATATATATATATATATATATATATATATATATATATATATATATATATACACACACACACACACACACTCCTTTTGAATTTGATGCAAGCAACACTTCAAAATAGGTACGACATAGGCATATTTACCTCAGTGTTGCGTCACCTTTACTTTTAATAACACTCTGTAAATGTTTGGGAACTGATGAGCCCAATAAATACATACAATTTCAGCTGCTCAACATTTCAGGGTCTCCTTTGTTGTATTTTGCGCTTCATAATGCACCAAATGTTTTCAAGGTGAGAGAAGTCTGGACTGCAGGCAGGCAAGTTTAGCACCCGGACTCTTTTACTACGGAGCCATGCAGTTGTAATAGGTGCAGAATGTGGTTTGGTATTGTCTTAATGAAATAAGCAAGGCTTTCCTGAAAAAGATGTCTGGATGGAAGCCTGTTGCTCCAAAGCCTGGGTATACAGGATCATTCAGCATTATTGACGCTTTCCCAGATGTACAAGCTCCCCATGTCATGTACACTAATGCACCCTCATACCATCACAGATGCTGGCTTTTGAACTGTGCACTGATAACAAGCCGGATGGTCCCTCTCCTCTTTCGCCTGGAGGACGTGGTGTCCATGATTTCTAAAATGAATTTCAAATTTCGATTCACCAGACTACTGGTGTCAGGGATTTGAACCTGGTTCATCGGTGTAATAATCCAGCAAACCCCCACTAGGCCACCAGGGAGATGACGCAAATGCAGAGGCGTGAGGCGGAAGTAGAAAAAGTATCAAACAACAGTTTATTTACACCATATACAATATTTACAATCCGATGAAAAAACAAACAAACAAACAAAAAAGAAAATCCAAAAGCTCAGAAGATAACAAAAATAAAAATATCCAAAGGTGCAAAGTCCAAAAACAAAAGGAAAGGCAAAATGCTGAACGCTCAGAAGATCCAAAAACACAGTAAATACTTAGGTCCAAAAGAAAAGCAAAGTGCAAAACAAAGAACACGGTACAGAGGAAACTGGAGATAAACATAACAGCACAAAGACTCCGTGACAAGAGGACTGAACTCAGGGGGTATAAATACACAAACTAAATTGAACACAGGTGAAAATAATCAGGACTAAACAGGCAATTAACACAAACACAAAACACAGGAACAGTGGCGGCCTCTAGAGGCCAAAACAAACATGACACGAAAAGGAAATAACAGCGGCCTCTAGAGGCCAAAACAGTCCCAGTCCTAACAGGACCCCCCCCCCCCGGAGCGTCTCCTGACGTTCCCAGGGCGATCCGGATGGGCCGAATGGAAGTCCCGACACAGTTCTTTATCTAGAACATCCCGAGCAGGAACCCAGCAGCGCTCCTCAGGACCATAGCCCTCCCAGTCCACCAGATATTGCAGCCCGCCGCGGACCCGGCGGGAGTCAAGCAGGCGATGCACAGTGAACACAGTCTGACCCTGGAAGATGCGGGGGGGTGGGGGGTTCCTAAGGGCAGGGGCACACGTAGACGTCAGTACGGGCCGCAACAGGGAAACATGGAAAGTGGGGTTGATCCTCAGAGTCCGGGGCAACTGGAGCCGGTAGGAGACAGGGTTCACCCTGCGCACCACCTTGAAGGGGCCAATGTAGCGAGGAGCAAGCTTGCGGTTCTCCACCCGCAGCGGAAGATCCTTAGTGGACAGCCAAACCCGCTGCCCAGGGCGGAAAGCGTGTGCAGGTCTTCTATGGCGGTTGGCCTGAGTCTGGTTGGTTCTGGAGGTCTGTATGAGGGTCTTCCTGACCTTGCTCCAGGTCTTGCGACACCGTCTCACATATTGGTTGACCGAGGGCACCCCCGCGTCCTCCTCCTGGTCCGGGAACAGAGGTGGCTGGAACCTGAATTGGCACTGGAATGGCGACAGCTTGGTGGCCGATGACTGCAGGGTGTTGTGGGCGTACTCTGCCCATGGCAGCCAGGTGCTCCACGATGTCGGGTTATCCATAGCCAGGCCTCGCAGGGTGGTTTCCAGGTCCTGGTTGAGCCTCTCCGTCTGACCATTGGACTGTGGGTGAAACCCAGAGGAGAGGCTGGCAGTGGCTCCGATGATCTTGCAGAACCCGTGCCACACTTGGGAGGAGAACTGGGGCCCTCGGTCTGAGACAATGTCCTGTGGAAGACCAAAGACTCGGAAGACATGATTAAACATAAGTTTCGCTGTTTCAAGAGCAGAGGGGAGTTTGCACAGTGGTATGAAGCGGCAGGCCTTGGAGAATCTGTCAACTATGACCAAAATGACCGTGTTACCTTGTGACTCAGGGAGACCCGTGATGAAGTCGACTGCCACGTGGGACCAGGGACGCCGGGGAATGGTCAGAGGATGCAGGAGACCCTGGGGATGCTGTCGTGGGTTCTTGGTTCTGGTGCAAACCTCACAGGACAGGACAAATGACCTTACTTCCTTCTCCATGTTAGGCCACCAGAAGCGTCTTTTCAAGAAGTTCAGGGTCCTCCGAGCTCCCGGGTAGGCGGTGAGAGGGTAAGAGTGACCCCACTGGAGAACCTTGGCCCAGGCTTGATGTGGGACATACAAGAGGCCCGGTGGCCCCGTCCCAGGACCGGGGTCCTGGCGTTGGGCTCGTCGGACAGCCTCCTCAATACCCCAGCGGACAGGGGCCACAATCCGGGACACAGGGATAATAGGCCTGACTTCATTCTCCCTGTTAGTGGCAGAGAACAGCCTGGACAGTGCGTCAGGTTTGGTGTTCTTGGAGCCGGGGCGGTACGAGAGGGTGAAGTCAAACCAACTGAAAAACAGGGCCCACCTAGCCTGTCGAGGGTTCAGTCTCTTGGCTTGCTGGAGGTACTCCAGGTTCTTGTGGTCAGTCCAAACCAGGAATGGATGTTGCTCTCCCTCCAGCCAGTGCCTCCACTCCTCAAGGGCCAGTTTGACCGCTAGCAGTTCTCGATCCCCCACATCATACCGGGACTCCGCAGGACTCAGGCGGTGGGAGAAGTAAGCGCAGGGGTGCAGCTTTCCTTCCGAACATTGAGAGAGCACCGCGCCGACACCACTGTCCGAGGCGTCCACCTCCACGATGAATGGTTGGGAGGTGTCCGGGAGGACCAGAATGGGTGCCGTGCAGAAGCGGTCCTTGAGGTCTTTGAACGCCTTTTCCGCCTGAGGAGACCAGACATAAGATCCACCTGTCCCTTTGGTGAGGTCCGACATGGGTGCTGCTACAGAACTGAAGTTCCTGATGAACTTGCGGTAGAAGTTAGCGAATCCTAAGAACTGCTGAACCTCCTTAACGGACTTGGGAGTAGGCCAGTCCCGGACGGCCAGGGTGTTGGCAGGGTCCATTTGGAGTTGGTCTGTCTGTACAATAAATCCCAGAAAGGAGACCTCGGGAACATGAAATTCGCATTTCTGGGCCTTGGCGAACAGATTGTTCTGTAGCAGCCTGTGGAGAACCTGGCGGACATGGTGGCGGTGCTCCTGCACAGTCTTGGAAAAGATAAGGATGTCGTCGAGGTAGACAAAAACGTACAGGTTAATCATGTCCCTTAAGATGTCGTTGATTAGGGCCTAAAAAACAACTGGTGCGTTGGTGAGTGCGAAGGGCATCACCTGGTATTCGTAGTGCCCAGACGGGGTGTTAAAGGCAGTCTTCCACTCGTCTCCCTGTCGGATACGGATGAGGTGGTATGCGTTCCGTAGGTCCAACTTGGTGAAGACGGTGGCACCTTGGAGCAGGTCGAAAGCAGTGGACATCAGCGGAAGGGGATATCAGTTGCGCACAGTGATCTTGTTCAGGCCCCTGTAGTCAATACATGGTCGGAGCCCCCCATCCTTCTTGCCGACAAAGAAGAAGCCGGCACCAGCAGGTGAGGTGGAGGGTCGAATGAACCCAGAGACCAGGGCGTCTTTGAGGTATTCCTCCATGGCCTTGCATTCTGGCTGAGAGAGGGAAAACAGTCTGCCACGAGGAGGGGTAGTCCCAGGGAGCAAGTCGATGGCACAGTCGTAGGCCCAGTGCGGAGGAAGAACAGCGGCCCTGCTCTTGCTGAATACCTCCTCGAGATCCCAGTACTCTGTGGGAACTTGAGATAACTCGGTGAGATCAGGGGGCTCGGCAGGAGACACAGGAGAGCTAGAGAGCAGACAAGAGGCATGGCATGCAGGGCCCCATTCCACAACCTGGCTTGTTACCCAGTCTATGCAAGGGTTGTGGCAAGTAAGCCAAGGAAGGCCTAGAATAACTGGGAACTCAGGTGAAGGAATCAGGTGCAGGGATATTTCTTCCTTGTGACCTTGAGACTGGAGGAAGACTGGAGAAGTAACTTGGGTGACTCTTCCATCACCTAACGCTTGGCCATCGAGGGCAGACACAGACAGTGGGACTTCAAGAGGTGCAGTCGGAATATTGATGCTTTGGGCGAAGTGAATATCCATAAAGTTCCCAGCCGCCCCTGAGTCTATCAAAGCTTGACAAGAGTGGACAGACTCACCCCAGGAGATGGAGACCGGGATGTAGATTCCTTGGCCAGGGAGTCCGGGAGAGAGGGTAGGCCCCGTCACAACCCTCCCTCAGCTGGACGGGGCGGTCCTTTTCCCGAGAGTTCAGGACATGATGCTCGGAAGTGACCAGGCTTGCCACAGTAGATGCAGCACTTGTCCCTCCTTCTGCGCTCCCTCTCAGATGCGGAGAGGCGAGTACGACCCACTTGCATGGGTTCTGGACAGTCACTGAAGGAGGTAGACGGTCTCCAGGTAGAGGTAGGGAGGCTGGGGGGGCTCAAGGCTTGGTGGCGTTCTCTCATCCTGTTGTCCAGATGAATAGCATGTGAGATGAGGGTTTCGAGGTCACTTGGGCATCCAATAGAGGCCAGACCATCCTTGATGGGGTCAGACAGACCATGGTGGAAGGCTGACACCAGGGCAGTCTCGTTCCATCCACTTACTGCTGCGAGCGTCCGGAACGAGATGGCGTAATCTGTGACGCTTCCTCCTTGCCGGATGGACATGAGCTTTCGGGCTGCGTCAGTACTGATGTCCGCCTGATCAAAGACCCGAAGCATCCCTTCAGAAAACAGCTGGAAATCAAGGCACTCAGGTCCCTGTCTTTGCCAGATAGCAGTAGCCCAGGCTCGCGCCTTACCAGCTAATAAGGTGATCACAAAGGCAATCTTGCAGTGATCCGTAGTATAGGTGGTAGGCTGAAGCTCAAAGGTGAGTTGACACTGGGTAAGGAACTCTTGGCACTCACTGTGCTTGCCATCATACTTCTGTGGTGCAGGAAGGCTGGGTTCGCGAGGTGAAGAAGGCAGCATGGCAGGAGGCACAGGAGCTGCCGGCAGAGATGTCAGCTGTGCCAGGGTTTTCCCAATTTGCTGAAGCAGTTCCTCATGGCGAGCAAGGGCCTCACGTTGGCTGGTGAACGTACGTCCATGAGCGTCTATGGTCGCTCCGAAGCGTGTCAAAGCTGCCATAATTCCCTGAAGGTGGGCCGGGTAGACAGTTGAAGCAGCCTCTGCTGAGTCGGTCATGACGGAGTCTTTCTGTTAGGGATTTGCTGGGATTCGAACCTGGTTCGTTGGTGTGATAATCCAGCAAACCCCCACTAGGCCACCAGGGGGATGACGCAAATGCAGAGGCGTGAGGCAGAAGTAGAAAAAGTATCAAACAACAGTTTATTTACACTATATACAATATTTACAATCCGATGAAAAAACAAACAAACAAAAAAGAAAATCCAAAAGCTCAGAAGATAGCAAAAATAAAAATATCCAAAGGTGCAAAGTCCAAAAACAAAAGGAAAGGCAAAATGCTGAACGCTCAGAAGATCCAAAAACACAGTAAATACTTAGGTCCAAAAGAAAAGCAAAGTGCAAAACAAAGAACACGGTACAGAGGAAACTGGAGATAAACATAACAGCACAAAGACTCCGTGACAAGAGGACAACTCAGGGGGTATAATTACACAAACTAAATTGAACACAGGTGAAAATAATCAGGACTAAACAGGCAATTAACACAAACACAAAACACAGGAACAGTGGCGGCCTCTAGAGGCCAAAACAAACATGACACGAAAAGGAAATAACAGCGGCCTCTAGAGGCCAAAACAGTCCCAGTCCAAACAACTGGACAGTTTTCCAATTTGCTTCAGTCCATCATAAAAGAGCTTGGGCCCAGAGAAGGTGGCGGTGTTTCTGGATATTGTTTATATCTGGTTTTAACTTGCATTTGTGCATGCAGTAGTGAACTGTTTTCACAGATGATGGTTTTCTAAAGTGTTTCTGAGCCCATACAGTGATTTCCATTACAGACACGTGTCTGCTTTTAATGCAGTGTCGCCTGAGGGCCTGAAGATCACAGGCATCCAGTGTGGGATTTTGGTCTTGTGCCTTAGATACAGAAATTTATCCAGCTTCTTTTAATGATATTATGTACCATAGATGATGTGATCCCCAAATTTTTTGCAATCTTACATTGAGGAACGTTATTCTTAAATTGTTGCACTGTTTGCCCACGCAGTCCTTCACAGAGTGGTGAACCCCTCCCCATCTTTACTTCTGAGAGACTCCGCCTCTCTGGGATGCTCTTTTTACACCCAATCATGTTACTGACCTGTTGCCAATTAACCAAATTAGTTTTGTTTGTTTTTTAACATAAGTTTTTCAGTTTTTTGTTGCTCCTGTCCCAACTTTTCTGAAACATGTTGCTGATATCAAATTCAAAATGAGCATATATTTTTTTAAAAAACAATAAAAATTTTCAGTTTCAACATTTGATATCTTGTCTTTGTACTATTTTCAATGAAATATAGGGTTTCCATGATTTGAAAACCATCACATTCTGTTTTTATTTACATTTTGCACAGCGTCCCAACTCTTTTGGAAATATGGTTGTAGTTTGTGCGACACTGAGTAAAGAGCATACAGTAAATTCACCTAATCAGTTTGTTTTATTTGTTTTAATAAGCATTTTAATTATTAATGCAGATAATTAACACTATGCTTACACTTAAATCTAACCCACAGTAATCAAAAGGAACCCTTAATAAATAAAGTTATAGTTTTTGCATTTGAAAAAAAGATATACAGAAAATATATCACAGATATAAAAATGAACACACACACACACACACACACACACACACACACACACACTGCAGTGTGAATTAGAACATGTTACACAAAGGGATTCACTGTTATACACTTGATTCACTTTATTTTATTGTGCGTATTAGTAAATTGCAAACAATTACTCTACGTGAGGTTGATTTTTAAGTAGGCTTAGACTTTGTGCTTTTATCATGATATTTCTCTTTATATATTTATAGTCATCATTGTTAAGTAATTTAGCGATTTTAAAACTAGTTATGTTTACTTATTGGGCTTCAATTATACGCATAAAATGAATTTGTGCTATGGTCATTCCTGCTCAACCAGAGAAGTTGTCCTGTGGGGGGCCGAGGAGAGTCTAGTGGTCTAATGACACATGGGTTAGGCATCATGGTTAGTTTTGTTCTGGGCCTGGGCATTATGCCTACTAGTCTGAGTAAAAAGGTGCCATTCTGTGGAAATTATCTACCCTCAAAGAAGTTGCTGGCTGCAAAACTTTGTGTCTAGACTATATGTGTGTGGGTTTATTTATCTCTTTGTGGAGACCAAATGTCCCAGTGGTGACAGGACTACATGATGATTAAAGCTTGCGGAATGTTCTTTTCCCAGGAAAAAAAATAAAACAACAACAACAAACTTTTTTTTTTTCCATTTGAAAAACTAAAATACAAAGTTTCGTTATATGTCTGTGAAGGTTCTCAGTCATCCAGGTCATAATTAAACCGTAGGTGCTAATGAAGGCAACTGGACTTGCTTGAAATTCTTGAAGATGTTTCACGTCTCATCCGAAAGGCTTCTTCAGTTCTGTCTGACTAATGTTCCAGGTATTTATCCTCTCTTGGATCAAAGCAACTCTAAAGAAAGTTGTTGAGTCATCTTGTAGGTGTAGGCCCCTGGGGAAGTTATTTCGTTATGATTTCCTAAGCATAGGGCTAAGATAAATAAGCATTACTTCATATACAGATCAGGGTATGAATTACAAAAGATAGGAATAGAGTAATAGTGTAATAGAGTAATAGGAATAGTTACAATAACTTACAATAACTTAAGTCTTCTGTACAATACTCTAGTGCAATATCACATGTCCTGATGTGCAATATTACAATATCACCTTGTCACTTTAACTACAATGTCACTCTAATCATATTGTCATTTTAATTTTATCCACGGGCGGCACGGTGGTGTAGTGGTTAGCGCTGTCGCCTCACAGCAAGAAGGTCTGGGTTCGAGCCCCGTGGCCGACGAGGGCCTTTCTGTGCGGAGTTTGCATGTTCTCCCCGTGTCCGCGTGGGTTTCCTCCGGGTGCTCCGGTTTCCCCCACAGTCCAAAGACATGCAGGTTAGGTTAACTGGTGACTCTAAATTGACCGTAGGTGTGAATGTGAGTGTGAATGGTTGTCTGTGTCTATGTGTCAGCTCTGTGATGACCTGGCGACTTGTCCAGGGTGTACCCCGCCTTTCGCCCGTAGTCAGCTGGGATAGGCTCCAGCTTGCCTGCGACCCTATAGAACAGGATAAAGCAGCTAGAGATAATGAGATGAGATGAGATGAATTTTATCCACGCTTCATTTTATTTATTCAACATATTTTATCTGCTGCCTTTTTTTTTTTTTTTTTAACTTTGTTACTGGCAACAGGCCTGCCATTGTACATTATGCATAATACGCTGTTTTTTTTGTTTTGTTTTTGCCCACCCATTTTTGTGATTTTATTCTTTTTGTGATTTTATTTTCTTGCTCTTTTTTTTAATGTACGGCTCTTCGCCCTTCTACACTCTCAAAAGAGATGTGTTAAAAACAACACATCAGCGTGTTTATATAAGGACAACACAGTTTGTGTTAATAAATGTGTTGAACTCTATAACACAGTAACTGTGTTGAACTATTTAACACACTAGTGTTAAAACAACACAGTTTGTGTTTTATTTATTTATTTAAATAAATAAATAAATAAAACAAACTGTGTTGTTTTAACACACTAGTGTGTTAAATAGTTCAACACAGTTACTGTGTTATAGAGTTCAACACATTTATTAACACAAACTGTGTTGTCCTTATATAAACACGCTGATGTGTTAAATATGTGTTGCTTTTAACACATCTCTTTTTAGAGTGTAATTGCCCTTCAGGGAAAAATAAAGTTTTGTCTGATCTGATCTGATCTGATCTGATCTGATCTGATCTGATCTGATCTGATAGTAGGGTGTGTGGGGCGTTTTTATATCTTATTGGAGGCCCAGTTTCCCTACAAGGAAAAGAAATAAATGACAGTTTTGGTCTTGTGGGAGACATTAGTTATTAGATGTTTGTTTGGTTCCTAAAAATTGCAGCTTGTATTGAAAAAATGTGTCAAAAGGTTTCACTTTGGTTCCTGAAGTTAAGGTTTTTGGTTCTATTTAAGTGTAGCATAGCATACTGTATTAAAGTGAATTGATAATTATGGCAGTGCAAGGTCCTCACAAGCCTGAGTGTGTGTGTGTGTGTGTGTGTGTGTGTGTGTTCTGCATGGAAACTGGCCCATCCTCCTGGGCGGGGAGCTGCGCGCGCGCGCGCCCGTGCATATAGAGTCTCCGGTTCTGCGCTCGCGCCTCACTTTTCCCGAGGAGGAGAACGGGAGTGGGTCGCAGCCCACAGAGCGCTGTGGATCTGAGGGACTGGAGCTGGAGCTGTGTGTGTGTGTCCTGTCCTGCTTTAGAAAGAGGAGGACACTGGATTCCCAGCAGCACGTTTAGGGAACTTTTCCACGTCCATGCTGAAGCAGAAGCTGTCTCCTGGTGTTGGAGAAAGTTTTGGTTGTGACCCTGGGAGATGTCATCAGTGATTTGGACTTGAGAGAAAAGGCGATGAAATTGGTCATGTAGGTATTTGCTCATTGCTAGTATCAGCTATAATTTGCACTACTTGTAATACAATCCAATGCATGCAGATGCGCAGTGAGTTCTAAGCTGGTATGCATGTGTCTGTGTTTATTGTGCTGTTTTTTTTTTTAATGTAATAAATACAGCGCGTGCACAAAACCCGAAATTCATAAAATTGCGCACTTGAGCCTAACTTTGCGCTTTCCAGCTGTTGTGCCTAGTAATCTCATGAGAACCCTAAATGTGTACACTGTGGAATGTGGGCTTGAACGTCACATAACTTTGTGTGTGTGTGTGTGTGTGTGTGTGTGTTAGGAGACGGAGCGCAGTGCGCAGAGAACCATGGTGAAAAACTCGTGGGGATAGAGACAGAACAAGAGCAAGAAGGATACAAGTTCTCTCGTGCAGAACAAACCTTTGGGAATTTGTCTCTATAGAAGAAACCGAAGCATGGCCTCCAGTTTGACGTGTGCGGGTGTGGTGTGGTCGCTCGTGTCTCTGCTGAGCGCCGTGGCGTGCTGCGTGGGCTTCTTCATGCCCTACTGGCTGTTGGGATCTCAGATGGACAAGCCGGTGTCTTTCGGCACGTTCCGCCGCTGCTCGTACCCGGTGCGCGATGAGGCCAGGCAGGCCACGGTGATGCTGGAGCAGTGCGGCCGCTACGCGTCGTTCCAGGGCATCCCGAGCGTGGAGTGGCGCATCTGTACGGTGATCACCGGCACCGGCTGCGGGCTGCTGCTGCTCGTGGCGCTCACGGCGCTGATGGGCTGCTGCGTGTCCGAGCTCATCTCCCGCACCGTGGGCCGCGTGGCGGGGGGCGTGCAGTTCGTCGGCGGTGAGTAAAAGCACGAGCTGCTCATCCACCCTGTGACCCTGTGATCGCTCTGTGGAAATGGTTTAACACGGCTGCAGCGTGGTGGATCACTGGCTGTCATACAACACTGAATTTGAATTGTAACATAAAACCAGTAGGCATAAATATATTACATGTGCAATCTTACAGAGTCCCTAAGGTCCAGAAAGGTGATTTTAAAAAAAAAATCTTGTATGCGCAAGATAATCACTTGTTCCCACATGAGAACAACTTGTGCACACATGATGATAACTTGTGCACACGTGAGAATAACTTGTGCACACGTGAGAATCACTTGTGCACACATGATGATAACTTGTGCACACATGATAATCACTTGTTCCCACATGATAATCACTTGTGCACACGTGAGAATAACTTATGCACACATGATGATAACTTGTGCACACATGATGATAACTTGTGCACACGTGATAATCACTTGTTCCCACGTGATAATCACTTGTGCACACATGATAATCACTTGTGCATACGTGAGAATAACTTGTGCACACATGATGATAACTTGTGCACACATGATGCTAACTTGTGCACATGTGATAATCACTTGTTCCCACATGATAATCACTTGTGCACACATGATAATCACTTGTGCACACGTGAGAATAACTTATGCACACATGATGATAACTTGTGCACACATGATGATAACTTGTGCACACGTGATAATCACTTGTTCCCACATGATAATCACTTGTGCACACATGATAATCACTTGTGCACACGTGAGAATAACTTATGCACACATGATGATAACTTGTGCACACATGATGATAACTTGTGCACACGTGATAATCACTTGTTCCCACGTGATAATCACTTGTGCACACATGATAATCACTTGTGCACACATGATAATCACTTGTGCATACGTGAGAATAACTTGTGCACACATGATGATAACTTGTGCACACATGATGCTAACTTGTGCACATGTGATAATCACTTGTTCCCACATGATAATCACTTGTGCACACATGATAATCACTTGTGCACACGTGAGAATAACTTATGCAAACATGATGATAACTTGTGCACACGTGATAATCACTTGTTCCCATATGATAATCACTTGTGCACACATGATAATCACTTGTGCATACGTGAGAATAACTTATGCACACATGATGATAACTTGTGCACACATGATGCTAACTTGTGCACACGTGATAATCACTTGTTCCCACATGATAATCACTTGTGCACACATGATAATCACTTGTGCACACGTGAGAATAACTTATGCACACATGATGATAACTTGTGCACACATGATGCTAACTTGTGCACACGTGATAATCACTTGTTCCCACATGATAATCACTTGTGCACACATGATAATAACTTGTGCACATGTGACAATAACTTGTGCACACATGATGATAACTTGTTCTCACATGATAATCACTTGTGCACACATGAGAATACCTTGTGCACACATGATGATAACTTGTGCACATGTGATCATAACTTGTTCCCACATGATAATCACTGGTACACACATGAGAATACCTTGTGCACATATGATAATAACTTGTGCACACGTGATAATCACTTGTGCATACATGAGAATAACTTGTGCACACATGATAACTTGTTCCCACATGATAGTAACTTGTTACCACATGAGAATAACTTGTGCACACATGTTAATCACTTGTGCACACGTGATAACAACTTGTTCCCACATGATAATCACTTGTGCACACATGAGAATACCTTGTGCACGCATAATAATAACTTGTGCACACGTGATCATAACTTGTTCCCACATGAGAATAACTTGTGCACACATGATAATCACTTGTGCACACACGATAATAACTTGTTCCCACGTGATAATCTCTTGTGCACACATGAGAATAACTTGTGCACACATGATAATAACTTGTACATGTGTGATAATCACTTGTGCACACATGAGAATAACTTGTGTACACTTGATGATAACTTGTTCCCACATGATAGTAACTTGTTACCACATGAGAATAACTTGTGCACACATAATAATAACTTGTGCACACATAATAATAACTTGTTCCCACATGATAATCACTTGTGCACACGTGATAGTAACTTGTTTCCACAAGATAATAATGTGCGCACGTGATAAAAATATCATCTTTCAGGACATTAGGGCTTTGGTACAATCCGCAATACACGTGTAGTCATTAATCACAAGTTGGTGTTAAAAGGCTTGAAAGATCTGGCAAGTCTGAGAAAGTTTTCTGCAGATAGAGTACTGAATCTGACTAAATATTAATATAAAAACATTCAGAAGTTAGGCACTTCAGTGTTTCATGTTTATGTATGTGTAATAACATGGGAAAACTTACATTTGACATTTATACAATATACAGAGGCTAGTTCTGACAACTACAAGCTTTCCACAGCGAAAATAACCTATGTTTCTCTTTTAAACGTTTATCCACCAGAAATACAATTTTAGTCTGGTTGCCCCGAAAAGTGAAAAGGGAGAAAACTGCATTTAAAGATTTCATTCCGGTTCCACTGAAAGATCCCTCGCTACCCCTCTCCATTTATAACCTGTTCTGCTTATGGAAAAACATTGCTGTCAGATGTAAAAGAATTAAGTTTACAGTGGGAAATCTGTTTCACTATGGCACACAGCTGTGCAAGAACATTAAAATTGTGAAAAATCACGTTACTTTAGGCAGCTCTTTAGGCAGACTGACTGCTTTTACTGCTGCGTTTGATCTTTGCTTGCAGACGGCCCAGGCAAATTTATAAAGTAACCTAAATAAAAATATTTCCATGTCATTTTCGTTAAATATACGTATGTCAGGTTTTCTTAAAGTAGAGATGCCAGAAAAATAGCAGAAACAAGCCATTTTGGTCAGAACACTATGTTTCATAATTTTAGTGGTTTTCCAAAGTTCAGCCATGGTGATCTCCAACACTATATGGCCAAAGGTATGTGGTCACCTGACCATCCCACCCATACGTGCTTGTATCTGATTTATATTGATGTGAGTTACAATTTTTTTCAAAGGTAAGTTGCCATATCTGTTAGACATTATTGAGTTTTTTAAAAATCTATTGTTTACAGTACATATTTGAACAGATGCCTGTTGTTGTAGTCAGTATATGGCCGTGCTCAGAATGAATGGTGTGTTAAGGCTTTATGGTGTGTATCTGCTTTATTGAAAAAGAAACATATGAACCGAAAAATCAGTGACCCTTGCAAATTTCTCAACCGCTCCGTCCTACACTGGACTATCGAATATCTGGTCATGATAACAAAAAACTGTCGTGGCATCCTTGGGAATTAGTTCCAATAAAATTTTGTCTATCCCAAGATTTTTTTTGTCGTATTTATGGCTTAAAGGTGCAGTTTGTAAGGTTTAAAATGGTTTCGGTACTAATCATTGCATTTCACACATACCCTAGGGGAAAAAAAGTGATTTGCAGTGTTGCGTTTTAGTGTCTGTGGATACTTTAATCATTTTAGGCCTCTGTTTACATTTTTCCAGCCTGGAAATTACCTCAACTCTGAGCCACAACAGAGCCAGAACATGCTTAGCTCTGCCCTTTTTCTTTAAAACGGCAAGTCCATTAGTTATACTTAGTTGCAAGAGATGGGGTGTGGTTGGAGGGAAGGAGACAGCTTGTTAATGGTTCAAATACAAATGTGATTCTACTTGCAAGCAGCAAAAGACAGACTGCTTTTTAAACAGTATTTCCCAAACTGGTCCTTAGGGTTCTCCAGCTGGCCCACATTTTTGCACTCTTCCAGTTTCAAACATCATCAAGGACATAAAATAACTGGTACGGTGCTTCCTGAATACTCAAAAGTCCTTGACTATGCAAATGAGCATTGATTCCTTAGGACTAAAGCTTCAGTCCTGGTATCAAGGGTGTCTTTGCTTTGTGAGGCCAGTATCCGTGACGCTCCTCTAATAACTTGTCAACGTACGATTCCTGATACAGGTAATATGACAGTCACTAATGTTACAGCAATCCAATAAATCTTACACAAGTATGTTTTGATGTCCACTTAGTGAGAGCGTATCATATTCCTGACAAGTCATTGTTCACATTGTAATAAAAAGGATATTCAATTCCAGCCTGCATTGCATTTCCTCTTCGACTCGTCCTTGTGGTTTAGAGAGCATTGATACCGCAGTTCTCTTATTCAGGTTGCCTTTTCCTCAAAATAATATTAAATCCAATACAGACGGAAGGAACCTGATTCACTTTAGACTGGAGAGCTGAGGACTGTAATTCCAAACGCTTAAGTTCTTCCCAACAGTGCGACATAATAGCCTTTTATTTCACCTCCCCGTCGCTTGTCTGGCAGAGTTTTGGCACAGAGTCGAAGAGAAGTGGGGATCCTTTGAGGAATGCTGACTCTTCTGTCTGTTCTGGCTCTATGGCTGTGCCTCAAAACGTGTAAAAGTGAGTTACATCCTTCACGAAAGCCAGTGTGAATAGCTATTCTAACTGGTCATTGACTTCAGATAAAAATGAGTCCTTTGGTTGTGGCTGGAAAAGAAGTCGACTGTCCCAGTCATAACCCTATGTTTTGGACAAGCGCACATTGTCACACCACTGTGTGGGTGAAATAGTTTGACGTTCAAAGCAGAAACACACTGCTGAAAGAACAGAACAACTGAACAGCCTTGTCCAAGTCTTTCTGTACTTTCTGTGCACTGTGCATTTTAACTTGTACACTCTGCACTGTGTTTAGAAATACTGCTGGCTCTTCCCTCTCATTAACTTAGCCTGTATGCACACACACACACACACACACACACACACACACACACACACACACACACACACACACACACACACAGTGTGGTTTGTCAACCTGCCATGAGCCAGTCACTTTACAATCATGTTAAATAGAAGCAGATCACTGCTGACAGCTCTTTCCTTATCACTCCAGCACTCTGGCTCCTTAAGCTTTCATGCATTTTAATGATTCAGTGTATGACTTTATATGCAGGGCGTGTGCATTAATCCAATGCCTTTGAAGTTTACACTCATTTTGACTTGCACTGCTGTCGTCATACCGCCCAGTTCAGCATACACCTATCTCTATACCATGTAGTACTGGCCACTTTTTTTTTTTTTAGTATTAGAATGGCAGATACAATTTTCGACATCTTAATGATCTTTTGGTCATTGCAAAAGTACAAAAGACATTCAATACGTAAATTGCACATTAATAATTACTCAAACTTCCACTGGAAACAAATGAGTTGATTCCCGATTACTTAGCGTATCAGATCATGTGACACCATTCCATAATTATCGACACCTTTGTCCACAATTATTGACACCGTTCCACAATTATCGACACCTTTGTCCACAATTATCGACACTGTTCCACAATTATCGACACCTTTGTCCACAATTATCGACACCGTTCCACAATTATCGACACCTTTGTCCACAATTATCGACACCGTTCCACAATTATCGACACCTTTGTCCACAGTTATCAACACCGTTCCACAACTATCCAGATGATTGATTATTAAAAAATAATAATAAAAAATTGGTATGTGGTATTAGGTTAACAAAACATAGTTTTTATTTAAAATTTGCTTTACATTTACTTATATTTACTTTACTTATATTTAATACAAAATATCATTTATATAAATATATCGGTGTCGGCGTTTACGTAAATGAGGAAGTAATTCTAATGTTTGTAAACAAATGAACTGATAATGTTTAACCTGTGTCAGAAAATCTTTTTGCTCCACTTTCTACACACTTTAAGTATTTTCATAGATCACATATTTTGTTAATCATTCGTTGTTGTTTGTATTAATTTCTAGTTTTGTAGTTTACCAATAAATATCAACAGGCAATTGACATTGTAACCGCATGAAAATCCAGGTCAAAGGTCGCATGTCATTCCTTGAACCAAAATATAAACTGTCTACTGATATTGTAATATGTGGTAGATGTTTACAACAAACTGAAAAAAAAATTCTGAATAGGATAGAAAAATCTGAATATTTCAAGCATGTATTTTTTTTTATATGCGAGGAATTTAATTCTGGTCTAATTCTATTTATTTCAATCAGATTCCAAATACTCTATAAACATTCCATTCTGTTATGAATCAGAAACAAAATTATCATAAATCACAGCACTTTTATTATTTTAAAGTACAGTACTTCATCTACTTCAACAATGTTACACAAAGATCGATCTATAACAGTTGTAAATGTCCCTTAATTCCACAGGGTGTCGATAATGGTGGACTCCAGTGAAAGTGATCACTATTATCGACACCTCATGTGACTTCTCAAACTTGCATTTAGATACAAAATGGTGGCTGTCAAGTGAAAGACTAAGAAACAAAGCAGGTTTCGACAAGGAGATCATGAAATATCGGTGAATTTGATCAGTAAAAACATGTCCATTATCTTTCCACCATGCTTACCTGTGATGATAACATCCGGGTTTTCCTCAAATTGCTGATCGTACTGAAAAAAAAATTCTATCTCAGGTAACGAGCTGTGTCATCAGGCGACAAGCTCAAAGGGCGAGGCGGGTCTTCTGGTTGATTAATTAACCAATAATAACTGTTGTAACTGAAACTCACCCTTGTAAAATTGTTTTTATTGGTAAATTTGAAAAAGTCAATAATTATGGACTATCGATAATTGTAGCTGCCGCTTTACTACACTAGCATGTCAGAGGAAGCATGGGGGATGGACAGAATGTAAATATATGCAAGCATTGATTAGTCTTTTCAGGGTTTTGACAGATGTAATGTGTCGTATCAGGTTAACATATTGAAGAGTTCATTAGCATAACATACCCTGGAGATGATGGAGACCATTTTTTGATATGCCAAGATTTGTTCCCATAGCTTTTTGAAAGTGTAGTCCATCCATCCATCCATCCATCCATTTTCTGCCACTTATCCGGGTCCGGGTCGTGGGGGTAGCAGCCTAAGCAGAGCAGCCCAGACTTCCCTCTCCCGTCACCTCCACCAGCTCTTCCGGGGAATACCGAGGCATTCCCAGGCCAGCCAAGAAATGTAATCTCTCCAGCATGTCCTGGGTCTGCCCTGGGGTATTTAGTGTTTAGTGTAGTCTGTTAAACGTATTTTATATTACAGTGCTGTTGAATTCTCGATTCTAGTTCACCAGAAGGAGAATTTATTTAGCATTTTTGGAAGGAATCTTGTCATGGCTTTGTAACAGAGGTAAAGCTAAAGGTTCTTCTGTTTTCAGGCATGAGAAAGTCTTCAGGATGGAGAATTCTGGTTTCTTAACATGACATGAGTGAATTTTTTTTGTGAGGAAAGACTGTTTATAAGACTGCTGTATTGTAAGTAATTTAACTTAGAATTAACTTGTTTCATTGAAGTTTCACAATATTAAATGTACTTAACTACAGATTGATAGAGAATATCCATTGCATCGTTCTTTAAAGGAGAACTGACGTCATTTTTAAACTTGTTTTATTTCTTAATTAACATATGATTAAATTATGTTTTCAGTTTTAGTAACCTTATATCGTGACTCGTATTGGCAACTAATTGCAATTAAATATTATACTTATTGGCCTATTTGGTTTTTAGCCATGTTGAATATAGTTTGTTTGGTCCACGGCAGGCGTTGCTTATCCGTGCAATCTTCGTGACGCGACGTGTCAAACGTGAACCGTCAGCCAGGTGTCAGTGTCGCCATTTTGAAAACTGTTTTCCAAACGAAATATTGCACAAAAACGAGTTTAAATGACGATTACTGCCTACTTTTTTCAAACTTTCCTGATTGCTATCAAAACAAACAAAACTTCCGGCTTGATTACATCAGCATTCGAAAGAGGGCGCACGCGTCTTTTGACAAAGTTGGCAGATGTTGGTCACTTTGATTTCCGCTGTACGTTTTACTTCCGTCCTACGATGTCTCGCACAGGTCTCAACGAATCTCGTTTACGGCCATTGCTTTGACATATGGACTGATATATTACATAGCATATTTCAAACACTCAGAACTTGCTATAGCAGCGACAAAATAGCTATCAAAAATGCATTCCTATATTTAATAAAATGAGATAAAGAATTTTGATAATAAAAAATTTTGCCTTCAGTTCCCCTTTAATAAATAAAAAGATTTGAGTTGGCAGATTGCTGCGGTATGAGAGGAATGAAACACGTCAGGATATAATGTTATTGGAAAACTATCCACACTGTGGTAGTAACAGTAACTCCACTTTGCATTGTGGTTAGCACTGTCACCTCACAGCAAGAAGGTTCTGGGTTCGAGCCCAGTTCTGTGTGGAGTTTGCATGTTCTCCCTGTGTCTGCATGGGTTTCCTCTGGGTGCTCCGGTTTCCCCCACAGTCCAAAGACATGTGGTTAGGTTAACATGGGGCCTGAAGGTTGGGCTGAAGTGCCCTTGAGCAAGGCACCTAACCCCCACCTGGTAGTAGCATAGCTGCCCAGTGCTCTGGGTATGTGTGTGCGCTCATTGCTCACTTGTGTGTGCGTTCACTGCTTCAGATGGGTTCAGTGCAGAGGAGACATTTCACTGTGCTTCAGTCTGTGCTTGAGTGTACATGTGATAAATAAAAACTTCTTGTTCTTGTTGTTGTTCATTGAGCCACATCCCAACACCCTACCATTGATTAATTTTGGATAAAAGCACGCTTCATTGTGTATTATTCCTTCACTTTACTATAAGAGCTTACAGCAGAAACTGAAAAGTGCTTTCTGTATATATCAGTTTATCCCATTTCATACCTTTTGCTCAGGGTGACATCTGTAATAAATCGCCTTGTCTGTGATAAAACTCTAGCTATAATTCAACAGCACAAATGAGATTCCATCAGGTTTCTTTTCCTGGTGTTTCATGTTTGTGTCACACGTGGACATATGATTGCAGGATAATGGATGATTTTTACAGAGAAGTACAATCATTCCACTGTGGCACATGGGAATTTAAAGTGAGACTCTATAATGGCTCTAGCCATCATAAAAAACCTGCCACTTTAATCAGGCGTGAGTATCACACTCTGTTCTCACAGTATCACTTTCCTTTTTTGTTTTAACAGGCTCAGAAAAGGCGTTATACAGATAGTGTCAACGACCACACCTCAATGCTAAAAAGATTCAAACGCATTCCATCATTACACGTGCGCTAGAGAGTTGAAAACGGTAATGGTATGCATTTCTAAACCTGAGATGAGGTGATTAGGAATTTATTATTCCAGCTTTTGGTTCCTGAATTAATGGCACACACTTGAGGCTAATTCAACTCGAATTGAGTATACAGTATGTTATCGTGAATATTTAGTTTTATGGGAAAAGAGACCTCATCACAGTGCACACCATTAATAGTGTACAATATGGATATAGAGGTAAAATTGTAGCCTTGCCTCGTAATGATTTCAGACAAAAGTGCTTTCTACACACATACACACACGAATTATGCTGGTAGAGTTAAAGCTGACTGCTAATTGAGCCCAAACTTCCAAGGAAAGAGAAGGAGACAGCAAAGAATAAAGCGAAAGAGAAAATGACCTTCATATTTAAACCTCACTCATTGTGTTCGCTTTATTCCTTTTGTCCTGTCTTAATGACAGACCAGAGTCCATGGCAATGACAGAAACTCCCCATGGTTCATCTTCTATTCAGCTGCCGTCCATTTAGCCAATGACTGGTGACTCCTATATGTCTCATCACAAAAATGGGCCTGATGAGATATTCTCACCTTCTCTGGTAAACCTTCTCTGGCTTTGTTCTCTCAGAGATGATGGATGATTATGGTATTGGGTTCGAGAGGAAAGGCTGATATATTACAAGGCTCCTTCAGGTGCTTATTATAGATTAGTCTCAACCGTTACACAATGGTTTATGGTTTACAATATTCAGAAGAATCAAAATGCAGCAGCTCTAATGGATAAACCAAACAGTGTTTGATAGATACATTTAATTTCACATTCTGCTCAGCTATATTTGTATCGCCATGTTTATTCCAGTTTGTCTCCTGTGACTTGCTTCCCAAATAACTTCAATGCACAATACAAATTACTTACAGAAACCTGAATCTAGTTTGTTATGAGTGTGGTAGTGTTCTTTTTCAAGACGTGTAATAGAAGACAGTGTTTGTAGGCGTAGGCCTTTGTCATTAGATCGTCTTTTAAGGGAAAAATCAATTAAGCTCTTGTAGATGTGGAATTCAGTAGACCGGAGTATTTCAGTTATTTCAGATGAGTTATTTCATACAAAATCAATACAGTTCAATGTGTAGACAGGCAGCCTGCTATACAGAGTGCGTCTCTGTTTGTACAGGTTTTTAAAACTGTAATTATTTTAAATTCAAAGACACTTAAGAAAATTTTACAACATTTCTAAGCCAGATCGTGAATTTAAGGCTTTTGTGTAAAATTTATCTGGACCAGAATTGAGTCCTGCCCCAATTACAACAAAGCTTCACATATTTTCCTTAAGGAAACCAATGAACAGGGTTGCCAGGTCTTAGTAAAATTTCCAGCCCAACTACATCTAAAAAAACATGCAAGAAGACCAGAAACTAGCCCGCAGAGCTTGTGAATGGAAAAGAGTACCAAATTGTTCTTCTTTTCCCAGTTTCTGTGTAGAAAATAAGTTCACAGTGTTATACACACTTTTTTTTTTATTTGAGGTATGGTTTGTTGTATAATCCATAATACCACATTCCCTCTACCAATATTTTCAATATATCTTAAAACAAAAATGATTCTATATGTTGTAGATACACTATCTGCACTTCCACGTTCCCTTTGTTTGCCATTGCCTATGCTTGCAGAAAATTTATTATTTGCTTTTTCCATATACCAGCTTGTTCCAAAAGTAGCCCAATTTGGTGTGAAAATATGATCCTGGTAGCCCTTCTGGTTAGACATACAGTGCCCTCCACAATTAGTGCCACCCCTTGTAAAGATCAGTAAAAAAGGGTTAGAAAAAATCCACCTTTTGGTGAAGTCGCTTCATCTCACACTGAAAACATGAGAAAAATCCAGCCTTTAACTGAAATAAATTGACTCAGAGAAAAACAAATCCCTCATCAAGAAATAATTATTTCCAACAAAAACACGTGCCACTTTTTGTAAATTATAGTGAACACAATGTAACTGAAGCATGTTTCCCATTTAAATTGTACATTTTTGAGTTGATTGGAGTGTGTAGGAATTTTCAAGCTGAAATCCATGACTTCCTGATTAACTGGGGAACAAATATGAGGTGACACACAGAGGCCAAATTCCCTTAGTCATCTATCAACATTGGAAAGATAAGAGAACACCCAAACCAAATGACTGAAAAGTGTGTTGACTTTCAGAAATCAGGGAATAGTTATTAAAAAAAAAAGCTCATTTCTACTATTAGGGCAATAATAATAATAATAATAATAATAATAATAATAATAATAATAAAAGTGGACACCCACTGGAACTATTACAAACTTGCCTGGAAGAGGACCCAAGTTGGGGATCACTGTTTGTAAAGTACAAGAAAAAGTAAAATCTTGGGGTTTCCAAGTCTCCAAAACCACCATCATATGCCACCTCTATGCCAACAGTTTATTTGGAAGTTATGCTAGAAAAAAAAAAACCTTTTCTGTCAGTTAACCATAAACATGAGCATCTGAAGTTTATGAAACGCTACTACAACTTTGACTGGAACCATGTTCTATGGTCTGATGTAACAAAAATGGAGCATTTTGGCAATAAACACTCAAGGTGGGTTTGGCGTAAAAAGAAGGATGGCTATAATAAAAAGAACCTGATCCCACCTGTAAAATATAATGGAAGTTCTGTGATGTTTTGGGGCTGTTTTTAATCCAAAGGCCCTGGAAACCTTGTTGGGGTACATGACATCATGGACTCCATGAAACACCAGGACATTTTAAATTAGAATCTGGCCGCTTCTGCCAGGAAACTAAAACTTGGTCGTCACTGGATCTTCCAGCAGGACAATGATCTGAACCGTATGTCCAAATGAAAGCAAAAATGGTTCGCTGATCACACAATCAAACTTCTGCCATGGCCATCTCAGTTCCCTGACCTGAACCCCATTGAAAACCTGTGGGGTGAGCTGAAGAGGAGAGTGTATAAGAAGGGGCCAGGACCCTGGATGATCTGGAGAGATTATAAAAAAAAATGTTATAGGAGAAACTCGGTGCTGTTTCACTGGTAAAGTGAGGTTGTACAAAGTATTAAATGCAAGGGTACAAATAACAGTGGCACATGTTTTGTTGGGTGGCACGGTGGTGTAGTGGTTAGCGCTGTCGCCTCACAGCAAGAAGGTCCTGGGTTCGAGCCCCGGGGCCGGCGAGGGCCTTTCTGTGTGGAGTTTGCATGTTCTCCCCGTGTCCGCGTGGGTTTCCTCCGGGTGCTCCGGTTTCCCCCACAGTCCAAAGACATGCAGGTTAGGTTAACTGGTGACTCTAAATTGACCGTAGGTGTGAATGTGAGTGTGAATGGTTGTCTGTGTCTATGTGTCAGCCCTGTGATGACCTGGCGACTTGTCCAGGGTGTACCCCGCCTTTCGCCCGTAGTCAGCTGGGATAGGCTCCAGCTTGCCTGCGACCCTGTAGAAGGATAAAGCGGCTAGAGATAATGAGATGAGACATGTTTTGTTGAAAATAATTATTTCCTGATGAGGGATTTGTTTTTCTCTGAATAAATTTATTTCAATTAAAGGTTGGATTTTTCTTTCTTTTTTTTTTCAGTGTGAGATGAAGCTCACACTGAAAATGTGAAAAGGTGGATTTTTTTTCTGACCCTTTTTACTGATCTTTACCAGGGGGGCAATAATTGTAAAGAGCACTGTATAGTTTTGGCATATGTGCACAGAAGATGCGGTCAACTGGGGGATGGATTGTCAGTATTTTATTTTGCAATTGCAGTGATCTTCTCAGGCAACACAAGGAGCTATAAATTACAAACTGCTCGTCTCATACGGTTTCCCCCCATTTGATTACGTGTGCTTTCTCCCAGCTCTGAACCACATCTAAAACATGCACTCAAGGAAAGCAAATAGCTGATGCAGTGTTTTCTGAACATCCATATGTCTTTGAGGATATGCAAATGAGCATGATTGCTAGTGGAGTGATTTGTTTCATGATCATTCAGCTTGGTTGCTCGAACTATTAAAGCGCATTGTTGAGTCTCCTGACATTTGATATAAAGCTGAAGTCAGACTTAATACCACTAATTAATTAGCATTAATGTTATCTTGTCTACGCTCCTGGTTTTCAGCGATCAGGCTGCTAAAGTGGAGAATAATTAAGGCACTCTTATAAAAGCACATTCGATACTCTGAAAAGTGCACCGGGAATCATTTCCTTTGGGAGGCCATATCACTCTGAGATAATGTTACTGATACGCCATTGTAAATTCTCTTCCTTTTATTCTCTGTGCCTCAACTTTTTGCAAAGTTTCTCTTGCCCATGGTGAATGCTGTATGCTCTGAATCTAAGCTCTACTTCAGTTCAACTTTCACCTAAATTGCTTTTCTGGCCCACTATTTCCCTCACATTTCCACTGACCTTCTCTCACTCATCAGTGCAAGCTAAAGCAAGGCCTGCTGAGTGGAAGAGAACCACTGCCCAATAGGGTTCACTAACTTGCAAGGGCATCTTTAAAAAGAAAGCCAAAAAAGATAGGGGAAAAAAAGGGATTGTCAGACAGCAGGTCAGCTCAGTGCCAGACTGTCCAGCTCCTACAGGGATTTGTCTCGTCAAACAGGATATCTACAGCACTAAATGTTAGACAGGAAACATTATTTCAGTCCATTTGGATTCTAAACCCTTGTTTTCAGCTCCGCAGGGCCAAATGTGGAGTGGCCACTGCACCAATGCTCACTCAGCTCTGTCTGAAATAACTAAAGCACAGCCTGCTATGGAGGAGAGGACGCTTGTGGGGATTGTCATTGCTCAATCAGAGTTCAAATTAGGAAACAGTCATGGGTGAATTATTTCATGCCCAAACATAGTTGTGGTTTCGTATGAAAGGTTTATGTGAACTAAAATTTGTCAATAGGCAGGTTTCATTTCTGCAGGCAAAAATGCAGACAGAGGGCGTTTATGTGAAATCAGGAAATTTAAATTTGCACAAAAAGTATAGGTGAGTGACTCAATGTTCATGGATTGTTGACTGAGATCCTGATCTTCAAAGAAAGTCAGTACATTTTTGAGTTTTGCTCAGTCTAATTCCATCTTAGTTCACTTTTAATTAAGAGTATACCAAGCTACGTATATGACCAACATTCCCAAGCATTTAGACAGGAAGAGTTCTCTTACTGGAGCCAGTTGGAATTATTTCTATTAATGCACACAACAAATGGTCACACTCTTGGATGGCTTTCTCAGGAATGGAGAAAGGTCAGCAGCAGTAGCAGGAAAACCAAACCAGTCACACACACACACACACATATATATATATCCCAACTTTATTCATCACACACTTCTGAAATTCCTCTCTGCATTTAACCCATCTGAAGCAGTGAACACACACATAAGCAATGAGCACACACACACACACACCCAAAGCAATGGGCAGCCATGCTAACAGCGCCCGGGGAGCAGTTGGGAGTTAGGTGCCTCGCTCAAGGGCGCCTCAGCCCAAGGCCGTCCCATATTAACCTAACCGCATGTCTTTGAACTGTGGGGGAAACCGGAGCACCCGGAGGAAACCCACGCAGACACAGGGAGAACATGCAAACTCCACACAGAAAGGCCCTTGCCGGCTGCTGGGTTCGAACCCAGAACCTTCTTGCTGTGAGGCGACCGTGCTAACCACTTACACCACCGTGCCGTGTAATATATACAGTGGTATGCAAAAGTTTGGGCACCCCTGGTCAAAATCGCTGTTACTGTGAACAGTTAAGCAAGTTGAAGATGAAATGATCTCCAAAAGGCATAAAGTTAAAGATGACTCATTCCCTTTACATTTTAAGCAAAAACAATTTTTATTTTCATCTTTTACATTTTCAAAATGACAAAAAAGGAAAAGGGCCTGAAGCAAAAGTTTGGGCACCCTGCATGGTTAATACCTAGTAACACCCCCTTTGGCAAGTATCACAGCTTGTAAACACTTTTTGTAGCCAGCTAATAATCTTTCAGTTCTTACCTGGGGGATTTTCACACATTCGTCCTTGCAAAAGGCTTCCAGTTCTACAAGTTTCTTGGGCTGTTTTGCATGCACTGCTCTTTTGAGATCTATCCACAGATTTTCAATGATGTTTAGGTCAGGGGACTGTGAGGGCCAGGGCAAAACCTTCAGCTTGTGCCTCTTGAGGTATTCCATTGTAGATTTTGAGGTGTGTTTTGGATCATCGTCTTATTGTAGGACCCATCCTCTTTTTAACTTCAACTTTTTTTACAGATGGTGTGATGTTTGCTTCCAGAATTTGCTGGTATTTATTCGAATCCATGCTTCCCTTGTCCAATGAAATGTGCCCTGTGCCACTGGCTGCAACACAACCCCAAAGCATGATCGAGCCACACCCATGCTTCAGAGTTGGAGAGGTGTTCTTTTCCTAGAATTTGGCACCCTTTTTTCTCCAAACATACCTTTGCACATTGTGGCCAAAAAGTTCTATTTTGATTTCATCAGTCCACAGGACTTGTTTCCAAAATGCATCAGGCTTATTTACTGTAGATGTTCATTTGCAAACTTCAGATGCTGAATTTTGTGGCTAGGACGCAGTAAAGGTTTTCTTCTGATGACTCTCCCATGAAGGTCATATTTGTTCAGGTGTCGCTGCATAGTAGAACAGTGCACCACCACTCCAGGGTCTGCTAAATCTTTCTGAAGGTCTTTTGCAGTCAAACAGGGGGTTTTATTTGCCTTTCTAGCAATCCAACGAGCAGTTCTTTCAGAAAGTTTTCTTCATCTTCCAGACCTCACCTTGATCTCCACTGTTTCTGTTAACTGCCATTTCTTAATAACATTACAATCTGAGGGAACAGCTACCTGAAAACACTTTGCTACATTCTTGTAGCCTTCTCCTGCTTTGTGAGCATCAATTATTTTATTATTCAGAATGCGAGGGAGTTGCTTAGAGGAGCACATGGCTGTTGATTTTAGGGAGAAGTTTGAGGAGTCAGAGAATTTATACAGCTTTGAAATCTGCATCATCTGACCTTTCCTAACGAAGAATTTGAACAAGCCACAGCTCAATAAGCTAATGAAGGTCTGGAACCTTGGTAAAAGTTACCTGAGAACTCAAATGTATTGGGGCGCCCAAGCTTTCGCATGGTGTTCCTTTTCTTTTTTCACTCTCCAATTGTACAAAACAAAAATAATACACAAATCTTGCAGAAAACACTGAAAAGAAATGTGTCGCCTTTACCTTTATGCCTTTTGGTGATCAGTTCATCTTCTGCTCACTTAACTATTCACAGTAACAGACATTTTCAGTAAGGGTGCCCAAACTTTTGCATGCCACTATATATATATTACTCCACACAGTGTAATGAAGTTTATGCCTCGTCTCGTCTCGTCTTCTTTCGCTTATCCGGGACCGGGTCGCGGAGGCAGCAGTCTAAGCATGGAAGCCCAAATTTCCCTTTCCCCAGACACCTCGGCCAGCTCCTCGGGAAGAACACTGAGGTGTTCCCAGGCCAGCCGAGAGACATAGTCCCTCCAGTGTGTCCTGGGTCTTCCCCGGGGCCTCCTCCCGGGGGGACATGCCTGGAACACCTCCCCAGGGAGGCGTCCAGGAGGCATCCGAAAAAGATGCCCGAGCCACCTCAGCTGATTCCTCTCGATGTGGAGGAGCAGCGGCTCTACTCCAAGCTCCTTCCGAGTGACTGTGCTTCTCACCCTATCTCTAAGGGAGCGCCCAGCCACCCTGCGAAGGAAACTCATTTCGGCCGCTTGTATCCGCGATCTTGTTCTTTCTGTCATTACCCAAAGCTCATGACCATAGGTAAGAGTCGGAACGTAGATCGACCGGTAAATTGAGAGCTTCGCCTTTTGGCTCAGCTCCTTCTTCACCACGACGGACCGGTAAAGCGACCGCATCACTGCGGAGGCTGCACCGATCCGCCTGTCGATCTCACGCTCCATCCTTCCCTCACTCGTGAACAAGATCCCGAGATACTTAAACTCCTCCACTTGAGGCAGGACTTCTCCACCAACCTGGAGAGGGCAAGCCACCCTTTTCCGGTCGAGAACCATGGCCTCGGACTTGGAGGTGCTGATTCTCATCCCAGCCGCTTCACACTCAACTGCAAACCGCCCCAGTGCATGCTGAAGGTCCTGGCTTGAAGAAGCCAACAGGACAACATCATCCGCAAAAAGCAGAGATGAAATCCTGTGGTTCCCAAACAGGATTCCTTCCGGCCCTTGGCTGTGCCTAGAAATTCTGTCCATAAAAATTATGAACAGAACCGGTGACAAAGGGCAGCCCTGCCGGAGTCCAACATGCACTGGGAACAGGTCTGACTTACTGCCGGCAATGCGAACCAGACTCCTGCTCCGTTCGTACAGGGACCGGACAGCCCTTAGCAAAGAGCCCCGAACCCCATACTCCCGAAGCACCCCCCACAGAATACCACGGGGGACATGGTCGAATGCCTTCTCCAGATCCACAAAGCACATGTGGACTGGTTGGGCAAACTCCCATGAACCCTCGAGCACCCTATGAAGGGTATAGAGCTGGTCCAGTGTTCCGTGACCAGGACGAAAACCGCATTGTTCCTCCTGGATCCGAGGTTCGACTATTGGTCAAATTCTCCTCTCCAGTACCCTGGAGTAAACTTTCCCTGGGAGGCTGAGAAGTGTGATTCCCTATAATTGGAGCACACTCTCCAGTCCCCTTTCTTAAAAAGAGGGACCACCACCCCAGTCTGCCACTCCAGAGGCACTGTCCCCGACCGCCATGTGATGTTGCAGAGGCATGTCAACCAAGACAGCCCCACAACATCCAGAGACTTGAGATACTCAGGGCGGATCTCATCCACCCCCGGTGCCTTGCCACCGAGGAGCTTGCAAACCACCTCAGTGACTTTGGCTTGGGTAATGGACGAGTCCACCTCTGAGTCATCAGCCTCAGTCTCCTCAGTGAAAGACATGACGGTGGGATTGAGGAGATCCTCAAAGTATTCCTTCCACCGCCCGACAATGTCCCCAGTCGAGGTCAACAGCTCCCCACCCGCACTGTAAACAGTGTTGGCAGAGTACTGCTTCCCCCTCCTGAGGCACCGGACGGTTTGCCAGAATTTCTTCGAGGCCGACCAATAGTCCTTCTCCATGGCCTCCCCGAACTCCTCCCAGTTCCGAGTTTTTGCCTCCGCAACTGCCCGAGCTGCAGCACGCCTGGCTTGCCAATACCCGTCAGCTGCCTCAGGAGTCCCGGAGGTCAACATGGCCTGATAGGACTCCTTCTTCAGCTTGATGGCATCCCTTACTTCCGGTGTCCACCACCGGGTTCGGGGATTGCCGCCATGACAGGCACTGGAGACCTTGCGGCCACAGCTCCGAACAGCTGCGTCCACAATGGAGGTAGAGAACATGGTCCACTCAGACTCAATGTCTCCCGCCTCCCTCGGAAGCTGGGAAAAGCTCTCCCGGAGGTGGAAGTTAAAGACCTCCCCAACAGAGTGCTCGGCCAGACGTTCCCAGCAGACCCTCACCCATACGTTTGGGCCTGCCAGGTCTGTCCAGCTTCCTCCTCCGCCAGCGGATCCAACTCACCACCAGGTGGTGATCAGTTGACAGCTCAGCCCCTCTCTTCACCCGAGTGTCCAAGACATAGGGCCGGAGATCAGATGAAACAACTACAAAGTCAATCATCGACCTCCGACCTAAGGTGTCCTGGTGCCACGTGCACTTATGGACACCCCTATGCTCGAGCATGGTGTTCGTTATGGACAAACTGTGACTAGCACAGAAGTCCAATAACAAAACACCACTCGGGTTCAGATCGGGTAGGCCATTCCTCCCAACCACGCCCCTCCAGGTGTCACTGTTGTCGCCCACGTGAGCATTGAAGTCCCCCAGTAGCACAATGGAGTCCCCAGTCTGAGCACCCCTCAGTACCTCTCCCAGGGACTCCAAGAAGGCCAGATACTCTATACTGCTATTTGGCCCATAGGCACAAACAACAGCAAGAGCCCTCTCCCCAATCCGAAGGCGCAGCGAGGCGACCCTCTCGTTCACTGGGGTAAACTCCAACACATGGTGGCTGAGCTGGGGAGCTATAAGCAAGCCCACACCAGCCCACCGCCGCTCACCACGGGCGACTCCAGAGAAGTGGAAAGTCCAGCCCCTCTCGAGGAGCTGGGTTCCAGAGCCCAAGCTGTGCGTGGAGGTGAGCCCGACTATCTCTAGCCGGTACCTCTCAACCTCCCGCACAAGCTCAGGCTCTTTCCCCCCCAGCGAAGTGACATTCCATGTCCCAACAGCCAGCCGCTGTGTCTGGGGATCAGGTCGTCGAGGCCCCTGCCTTCGACTGCCACCCAATCCACACTGCACCAATCCCCTACTGCTACCTCTGTGGGTGGTGAACCCACAGGAGGTCGGGCCCACGTCACCTCTTCGGGCTGAGCCCGGCCGGGCCCCATGGGCAAAGGCCCAGCCACCAAGCGCTCGCATACGAGCCCCAACCCCGTGCCTGGCTCCAGGGTGGGGCCCCGGCTGCGTCATACCGGGCGACGTCACGGTCCTTGCTTTTTTCTCCATAGGGGTTTTTGGTGAACTGCTCTTGGTCTGGCACCTAGGACCTGTCTGCCTTGGGAAACCCTAACAGGGGCATAATGCCCCCGACAACATAGCTCCTAGGATCATTCAAGCACACAAACCCCTCCACCACAATAAGGTGGCAGTTCTAGGAGGGGAAGTTTATGCCTGGTTTTGAAATTTTTATTTTTCAACAACTCTAAACAATTCAAGATTGTGGAAGAGATAACTGGAAGGACGGAGGGTGTCTATAAAGAACCTCAAACTGACCTGAACTGGATCAAGCTGCTATGACAGGAATTTCTGTGAGAAACCTTTGAGAAGTCGTGCAAGAGGCCCAGCAGACCATCTATGAGGAATGCATCTGAAGACCGACTATCTGTCGTACGAAGAAAGTGTGCAGTGGTTATAGATGTTTGTGATGGTGATAAATAATTACTTTAATGAGATGGTTTTCCTCTAAATAAACCTGGTTAATTTTTAACTCCTCACTGCAGCAATCTCAGTGGAATGATAAGATCATCATGGTCTTTACAATATTTCTGCTGCTCAATCGACACCCTGACTAAACAAATATCCTGTTACTATTCACAACCTTCTACTTGGATGAAGGCTTGGCATTGAGATGCTTTATTTCAGCCAACATACTGGAAAATATTTGGCTTTTTTACAGACATGTAAAATTGTGACTGGAGCTGTGCTTATTGTGATGTGCAATATATAGTGGAGTCCAAAAGTCTGAGATCGCTAATGCTTCTATTTTGCATTCTTCTCTAATTCAGTACAACAATTTTTATGATAAATTGTGTTACTGAAAACAACTTGAATGAAAAGTTGAATGCTTGAAATTTTTGCATGAGTTTCTTCGTAGATGGTTTGTCCCCATTTCTCTTTAATGACAGCGTGCACTCGAGCTCCACAAGCAGCGTGGACTCCAAGTGTGTGAAAAACCTTATGATCCATTTTAGATCAAATCCATCGGAGGTTTTTCTGAACATATACTTCGATAGAGGAGATAAGACATGAGGGAAATCTGATCTTTTGTACAACATGGTCAATATCACAAATTTGCTTGTATTTAAATAGGGACCTAGAAATAGTGCGCAATCTTGAATATTAAATATTCTAGATGTTGAACATTTACTTTCTTTGTTTTGAATATTTCAGATTCCTAAAACCTGTTTATTTCCAATTTTAAATCACAGCTTTTCAGTGTGGTATCAGACTTTTGAACCCCACTATACCGTATGTGCCGTAGTCGAACCTTTATTATAACCACACAGAGCAAAACAGATTGACTCCAATAAGTTCAGACATGCTGAGATGAATCGGTGAACCTTTTCACTCCTTGGCTACAGTATACACTGTCTGTATAAATAGTTCTTCCTGGCTTTGGGGTCAGAGAGTGTGTGAAGGTGAGTAAATAAAGAAGTATGTATTATGAATACACGATAGGAAATCCATCAGCTGGCTGTTTGTTTTCTTTTTCTTTTTGTCACCTGTTCTCTCATCCTGCCGAGTTAGTTATTTGATTTTGCATGGGGCAGCAGTGCTGTCTTTGAATGATGACCTCAAAAAGGCAGGAAAAAAAGTCAAGTTTCTTGATGTAGCCTATCCTAAGAGCAGCTCTTCTTGGAAATGTCTGCGCAGCTTTACAGTGATAAGCTGTTTTAATACAGTAAGTGCTGACACAGAACTCTTCGTCTGAAAGACTTTGCTTTCACATTACTCACGCATGGTCACTCATGATCAAGCTGATATGCCCAGATCCACAGTGTCACCGTAGTCAAAATAATTTGTTGGTTCTCTGAAAAATGGAATCAAGCCTGTTGTAACTGTGGGTTGTAAATATCCCCAGTATAACTGACAACAGCTGAATGCAAGCCTTTCTTTCTGTAGTTGAGAGTAATTCTGTTTTTCGATGGAGTTCATGCACATGTCCTGACATGTATGACATTATTCACTGCGTTATACAGCACTACCTTGTTAAACATGTGCATAACAATGACACAGTGACTGTAAATGCCAGACTGCATCTGTCATCTGTTTGTTCTTCAGAGCACCACTCTGCCGAGCCTGTACAATTTACATGCCTCATACCAACATTTCCCTTCATCGCCTCATGTATTATGGTACATTTTCATCTTTTAAAATTCTGTTTGACAAGCTGTTTTAGATTTATATGAAATTGTGGTTATGGATTGCACTTAGCGACTGACTGACCATAGTTTAATAAAGCTAAAGCCAAACACCACCAACCACAGTCTGCATAAACCAAACCCTTTGTTAAAGACTTCTCAGGGCATTTTCAAAAGCACTTCTCATTTCCAATACCTAGAATTTTACATGAAATTTTCAGAAAAAGAATGCCTAAATGACCATAGTTTCCTAAAAATTATTACAATATTTAAGGAAAAAAAATGTACCCAGCTGTATGAGGACATGAATTTTACTCTGTGAAAGCTCTATAGTGCACACTGTGCATCATTTCTAAATTTGTTCATAATTGTGGCCAGTGAGTCTGTCAGTTAATGAGACCCAACTGTTAAAATGAAAAAGCATACATTGAAAGTAACAATATTTTGGTAATTAGTGCGATAACATGGCTGCTTCTTTGTTCCTGGTTTAATCTCATCTCATTATCTCTAGCCACTTTATCCTGTTCTACAGGGTCGCAGGCAAGCTGGAGCCTATCCCAGCTGACTACGGGCGAAAGGCGGGGTACACCCTGGACAAGTCACCAGGTCATCACAGGGCTGACACATAGACACAGACAACCATTCACACTCACATTCACACCTACGGTCAATTTAGAGTCACCAGTTAACCTAACCTGCATGTCTTTGGACTGTGGGGGAAACCGGAGCACCCGAAGGAAACCCACGTGGACACGGGGAGAACATGCAAACTCCGCACAGAAAGGCCCTCGCCGGCCACGGGGCTTGAACCCGGACCTTCTTGCTGTGAGGCGACAGCGCTAACCACTACACCACCGTGCCGCCCTCCAGGTTTAATAATAATAATAATAATAATTTCAATTTATATAGCACCTTTCTCAAAACCCAAGGTTGCTTTACAATTACAGGGAGGAAAAAAAAATCCACCAAATAGAGGTAAGGATGTCATTCCAATGGTGTAGCTGCCACAGTCCCACCAAAAGGCGCACGAAATCAAGTCCTACACCGCCAGCACAGCTGCCGCGCCGCCGCCAGGCAACATCACTCGGAACACCACGCCATGGATCCACAAAGCGAGCACAAACGCACCTCCATGCAGAGTACTGGTATGTCCCAAACCACCTGCACAGCCGGTGCGACGCCACCGAGCAACATCGCTCGGAATATCACGCCAAGCACTAAAGCACTGCTGCACAGAGTGCTGGACAACCACGATGTTAACATGATGTTAGCTCCATAGCTAGGAGCACAGGCATCACCCACGGCGAACCAATGCCTGGAGGGAACTGATGCCCAAAACTGGGTCCAGGGCTACACCACCACTGGCGGACAAAAACACTCAAACAAAAACATCAAACTACACAAACACACACACACAAAAAAAAAATTGATTCTGAGCTCAGGTTGCTGTCTCTGTGGAGTTTTGCATTTTCTCCCACAAGTCCGTGTAAGTTTCCTTCAGGTTCTCCAGTTTCCTCCCTGTTGGATGGTGGATTAGCTATGATAAATTCACACTAAGTGAATGTGCATGTGCCCTGCAATCCATGGTGTATTCCTGCCTCATGTCCAGTGTTCAACAGGATACAGCACTTACTGTACAAATGTTGAGCGAATGAAAGTACAATATTCTCTCAAGTCAAGTCAAGTCCCTCCCATGCCAGGATCTGGTCTTCCCAGGCAGTCTCCCGTCCCAGTACTAACCAGACCCTTAAGGTGCGTTGGGCTGCACCGATCTCCGTTTCTATAGTCCTTGGCCTCTCGCCTATTACATAGCTAGGGTTACAGTGGGGGGCTGGTCCTCTGGTAACCATGAGAATCTGACTCCATACTCACATCTGTATTGTGCCGCGCCTTAGGTACCATTTTTATGATGGTCTTTGGTATGACCCGGCCGTGAGTAGAACTCACAATCTCCCGGTCAAGAGGCGGACACGCTAACCACTAGGCCAACTTGCGGTGATACGATATTCTCTGGTTTTATCAATTCAAAGACAAAAAGAACAAGAACGAAAGCTTGCCAATAGGCCGTTTTGAAGATTATACAGACTAACGATAGTAGCACTGTGTCTACTCTAGCATTTTATTTCATTCTTTAATAAAACGCTGATGCAAACATCATCATGCATGAAATTAATAGCTCAGGTCATGTGACCAATTCCACCACATGATAATGTTCATATGAAATCGAGACAACCTGTAATTTAATTTGTAGCTTTCTTTTCAGTGCAAAATGCGTCAACAAATCTTTTAGAGCTTTACAAATATGAAACCAAATTTCAGTCACAATGGTGACAGATAGGATAATACAGATAATATTTACAAACCTTGAACAATGTAAAACACAAAGCAGCCTTTTCTCATTGGAACAATGGTGATTACACGAATACAATTTAAATGACTTGCTTCATGATGAACTACAATGTCCAATTTAATTTCTTCCAGCATTAGAGGCAGTTACAGTATGCTTGTTTGAGCCTAGGATCCCAATTGCTTAGGCTTTCTAAGCGCCAGTGTAGCTGAGCTGAACTGAAAAAGGGATATCTCCCCACAAATCTCTGCAGCAGTGTAGAGAAGGAATATTGGATGATTTTTCTTGTTCATCCTCGTAAAATTTTTCTTCCTCTCCATGTCCTCCAGGATTTAATCTCTGTCACACAGTGGTTGGGTGGCCTTGTGGTATTATGGGGTATCTTGTTCCCATGGTAGCAAGGGGTCACAAGTCTCAGTGGGTGTGAAACAGTTGGAGTTGAGCAGATCCACAGCTATGTTCAGCAATCCATTAGTAACCCGGTCCCTTGAGCAAAATTCCTTCTCAGAAGTAGACACAGAAAGAAGGGGAATTTCCATAGCAAAAGCATAGACAGTTTTAAAGGAAGACATCTTGAAATGTTGAAACTGAAAATAGTTTGAAGGGAATGTTTTTAGTTAAGCTGAGAAATTCAGATGGTTTGTGTTGTCGCTGATTTGTATCTGATGGAGACTGCAGGACAGCTCAGGTTGAAAAATTCCCTTGCATGTATAAAACCTATGAATTTTTATTTTATTTTTTTAATTTCCTGCCCGATAAAGAGAAAACCTAATCCTGAACCAACATGAAAACATAACAGCAGGGAACAAATAACCGTTATTGCCTTGGGTATGGTTCCCTAATCACATCGCGCAGCAAAACATGTGAGCAAAATGAAGTTTTCAGTTTCAAATTCCAAAAGTAAATGTCTTATTTTGCTTGTCAGAGTCAAGTAGTAAAAGATGAAGTATATCGTTATAATCTCAAGTATGCTCACATGACCTCCACAATGCAGGATATTTACTTTCCATGTCACGCACAGTTGAGCCTTTATAGTATATTTCCCAGGGAAAAATGTCAAGCTTTACATGGGGTTCAAAAGCTCTGCTCGGTCTACATAAATAGAGATGTGGAAACAAACATAAATAAAGTTTCTCCACGTTAACAGAGCATGCCAGGCCAAGTTGGAGCAGTGTTTCTCATGGAGCATTCCATAACTCTTGCATTACAGGTCTATGGGTCTCCACCGAGTCTTGGTTTTTGGTGTTGCATATCCATGCGTTCCAGCACTGTGGGTGGGCAGAAAAAGGGACAACAATTTAGACTTTAGAACTAGGAATGTAAATATAATCCCGACCAAAATTGTATCGTAAAGTTTGTCCTGTCCTGCATATATACACACAAAGACAAACTAGCCAGCACATGGATGCCAGTAATGCTTTTATGGCTGAGGACTACAGTTAACTTGCTAACCCTAGGACTGCAGTTGTCATGAACACTTTTGCACTCAAGTTTCCATCAATGAACAGTTTATAACATCAACAAAACAGACTTCATGTTAAAACTATAATGAATTTCCTGGTTTCACAGTTATACTTTGTGACTATATAGAACACTGTTATAGAAGCAAGTTATTTGTGATCACATTGCCTGTTATCACCCAAATGAGGATGGGTTCCCTTTTGAGTCTGGTTCCTCTTGAGGTTTCTTCCTCATGTCGTCTGAGAGAGTTTTTCCTTGCCACCGGTTTGCTCATTGGGGATAAAATAAGGATAAAATTAGTTCATGTTTAAAGTCTTTAAATTTCTGTAAAGCTGCTTTGTGACAATGTCTATTGTTAAAAGTGCTATAAAAATAAACTTGACTTGACATGGACAAACCATATATGAGTGTATAACCCAGAAGTTTCTATGTCTTTCATCTAAAGAAAAACTGCTGCACACACTTTCTTGTAGCAGTCATTTTGTTTCTAGACTCTCCCCGGAGGTGTTTTATGTCTCTTACAAAACATCTCAAAGATCATTGCAGCTGGATAATGACCTCTCTCAAACCTTTCGATCCAACTCCTCTCAGTGCAGCTTGAGTGGATAAGGTCATGTGACTGGCCAAGCAATTTTTATTTTTATTTATTTTTTATTTTTTTACAGATAGCACTAACTCCTTCTCTGAACACATCTTTCCGAGCTCAGAACAATGTTCTAAATATGTAATACACCTTATATGCAGTATATCAATGTCCCTTATGTATACAGTGCCTAGCATAAGTATTTAAAATTGTCCACATTTTGGTGTAATGATACAACAGTTGGAAAACTATTAGGTCCAGAAATGTGGTGCTACTGTTACTTGTAACCATTACGTTGTTATGGGACACTTTTCACTTTTATTACAATCTTTCTGTCCATTTTGTTGCTACTGGGCCAGTTTTCCAATTCTACCACAGGAACAGCTTTTCTGATTTAATTGTAAGACAGTGTAGAGAGTTAGTGTTCATTTATTGTGCTGTGCTATATGGCATTGTGTTGCACCATAGTACTTCCTGAAGAAACAACATTTCTTTCCAATGTGTTATATAAAGTTATACAGAGGAGTGACAATAAACCCTGATCGATTTGACTTGACTTGACTTGACTTGACTTGACTCCATCTCTGTTAATGCTCACAACCAGCTTAACTGCTGTTATGGGATTTAAAAAAAAAGCATCAAAATGGCTCAAAAGACATGTTCTGACTGTGAGACCAAAGACCAAAATGGTCTTACACTTGCCTATCTGTAACCATCGCACAGTTGAATTTGTATAAAAGGTTTGTGTTAGGGCGAGGGCTGGTGTTAGTGTTCTTATGTGAAATTGAATGAAATCAAACCACATCACCTTCACATGTTTGATTTCTTAACAAATTACTCATTCTGTTAAGGTGTATCAAGATGTGAGAAAAACGAGTGTTGGTCTGTTAGATCATAGTTTCTCATAGAATTTAGTAGATATAATCAGCTACTGTATGGCCTAGATCTTTATACACTACTGATCAAAGGTATCAGTGTATGAGGATGCCTCTGCTGCTATCTGACCGAGGGGATGTGAAACAGTTTTCTGCTCAATGATAATGTGTAGTTATTAACAGTAATGGAATTACCACAGTGAAGTCATCCTAGCCATCAGATATCCTACTCTGAAGTAACATTCAAAGTCTAGCAGCGTTGAACCTAAAGCCTTAAACTGCAGTTGTGCTGCTGAGCTGGTGAACAGCCTGTATTTTTAGCTTGAGTGAAAGCTGAAACTGCAGCCCTTTCAGAGCTCATTCTTCCCCCCCTTTCACCTGTCCAAAGTACTGGCAAGAACTTGCACGCCGCTCTCTTTATTTTAACAATCCTGCTGTGAGTGAATGCTCCCTTTCCTATAAACCCCTGTCGGTTCATTGTCCCTAATCCTTCTCCCCAAATCAGTCATATCAGACTCGTATCAGGTTTTCTCTCCCCACTGACTGCATCACATGTATTGTGCTGAAATACTGCTGGGTTAAAAGAAAAAAAGACCTTATCAGCAGAGGTGGAAAGTAACTGTGCCATTATGGCACAGTAACTGTGCCATACTTATTTCTGGTTTTAAACATAGTTGACCACTTCAAGTCAGTGTTGTAGTCGAGTCACTAAACCTCGAGTTCGAGTCCAGTCTCGAGTCCCCAGTGTTCAAGTCCAAGTCATTAAAAAAAAATTTGAGTTGAGTCCGAGTCGAGTCCAACACTCCAACCGCACCATTTGACGGTGGCTGTTTTAGTACTGTTAGCATTAGTTTGTTCCTGAGCATGACATATGAACAGGTGAATGTGCATTCTCTTTGTCAGGGAGTGTGAAGTATTCTGTCAGAGATGGTTGGGAGACGGATGTAAGTGCAGAAGGTGTGTTTATTAATACAAGTGAAGACAGCTAAACAATCCCGAACGGCAGGTAAAATCGTAAAACAGTGAAACAGGCAACAGGTCGAGCGAGACACAAACAGGCTATCGTAGACTCAGCAGAATCAAAGACGAGAAACAGGAAATCATGGATCAGGAAACCAAACAAGGAAATAAGGCTTGGTAATGTGTCAGCAATGCAACTCAATACTTCGCAAAGTAAGTGCGTTTTTACAGTTTTTATATAGGCGTGTTGATTGCGTCTTAATCCTGTGCAGGTGCGAGTCGTTTACGGCGTGTGTGAGAGAGTCCGCTTGGTGCGCGCACTGTCCGGAGCGCGCCTGAGAGTCTATCTGATGCACGAGCCAAGGCACGCAGGTGTGATGCTTACACGAAATTAGTACAAAATTAATGTAGATATAAATATCTTATGCCAAATTATTATAGCATGTTACCAAAAAAAATCAAGAAAAATCAGAGTCCTCATCTCCATTTTCTGAGTCCTAATGCAGTTAATGCACAAGTCCGAGTCATCAGTGCTGAAGTCCGAATTGAGTCATGAGTCCTTAAAATTAGGGCATGACTCGGACTCGAGTCCAAGTCCTGGACTCGAGTACTACAAGCCTGCTTCAAGTTGATCCAACTTTAACAGATTTAACACAGTATTTTAATGAGACCTAATACCTCTCTCTCTAATACCTCTCATAGACCTAATACCTCATTACATACAATGTCTCGTCTCATCTTGTCTCGTCTTCTTCCGCTTATCCGGGGCCAGGTTGTGGAGGCAGCAGTCTGAGCATGGAAGCTCAAACTTCTCTTTCCCCAGACACCTCGGCCAGCTCCTCAGGAAGAACACCGAGGCGTTCCCAGGCAAGAGACATAGTCCCTCCAGTGTGTCCTGGGTCTTCCCCGGGGCCTCCTCCCGGGGGGACATGCCTGGAACACCTCCCCAGGGAGGCGTCCAGGAGGCATCCGAAAGAGATGCCCGAGCCACCTCGGCTGATTCCTCTCGATGTGGAGGAGCAGCGGCTCTACTCTGAGCTCCTCCTGAGTGGCTGTGCTTCTCACCCTATCTCTAAGGGAGCGCCCAGCCACCCTGTGAAGGAAACTCATTTCGGCTGCTTGTATCCACAATCTTGTTCTTTCGGTCATTACCCAAAGCTCATGACCATAGGTGAGAGTTGGAACGTAGATCGACCAGTAAATCGAGAGCTTCGCCTTTTGGCTCAGCTCCTTCTTCACCATGACGGACCGGTAAAGCGACCGCATCACTGCGGAGGCCACACTGATCCATCTGTAGATCTCACGCTCCATCTTTCCCTCACTCGTGAACAAGATCCCGAGATACTTAAACTCATCCACTTGAGGCAGGACTTCTCCACCAACCTGGAGAGGGCAAGCCACCCTTTTCCGGTCGAGAACCATGGCCTCTGACTTGGAGGTGCTGATTCTCATCCCAGCCGCTTCACACTCGACTGCAAACTGCCCCAGTGCATGCTGAAGGTCCTGGTTTGAAGAAGCCAACAGGTCAACATCATCTGCGAAAAGCAGAGATGAAATCCTGTGGTTCCCAAACAGGATTCCTTCCGGCCCCTGGCTGTGCCTAGAAATTCTGTCCATAAAGATTATGAACAGAACCAGTGACAAAGGGCAGCCCTGCCGGAGTCCAACATGCACTGGGAACAGGTCTGACTTACTGCCGGCAATGCAAACCAGACTCCTGCTCCGTTTGTACAGGGACCAGACAGCCCTTAGCAAAGAGCCCCGAACCCCATACTCCCGAAGCACCCCCCACAGAATACCACGAGGGACACGGTCGAATGCCTTCTCCAAATCCACAAAGCACATGTGGACTGGTTGGGCAAAGTCCCATGAACCCTCGAGCACCCTATGAAGGGTATAGAGCTGGTCCAGTGTTCCGCGACCAGGAAAAAAAACACATTGTTCCTCCTGGATCCGAGGTTCGACTATTGGCTGAATTCTCCTCTCCAGTACCCTGGAGTAAACCTTCTCTGGGAGGCTGAGAAGTGTGATTCCCCTATAATTGGAGCACACTCTCTGGTCCCCTTTCTTAAAAAGAGGGACCACCACCCCAGTCTGCCACTCCAGAGGCACTGTCCCCGACCGCCACGTGATGTTGCAGAGGCGTGTCAGCCAAGACAGCCCCACAACATCCAGAGACTTGAGATACTCGGGGCGGAGCTCATCCACCCCCGGTGCCCTGCCACCGAGGAGCTTGCTAACCACCTCAGTGACTTTGGCTTGGGTAATGGATGAGTCCACCTCTGAGTCATCAGCCTCTGCTTCCTCAATGGAAGATGTGACAGTGGGATTGAGAAGATCCTCGAAGTATTCCTTCCACCGCCCGACAATGTCCCCAGTGGAGGTCAACAGCTCCCCACCCGCACTGCAAACAGTGTTGGCAGAGTACTGCTTCCCCCTCCTGAGGCGCCGGATGGTTTGCCAGAATTTCTTCGAGGCCGACCGATAGTCCTCCTCCATGGCCTCACCGAACTCCTCCCAGTTCCGAGTTTTTGCAACTGCCCGAGCTGCGGCATGCCTGGCCTGTCGATACCCATCAGCTGCCTCAGGAGTCCCGGAGGCCAACATGGCCCGATAGGACTCCTTCTTCAGCTTGACGGCATCCCTTACTTCCGGTGTCCGCCACCGGGTTCGGGGATTACTGCCACGACAGGCACCGGAGACCTTGCAGCCACAGCTCCAAACAGCCGCGTCGACAATGGAGGCAGAGAACATGGTCCACTCAGACTCAATGTCCCCCGCCTCCCTCGGAAGCTAGGAGAAGCTCTCCCGGAGGTGGGAGTTAAAGACCTCCCCAACAGAGTGCTCGGCCAGACGTTCCCAGCAGACCCTCACCCATACGTTTGGGCCTGCCAGGTCTGTCCAGCTTCCTCCTCCGCCAGTGGATCCAACTCACCACCAGGTGGCGATCAGTTGACAGCTCAGCCCCTCTCTTCACCCAAGTGTCCAAGACATAGGGCCAGAGATCCGATGAAACGACAACAAAGTCGATCATTGACCTCTGACCTAAGGTGTCCTGGTGCCACGTGCACTTATGGACACCCCTATGCTCGAACATGGTGTTCGTTATGGACAAACTGTAACTAGCACAGAAGTCCAATAACAAAACACCACTCGGGTTCAGATCGGGGAGGCCATTCCTCCCAATCACGCCCCTCCAGGTGTCACTGTCATCGCCCACGTGAGCGTTGAAGTCCCCCCAGTAGAACAATGGAGTCCCCAGTCTGAGCACCTCTCAGTACCTCTCCCAGGGACTCCAAGAAGTCCAGATACTCTATACTGCTATTCGGCCCGTAGGCACAAACAACAGCAAGAGCCCTCTCTCCGATCCTAAGGCGCAGAGAGGCGACCCTCTTGTTCACTGGGGTACACTCCAACACATGGCGGCTGAGCTGGGGAGCTATAAGCAAGCCCACACCAGCCCGCCGCCGTTCACCATGGGCGACTTCAGAGAAGTGGAGAGTCCAGCCCCTCTCGAGGAGCTGGGTTCTGGAGCCCAAGCTGTGTGTGGAGGTGAGCCCGACTATCTCTAGCTGGTACCTCTCAACCTCCCGCACAAGCTCAGGCTCTCCCCCCCCCCGAGCGAAGTGACATTCCATGTCCCAACAGCTAGCTGCTATGTTCGGGGATCAGGTCGTCGAGGCCCCTGTCTTCGACTGCCGCCCAATCCACATTGCACCAGCCCCCTACGGCTACCTCTGTGGGTGGTGAACCCACAGGAGGTCGGGCCCATGTCGCTGCTTCGGGCTGAGCCCGGCCGGGCCCCGTGGGCAAAGGCCCAGCCACCAAGTGCTCGCATACAAGCTCCAACCCCGGGCCTGGCTCCAGGGTGGGGCCCTGGCTGCGCCATACTAACCGACGTCACGGTCCTTGATAGATTGTTATCCATAAGGGGTTTTGGTGAACTGCTCTTAGTCTGGCCTGTCACCTAGGACCTGTCTGCCTTGGGAGACCCTAACAGGGGCGTAATGCCCCCGACAACATAGCTCCTAGGATCATTCAAGCACACAAACCCCTCCACCACAATAAGGTGGCAGTTCTAGGAGGGGTACATACAATGTATATTCATTAATTCAGTTGGTATTATGACACATAAATGTTAGCAGTCAGCTAGTCTTGAATCACCAGAGTTATCATCATGCTAGCTAACATTTTCAGGATTAGGAATAAAGCTATTGTTATTTAGCCAATATTTTCCCACATTTCTTGGTTCCTTGTTGAAAGGAGCACTAATATAAGATCAGTAATTAACATCAGTGTGTGATTCGAGGTAAGTGGACCTCTTCTAAATTTTACTTTCATATTTTAAGTCACTTTAAAAGTGTAAAATTTTCTATATTAATGTGAATGAAGAATTTGAAGCTCTACATCAATCTTACCACTTTTGATTATAAGAATATAGGAAAATGCAATTCACAGGCAAAACTAAGATCAAGCGCCATGTGTGAAATTGGTTTAACTGCCATTATGTAACAATGTTCAGGTTTTAGCTGCTTAAACAACCTTTTTACAGTTAATGTTTGACAATTCATGTTTAATACTAATGAATATATCACAATAGTGGCACAGTGGTGTAGTAGTTAGCGCTGTCGCCTCACACCAAGAAGGTCCTGGGTTCAAGCCCAGTGGCCGACAGGGGCCTTCCTGTGTGGAGTTTGCATGCTGTCTGCATGGGTTTCCTCTGGGTGCTCTGGTTTCCCCCACAGTCCAAAGACATGCAGGTTAGGTTAACTGGTGACTCTAAATTGACCATAGGTGTGAATGTGAGCGTGAATGGTTGTCTGTGTCTCTGTGTCAGCCCTGCGATGACCTGGCGGCTTGTCCAGGGTGTACCCTGCCTCTTGCCCATAGTCAGATGGGATAGGCTCCAGCTTGCCTACGACCTTGTAGAACAGGATAAGTGGCTACAGATAATGGATGGATGGATGGATGGATGGATGGATGGATGGAAGGAATATATCACAAACAATATGCTTTCATTCATCATCTGGGATTACACAACATGATGGAAAGTCCTAGAACTTTGTTGTAATTGCTGTTGCCATTTTGTTTTAATGTTAGTTGAATATTATTAAAGTTTTACATGAAATTCTGCACAGGGTTGCGACCAGAATAGTGGTACAGTGTAGCTGCTGCACACTTGAAATAAAGCCAGATAATTTCCATCTGAACTCTGACTTCAGATACTGATTAATTCATACAGACTTAATCACATCTAGCTGATGTTAATGTTGTTTTGGTCCAATCCCTTGGGCATTTGGAACTACAGAGCATCTATTGAACCAACACAGTAACACTGTTATTTTCTCATTCATGTTGCACCAGTGAACAATCAGATATTCATGAGATACAACCAGGTCTTAGACATTACTAAATCCTGAATGCACATTTGCCTGTTGTTAAACATAATGCTAACTGAATGATTCAAAATTTTGTTGGCTTGTTTTGGATTTGTGCATTGTGTGGTTGTTTCTGTGGTTAAATGCATCTTGTCAGAAATCAGATCAGTGATCAGAAAGTGTAAATGAGGGTTGCTTTGCAGTCTGCTGATTGCTCCTTTTCCCCCAGCTGAATAGTTCTCCTTTGGTTTAATTTAGTGTGGTGGCACACACAAAGAAAATCCCAAGTGTACTAGCACAGAACATTGTAGCTGATGAAAATAATCTCTCATTCTTTCATCCCCAGCCTGCATTATGTGCAGCTTAAATTAATCCTTCCAATATTGGAGCACTTTCCTGGAAAGTAGTTAAATGAGAAGGCATTAGGTAAATGAGTACTATTATGAAATTATGCTGAAATTATTGAATAATATTTGAAATATGATCTGAAATAACATTCTGCTATGTGGTTATATGTAAGGACATTACCAAAAATCTTCTTCTTGGTGTACTGTGATTCTTTGACTATGTTACAGGGTGTACAGTACTAATATGGGGTGTAGAGTGCTAATATGGGGTGTGCTGGAGAGTACTAATATGGGGTGTAGAGTACTGATATCAAGTGTATAGTAGAGCCCAAATATAGGGTGTAGAGTAGAGTACTACTATGGGGTATGGAGTACTGATATGGGGTGTAGAGTACTGATATGGGGGTGTAGAGTATTAATATGGGGTGTAGAGTACTAATATGGGGTGTACAGTACTAATATGGGGTGTGTAGTGGTACTAATATGGGGTGTAGAGTACTGATATGGAGTGTAAAGTAGAGTACTAATGTTGAGTGTACAGTAGTACTAATATGGGGTGTGTAGTGGTACTAATATGGGGTGTAGAGTAGAGTACTAATATGGGGTGTAAAGTACTGATATGGGGTGTACAGTGGTACTAATAAAGGGTATAAAATAGTACTAATATGAGGTGTGGAGTACTGATATGGGGTGTACAGTGGTAATAATATGGGATATAAAATAGTACTAATATGGGATGTACAGTGGTACTAATATGGGGTGTAGAGTACTGATATGGGGTGTACAGTAGAATACTAATATGGGGTGTAGAGTACTGATATGGGGTGTACAGTGGTACTAATATAGGGTATAAAATAATACTAATATGGGGTGTAGAGTACTGATATGGGGTGTACAGTGGTACTAATATGGGTATAAAATAGTACTAATATGGGATGTACAATGGTACTAATATGGGGTGTAGAGTACTGATATGGGGTGTACAGTGGTACTAATATAGGGTATAAAATAATACTAATATGGGGTGTAGAGTACTGATATGGGGTGTATAGTAGAATACTAATATGGGGTATAGAGTACTGATATGGGGTGTACAGTGGTACTAATATGGGGTATAAAATAGTACTAATATGGGATGTGCAGTGGTACTAACATGGGGTGTAGAGTACTGATATGGGGTGTACAGTGGTACTAATATAGGGTATAAAATAATACTAATATGGGGTGTAGAGTACTGATATGGGGTGTACAGTAGAGTACTAATATGGGGTGTAGAGTACTGATATGGGGTGTACAGTGGTACTAATATAGGGTATAAAATAGTACTAATATGGGGTGTAGAGTACTGATATGGGGTGTACAGTAGAGTACTAATATGGGGTGTAGAGTACTGATATGGGGTGTACAGTGGTACTAATATAGGGTATAAAATAGTACTAATATGGGGTGTAGAGTACTGATATGGGGTGTACAGTAGAGTACTAATATGGGGTGTACAGTAGAGTACTAATATGGGGTGTACAGTAAAGTACTAATATGGGGTGTAGAGTACTGATATGGGGTGTACAGTGGTACTAATATAGGGTATAAAATAGTACTAATATGGGGTGTAGAGTACTGATATGGGGTGTACAGTAGAGTACTAATATGGGGTGTACAGTAAAGTACTAATATGGGGTGTAGAGTACTGATATGGGGTGTACAGTGGTACTAATATAGGGTATAAAATAGTACTAATATGGGGTGTAGAGTACTGATATGGGGTGTACAGTAGAGTACTAATATGGGGTGTACAGTAGAGTACTAATATGCACATGAAATTACTTTTTTCAAAGAGAGTGTCAGGCTTAGTATACTGCCAATCAAGTGTTTTGAATATGTGTTCTATTACAGTTTACACTACTGGCAATAAAATAAGGGAAATAATGAAACTCTTGTTCCATCACATAATTTATTTTTTAAGCACTTCATTGTCGACTTCTAACAGGTCTCTAAATGAGTGTTTAATTAAAGTATAAAGTGTACTTTTGTGGTTAAGCTGTTACTGTAAGACTGTAGGCTGCTGTAAGTTGTTTATCTTTCAGTTGATATTAGACATTGTAGCTGTAAGACAGATATACGGTATGTTGTGTGCTACAAGTGAGTGTGATCCAGATTAGCATTTTCCAATTAGAGCTAGATTTTTTTAATGCCTCCGCCACCGTAAGGTGCAGGAGGCATTATGTTTTCGGGTTGTCCGTCTGTCCGTGCGTCCGTCTGTCCGTGCGTGCGTCCGTGTGTGCGTCCGTCCCGAAACCTTGTGAACGCGATATCTCAAAGGCTAATGAAAGGAATTTCACCAAACTTTCACCATTTGTGTGCTTTCGGACAAACATGAACTGATTAGATTTTGAGATCAAAAGGGGTACGGTCAAGGTCACTGTGAGGTCAAATGTCTGTCTGAAAACCTTGTGAACACAATATCTCCAAGGCGAATGAAAGGAATTTCACCAAACTTTCACCATTTGTGCATTTGGGGACAAAGATAAACTGATTAGATTTTGAGATCAAAAGGTCTAAGGTCAAGGTCACTGTGAGGTCAAATGTCTGTCCGAAAACCTTGTGAACACAATATCTCCAAGGCTGATACAAGTAATTTCACCAGGTCAAGATTACTGTGAGGTAAAATGTCCATCCCCAAATCACAACTTAATAAGGCGTGTAGTCTACCGGGCGGAGGCATCCCCATCGACGCTGTTGGCGTCGAGTTCTATCTCGTTTTCCACTTATATGCAGTGGCAGGTGTTGGTCATTTTTTGGGAGGTGGGAGCACAGTGATGTATCTTTAGATATATATCACTAATATATCATTTAAAAGTTTAGATATAACTTTTGGCTTTTGAATCTGAACTATGTTTCGTCTGAATAACAAACACAGTACACAGCAAAGTTGTAAGCCTTTTGTTCAAACCAAAAACGCTAAACTTACGGGATTGTCATCTGTTGTTTTGTACTTTGCTCAGATAACGTGTGCTCAGTCTATTAACTTTCAGTTTCTCCTTCAAACATATTTTCATGGAAAAATAATGATAAATAATCCACTTTGTTCACATTCATTACACCTGAGACTGAGTCTGTAACATGCCTACTGGTGATGTATTACCGAAACGTCACCACAGTGGGCTAGAATATATTAGCCCATTGGAGCTCAAAACCAGGCAGGCGTGTCACGCTGTGTAGTCACGTGACATTTTTGTTCCTAATTGGCTGCATGAACCCACAGCAGAGAATATCTCTGACTACAGCACTGGGCTTGTTTCAGTGAACCCACAGCCTGTGTGTGCTTTTTGCATGAACACCAGTGGTGTTGTTACACTTGGTTTAAAAAAAAATCATAAATAATCCTCTTTAAAATGTTCCTTAAGTGCAGATAAGATGATATGGATCCCCAAATACGAAAACTTGTATTGATTTTCCTTTTACATTTGGAGAAAAAAGGAGGTGGGGTTAGCTCTGCTAGCCCATTTATACGTGCCACCCCTGCTTATATGCACTTCTAAAAGGTTTGACTGGCAGTGTAAAGTGTATTGCAAGTGCATAATGTTCACATTGTTTATTTCCTTTTAAGCTTATAGGTTCTCATGAAGGACAGTTCAGGAGTAATCAGAGGGAGAACACAGAGAACATAGGAGTGGAACATACAGTGGCGCTTGAAAGTTTGCGAACCCTTTAGAATTTTCTGCATAAATATGACCTAAAACATAATCATATTTTCACACAAGTCCTAAAAGTAGATAAAGAAAACCCAGTTAAACAAATGAGAGGCAAAAGTATGTGAACCTTTGCTTTCAGTATCTGGTGTGACCCCCTTGTGCAGCAATAACTGCAACTAAACGTTTCCGGTAACTGTTGATCAGTTCTGCACACCGGCTTGGAGGAATTTTAGCCCATTCGTCCTTACAGAACAGCTTCAACTCTGGGATGTTGGTGGGTTTCCTCACATGAACTGCTCGCTTCAGGTCCTTCCACAACATTTCCATTGGATTAAGGTCAGGACTTTGACTTGGCCATTCCAAAACATTCACTTTATTCTTCTTTAACCATTCTTTGGTAGAACAACTTGTGTGCTTAGGGTCATTGTCTTGCTGCATGACCCACCTTCTCTTGAGATTCAGTTCATGGACAGATGTCCTGACATTTTCCTTTCAAATTCGCTGGTACAATTCAGAATTCATTGTTCCATCAATGATGGCAAGCCGTCCTGGCTCAGATGCAGCAAAACAGGCCCAAACCATGATACTACCACCACCATGTTTCACAGATGGGATAAGGTTCTTATGCTGGAATGCAGTGTTTTCCTTTCTCCAAGCATAACGCTTCTCATTTAAACCAAAAAGTTTTATTTTGGTCTCATCTGTCCACAAAACATTTTTCTGATAGCCTTCTGGCTTGTCCACGTGATCTTTAGCAAACTGCAGATGAGCAGTAATGTTCTTTTTGGAGAGCAGTGGCTTTCTCCTTGCAGCCCTGCCATGCACACCATTGTTGTTCAGTGTTCTCCTGATGATGCACTCATGAACATTAACATTAGCCAATGTGAGAGAGGCCTTCAGTTGCTTAGAAGTTACCCTGGGGTCCTTTGTGACCCTGCTGACTATTACATGCCTCCTTGCTCTTGGAGTGATCTTTGTTGGTCGACCACTCCTGAGGAGGGTAACAATGGGCTTGAATTTCCTCCATTTGTACACAGTCTGTCTGACTGTGGATTGGTGGAGTCCAAACTCTTTAGAGATGGTTTTGTAACCTTTTCCAGCCTGATGAGCATCAACAACGCTTTTTCTGAGGTCCTCAGAAATCTCCTTTGTTCGTGCCATGATACACTTCCACAAACATGTGTTGTGAAGATCAGACTTTGATAGATCCCTGTTCTTTAAATAAAACAGGGTGCCCACTCACACCTGATTGTCATCCTATTGATTGAAAACACCGGACTCTAATTTCACCTTCAAATTAACTGCTAATCCTAGAGGTTCACATACTTTTGCCACTCACAGATATGTAATATTGGATCATGTTCCTCAATAAATAAATGACCAAGTATAATATTTTTGTCTCATTTGTTTAACTGGGTTCTCTTTATCTACTTTTCGGACTTGTGTGATGTTTTAGGTCATATTTATGCAGAAATATAGAAAATTCTAAAGAGTTCACAAACTTTCAAGCACCACTGTAAATATGAATTGGCTGATGGTTGTTGAGAACTGGGTTGGAAACTTCAGTTAAAGTGTAATCATTGACATACAATGAAAAAATTACAATTTTGACCGAACTCTGCGTATTACCTGGGAGTACATTCTTTCTAAAATATAGTGAGTGTGTCCAAGAGCAGGCGTAATGTATTATTAAGATGTCTTTAGGTATTGAGAGACAGCACTTTGTCCTCTCTGATGTTTAGAGCACTCCGTCAATGTGATGTGAATTTTATTAATGGTATTTTCGCTAGCTTTGCATTTTACTGCAGCATCCATTATCTAACCAAAGGTGTGACATCCCTTAATTGGATTCAGGATTGAAATGATTATCTGTTATGTCACTGATTGATGTAGGAAATAAATATGGAGATGTGGAGTTTGATGTATTGGCTTGACTTAATAGTTGCTTGTTGAGTGACAGGCCTTCCACAAATACAGTTATATCCAATAAGTCAGTGTCATGTAATCATAGACTGACTGCTCGAACAGAAATCCTGAGATATTTCTCGTTTTTGTTTTTTTTTTACCATTTGTACCAGTACAACATTCATTGACTAAATGATTTTTGTCAATGTACTATATGTTCATCTATAAACACATAATGACCTGGAAACAGCATAATAAAATGTCAGTGCTTAAAACAGACAGATATTTTCAGGGCATGATGAATAAAAATAATAATAATAATAATAATAATAATAATAATAATAATAATTTATAGTGCGCAGGCTGATGGAATATATGATCGCCTGTGCATCACAAAGATTAACTAGAAGACAACTATAAAACAATATCTATTTATTAAAAACTAAAAATATACAGTAATATAAAAATGAGCAATGTTGTTGTTGTTGGTGGTTTTTAGACATTTTTGAGGGTGTGGTGCATGCTTTAAAAAAATCTGACAACTATTTTTCAAGTAAAAGGAACAACATTCAAATTTCATTATTTTCACGAAAAAATTATTGTTGTGGATTTACTGTATATTGAGTAAAACAAGCATTATGCAGTAATTCATTTTCATTTATTCGTTCGAAGAACTGCCATGCATGACTCCTCTCAATAACTTCTTCATCCTCAGGGAGTTTACAGGCTGCTGATATTTATGGTTCTTCAGAAGTAGAACACTTAGCGTAACTAATTTGATTCCGACAAAACAGCCCCTTCAATTATAATTCACATAACACCTATTCAAAAACTAATTTCTAATGTGCTATTATAATTTATTAATCTTTAAGACAATCGTGCATATTGAATTGAATATTTAATATATTTGAATATTTAAAAATAAATATTAAAAAAACATACAGTACTGTGCAAAAGTCTTAGGCACCCTTTTTTTCATACAAACTTTGTTATAGATTTCTATTTTATGACGTCTACGTTATCGAGTCAGTACAAAAACATTTTAAAGTTCTGAACGTTCGTTTTCCAGCACAAAATTAAATGTTACAAAAAAAATGTTTGTACCTGAGCAGCATAATTACATAAGAGAGCACTTTTCAGATAAAAAAAGAAAACATCATGAAGTGGGTTTTGGTGCAAAATGAAGACGCGAGTGTGACAAAGTGTCCAGAAGAACTGTGGCTGCTTCTGTAAGATGCTCAGTAAAACCTACAGCTCATTTCCACATAAAACTGCACTCATTGTACCTGAGACTACTATTTTTTTTAAAGCAAAGGGTCGTCTCACACCAAAAATATTCTTTGTTTCATTTATTATGGCTTACTGCTGTTTATAGTATTTTTTTAATGTTGAAACATTTAATTTAATTATTTTTAAGCCATTTTTGGTCGATAGCATTTCTTTACGTGTGCCTAAGACTTTTGCACACTACTCCATCCATGGCTACACATACAAGTCTTTTTCATGGATTCTACTGCATGTGTTTAAAATGCCATCACCGAAAAAAAAAAAATCCCTCAGTGAAATTTTTTTTAGAGCAACACAATAACAGTGAACCATTTTTGGTTCCTGAAAGAATATTTCAGTGTATGATGCTTTCACCATTTTTGGCTAAATAATTATCTGAGCAGAAAGATCCTTCAATATAATAGTAATACTTATAAACTGCATGGTAGGAATCTTATGTTTAGTTCTCTGTGGCACCAATGTGGCACGGTGGCACAGTGGTTAGTATTGTCACCTCACTGCAAGCAGATTCTGCAAGCAGTCACCTGCTGGTCCATGGGAGCCTTTCTGTATGAAGTTTGCATGTTCTTCTCATGGCTGCATGGGTTTCCTCCGGGTGCTCCGGTTTCCTCCTTCAGCCCAGAGACATGAAGATTAGGTTAACTGGCTGCTCTAAATTGCCCATAGGTGTGAATGTGAGTGTGTGGGTCTCTATTGCCGCTTTTCCACTACCAACGCGGCTGAGTCGGGCTGAGCCGTGCCGTGCTGAGTTGGGCTGAGTCGAGCTGAGCGGGGCTGTTGGAGTTGCATTTCGACTACAACCGCGCTGAACCGTGCTGGCTGGAAGTGGGTGGACACATTGGGTGGAGTTAGCGAAAGTAGGTGGACATCACGTGATGTCGTTAGGCGGCGCAAACAGTGACATCAGTGACCTTTTAAGCGGTAGTCTCACGACCCGGATAGTAAACAATAAACATGGAGTCGTTAGTGTTGCTGGTCTTGGTGCTGTGGCTTGTTGTCACCGACAACGCCAACAGATACTGGCAAGAGCGTATAGATGAGGCGAGGCGCATAAGGCTTCAGAAATTCTCCTTCTTCCGGGTTTACGGTGTTTACAGATCCCAGCGTGCTCGCGGGGCGTGTGTGGGCATGTGAGGACACTCCTCCTCACCAATCAGTGCACAGGGGAGTGTCTCCTCACGCCCCCAGCCCCACTCGGCTCGGTTTGGCTCGCTTCAGCCCCACTCCAAAACCGTGCGAGTTTTGGGGGCTGAGTAGGGCTGAAGCGAGCTGAGTCGTGCTGTTCTGAGGTAGTCGAAATGCGAGCCGTGTCGGGCTGAAGTGAGCTGAAGTGAGCTGAAAAAGGGTAGTGGAAAAGGGCCATATGTTAGCCCCACATTAGACTGGTGACCTGTCCAAGGTGAACCTCGCCTCTCACCCAATGTCAAGTGAAATTGGCTCCAACAATGGTATAGAACCCAAAGGAACCTTTTCTGACACCTTTATTTTCAGCCGTGTACCTTTCCTTTTAGGGATGTCCCGATCAGGTTTTTTTGCCCTCCGATCCGATACCGATCATTTGATTTTGAGTATCTGCCGATACCGAGTCCCGATCCGATACTTCTTATAATCCATAAAAAATAAAGGCGAGGAAAGAAACGGATCCAGGATGTTCCTCATAGAGATGCACCGATTGCAATTTTTTGGGCCGATTCCGATTTCCGATTTTCCATGGAGTGTGACCTGCCGATACCGATTTTGGCCGATTCCGATTTCATTTTTTCAAACCACTTCACAGCACACACAAAGACTATTTTCTTTTTATCTTTTCTTTAATAGAACATTCTGCCAGATTTTCAGTAATAAATTTTCAACACCTCAAAGGTTGAAAACAAACAAAAAGACATTGTTCTTTGTAAAATCTTTCTTCATGTTTGGTATTAACATATTAATTCCTGTAATAGGAAATTCACACAAACATTTTTTCTTTTCCCATCCAATATCTGGCACAAAAACAACTTCCCCCTCATATATTATTTGCCAACTGCTACGGAACACACTTTCATAAGCCTATTTACATCTGAAAACTTATGCCTTATAGAACAACCCATTTCTTCATTCAGTATCAAAATACAAAAATAATTTCCAGTCATACTTAAACCATAGCCATTCTATCATCTTTGTCAAATGTGTATTTGTAGAGTAATTTCCAATGGAATCAAGTGCAACCAAGGTCGTAAAACAAACAAAAAGACATTTTTTTCTTTCTCTCTTTGTACAAATCTAACTAGATGTTTGGTAATAGGCTAACGTATTAATTCCTGTAATGGGAAATTCACACAACCACAAATGTTTTCTTCTTTTCACATCCAATATCTGGCACAAAAAAAAAAATTAACTATCGTGAATTTTTTTTTTTGTTAACGGCGCGCGCCGGTGCTCGTTAGGCGCTCAGGACTGACACTGTTCTGCGCAAGCGCAACACAATCGCACTAGAAAGCATGTTCAAGCTGCCAGTGTAGCTGCAGCCTTTTTAGTTGCGAATTACGAGTATTTCCACTTTCATCTCTATGTGATACACAAGTTTTGATCGGCAGAAAATCGGCATATTTTAATTTTGACCGGCCGGTCGCCGGTCATGGCCGATCACGTGAAAATCGGCCGATTCCGATCGGCAGCCGGTCAATCGGTGCATCTCTGGTTCCTCATTTTTTATTTAACACCTTATTTTAACATCCAACAACTCCGTTAGCAAACAGAGCACTTACGTGAGGCAGTTTGAACAATAAATAACAAATTAAAAAAATAACCTTAAAATACCTGGCAGGAATGTAAACAAATAAAAAAAATAAAGTGCCACAGTGCCGGTAATTTGCTTTTAAGAACGCATCTCACAGTAGTGTACAGTAATTTCAATTAAGGAAATGAACATTTTTCTTGATGAAAACAAGCATTTCTACCCTTTCAGGTTTGAGCCCGTTTCTTTTGTCATCCAACGAAAAAAAAAAATGATCTCATGCTTTGCTTTCCGCTTCGAACTGCTTCCGTGTTCAACTTTGCCGGCAACAGGCAGCCAATAACCAATAGCGTCTCCGCTACAAAGTGATGTCATGCCGCACGCGTTGATGTTGCTGTGTTGAGACAAGAGGCATAGCTATTGATGTGTTAAAAATGAGAATATATTATATAGATATATATCCGATCCCTGATCGGGAGGCAATGCCCGATTCCGATCGAGTCTGAAACCATGTGATCGGGCCCGATTTCCGATCACGTGATCGGATCGGGACATCCCTATTTCCTTTATATTACTGGAAAGATTCTCTATTTGCTTCTTTTGATCTGTAAGTGATCAGATTTGATCGTAAATTTTTAGTCGTGCCACTTATCGCTGCAGAATACCCATTTCTACTATTGTAATGCTGAATTCAGAGCCAGTTATAGTCATTTCTTTATCTCCTGACACAAACTGATAACTACAGGGCAGAAACCAGCTGGGGGCCTTCAGTCATTCTGTCTTAATGAAAGGTTGTGTGCTCAGAGATTGATAATGAAGGCCAAAAGCACATCGAGGCTACTGGAATCATTTTTAATTACCTTACAGAGTGGTCAGCCGTGTAAACATTATTTCTTACTCAAGAGTGGTCTCAAGTCAGACTAATACCTCAATATCTCAGAGCATAGCCCTGACTGGTGCCCTATAGAAAGTATATGGTGCATGATTCATGCATGCTCCCCTTGTGGCCCCTGAACCCTTCACTCTTTCAGAGCACTTCTTAAACAGTATGCGTTCATTTATTATTCAGTTTTACAAAGAGCGTGGGACAGAGAGAGGGAATGAAGTGCTCTTCTCTTCATCGACGACTGCAATATTTTGTCCTTTTACTGAGGTTTGTGTAGGCATATCACTACCAGTTGCCACTAAATGTTGCTTAGTTCTATCAGTTTTTCTACAAATTTAATTAAAGACAACTTGAAACCAAAACAAACCTCCTTTTTTTAACCTTGTTAGTTCATGTTCTGGCCGGAGGTTATACAAAATTCATCCACATCAATGATTTGAACAAGAGAATTCTTGTTTTATTTTCCCTGTAATCTTTTGCCTACTGCTAAACATATTCTGCTTTGTGTATACGTCAAAATAATATTTAACAGTTATTCCACGAAATCGAGTCGTACATGAGCTGATAGCCGATGAGGCACGTAGCGCTGAGTTGGCTATTGTGAGTGCAGGCACTTACTGATGTACTGTATGTGCGGAGGAAGCAGATCAGCAGACTGTCAACAAAGCCAAAACGTGTGACTGAAATCGGTGTCGGTAAACTAGCGAGGGTCAGGCGATCAGCGGACAATGTGACGTGGAGAAGACAAAGAGCGAAAACGGAGAGGAAACAGCAAAAGGTCAGGAAACGCTAGAAACAGTCAGAAAAGATACAAGGCTCGGTATGTACTGAAATAGCAGGACGATACTTCGCACTGGAGTGGTGTGAATGAGCGGCTTAAATAGCGGAAGCGGTGATTAAGGAAATGTGTGAAAGCTGTAGTTCAGTAGGCTGGGGACAGAGAGCGCTGTGTGTCATGGGAGTTGTACAGTAGTCCTGAGTGTTTGTAGTCTGCTCCTTCACACCAGGATTACTGACCGCTATAAGCCATGTACGACGAGATTGAGTGGAATAACTGTTTTATTCTATCCACATTCATTGGATTTTGAGAAACAGAGCATTTCTATTTTTATTATTTGCAAATTCGATAAATAAAAACTTGATACAAAATGTCAGACAAAATCATTTCCGCTTAGAATGTAAACGAACCGGAGAAATGACAGTCGCGATTTGTGAAAAATGCGATAATAATAATTATTGAAAAATAAAAAAAGATACGTTCTTACCACCTGCGATGACCTGGCGACTTGTCCAGGGTGTACCCCGCCTCTCGCCCGTAGTCAGCTGGGATAGGCTCCAGCTTGCCTGCGACCCTGTAGAACAGGATAAGCGGCTACAGATAATGGATGGATGGACGTTCTTACCATCAAATACTTTTATTCCATATTTTGTTGCTTTTTTTGTGTATATTTTGGGGCTTTGTTTTCGAGTAGAGTTTTTATTTCATCCTCGGTTGGTTCAGCAACACGCTCTGCCATTTTGTTTTTCTCTACTCACGGTATATGAGCTGATATCCTAGTAGTAGAGTAGCTAATCGGAGTGCGCGATTGCTTATATCCAGTGAATGTGGATAGAATAATAACCGATAGTATCGTGCCATGTTTCACTTCCCACTTAAAACTAGGGATGCATTGATACCATTTCCTCAGATCAAGTATGCGTATCTGTTTTTTGGTGTTTATCAACCTACTTGGTATTAATCAATCAAGGGTGTCACAGAAAATGTTATTAAACGCTGTTTAAATTGTGACCATGAAAAGCACACACACACACACACACACACACACACACACACATGCGTGTTCATGCGTTAAGGATACTTGTTTTGTTCTTTATGACAATAGCTGGTAGATTTTAAATGAGAGCATTAGCTAGCTACATGAGTTAACTTTAATTGAGTAGGGTTGCAGTAGTGAGTGACTTTTGTGCCACTTAAGAAAAGCTTTAGTACAGCTGAAAATAAAGTATGTCTTAGGGCCCGTTTACACGAGGACGCTGTCGGGTAAAAACGACTAAATATTTTATTGGAAGTGCCTTTCGTCTACACGGGGACGGCGTTTCCGAGGCTGAAAAACAGAAAAAATTGAAAACGCCTTCCAGAGTGGATAAGTTAAAAACAGCCCCCGTTGCATATCCGTCTAAACTACCCAATACGCGAAACTCTGCTCGGATCTGCTCACGTTGGGTACACGTTTACGTCATACATATGTCATATACTGTACATGCCAGCCCGGGAAGTAAGAAAGTAAGTAAAAAAGTAAGAGCATGTCTGATTACATCGATCCAACGGACCTTCAAGCTGCTCTGGCAGCTTTAATAAACGTCCAGGAGTTCTTCGAACATCTATACCGAATCTGCACATATACCGTTAATGAACAGAGGCGGGTATAGCATGCTCTTACTTTTTTACTTACTTTCTTACTTACCATAGCCAGAGTAGTCAAAGTTTTCACGGCGCAGATGTGCAGATCAGACAAGATGGAAGACGTTGCGCATGCGTGCAGACATAGCGGAGGTCTTTCACAGCACCACCTAGCCGCCTGGCATGCACATCCAATTGAATTCCACACATTTATGCGTCACCGTATAGACGCAGATTTCCTCCTTGAAAACGGTCGTGTAGACGCGGAAAAAAAGTGAGAACGAAAACGGACTTTTGCGTTTTTGTTTCAGACCGTCCCCGTGTAAAGTGGGCCTCATTGCCAGAATTACTGACAGAATACCTCATTGTCAATTGCCAAGAATGGCTGATTGTTAAGAAAAATATATTCAGCAAGGGGCGGCATGGTGGTGTAGTGGTTAGCGCTGTCGCCTCACAGCAAGAGGGTCCGGGTTCGAGCCCCGTGGCTGGCGAGGGCCTTTCTGTGTCGAGTTTGCATGTTCTCTGCGTGGGTTTCCTCCGGGTGCTCCGGTTTCCCCCACAGTCCAAAGACATGCAGGTTAGGTTAACTGGTGACTCTGAATTGACCGTAGGTGTGAATGTGAGTGTGAATGGTTGTCTGTGTCTATGTGTCAGCCCTGTGATGACCTGGCGACTTGTCCAGGGTGTACCCCGCCTTTCGCCCGTAGTCAGCTGGGATAGGCTCCAGCTTGCCTGCGACCCTGTAGAACAGGATAAAGCGGCTAGAGATAATGAGATGAGATATTCAGCAAGAGCTGTTATTTTCATTCACCTAGCATTGTCTGAAGACAGTGTTCTCACTTAGCGAGTTTGCTGCAGCATTGGTTGCTGTTGTGTGCTGCTAGCAGTTACCTCCTTGTGCTAAGATTTATATTTAAGATGTTTTGTAGCAAGATGCTTAACCCTAACCCTACATTTAAAAACATTAATTAGTTTTCTCCACTTTACAAAGCTACTAGCAGCAATGAATATCCTTCCTGTTTTACTAAAATAGTAAATAAACTGGCTGGAAGCTTGGCGGCTCACAGTAACAGTGGCGTTGACATTATATTATTGGTGATTAAGGCATTGCGATTGCGATGCTAGTGTTCATACGTAAGGTTCTTTAGTGAAAATGAAGGCAGTTTTGTGGGTATAGTGTGCAACAGTTTCATTTAATTATGCCGTACATTACAGTAGTCAGCAGTGAATATGTCTTTTATTAGTGCAACAAACAGTTTATAAGATTACAAATGGTTATTGAACACTGAATGTGATACAATTCCATTGTGAAATGCCTTTTACTAATTTTTCCATTCTGGCTACATTGCTAGAGCGTGTTCATATTTCTTTATGGGAAATTAGCACATAAAAGTGCTGTATACAGACCTGATCTTTTTTATTCCAACCACTGCAGTGCACTAACACAGCAGAGGGTATCTCTGATAGAGAGGGAGTTTGCAAATATGCTGGTATTATTAATGATGTACTGTAATTAGTGTAGGCACACTGCCTTAATTATTACTGAAGATGACATTCTGGCTTGGTTATTACTTAAACTCACAAAATGGACCACTTTCTATAGAAATCTTCTCGAATCGACAGCATAAAGGTATGTGTACATGTAAGTCTAGCTTTAAAAAATTCAAATGAATGCAAAAGATGAAGGTGACACAGTAATGCAGTGGTTAGCACTGTTGCCTCACAACAACCAGGTTCAGGGTTTGAACCTGCTAATCGAATGGGGCCTTTTCTAACATGGAGATTGTATGTTCTCCTTGTGCCTGAGTGAATAGCTGTCTGTCTGTCTGTCTTTCTGTGTTAGCCCTGGCAACTTGTCCAAGGTGTATCCCGAGAGCCCAATGTCAGCTAGGATTGGCTCCACCTCATACGCAACCCACAATGAATCAGCTGCAGAGAAAATGGATGAATGATAAAAGATGAGCTTGGGTTGGACTCACCCAAATAAAAGACAGAACCCTATTCAAGGCCAAGTACCATAGGCTTATTTTTCCTTTACTTATTTCATTCTGCATACCACAAAAATGTATTCAACAAAAGGATTTCACTCAGAATGACTTTTAAGTTTTATTGTGATAATACTGCTAATGGTCAGACTGAACAGTTTATCGTAACACTTATCATCAGTATTATTTCATTGAATTTTTAAAAACCGCTATTCAGAGATATGACAACTGCATACTGTATTTCAGAAAATGTCTTAGGAGTAAAATGTCACTTCAAGTTACAAGTTCTCAAGATATTCAAAATGGCTGGCTTTAAAACTTCTCATCTCATCTCATTATCTCTAGCCACTTTATCCTGTTCTACAGGGTCGCAGGCAAGCTGGAGCCTATCCCAGCTGACTACGGGCGAAAGGTGGGGTACACCCTGGACAAGTCGCCAGGTCATCACAGGGCTGACACATAGACACAGACAACCATTCACACTCACATTCACACCTACGGTCAATTTAGAGTCACCAGTTAACCTAACCTGCATGTCTGTGGACTGTGGGGGAAACCGGAGCACCCGGAGGAAACCCACGCGGACACAGGGAGAACATGCAAACTCCACACAGAAAGGCCCTCGCCGGCCCCGGGACTCGAACCCGGACCTTCTTGGTGTGAGGCGACAGCGCTAACCACTACACCACCGTGCCGCCCGCTTTAAAACTTATGAACCAGAAACTATGATGAAATGCCTCTTGTGAAGGCTGAGAAAAATGATTTGGTGCAGGAAATAAGTGGGAGATCACCACGGTGTTAATAACCAATATAATCTCAGAAAGCAATAAATGTTTAAGTGCAAGTCCTTACCTCAGCTAAGGAAATGTGTATACGTGGATTACATAACATTATATTCTATGCTTAATGATGTATGATTCAGTTTCGAGGAATTTAAAAATATTTGTTATATTCTAACCTAAAACAATTATCAGTACCACAAAATTGATTTGTAATTAAGAGTTGGGATCAAATCCAACAAGCATTTTCAATGGAAAATATGCAGACACTTGTACATTAAAAATCACCATCTTTGCCTTTGGTGGCAAACTTTTAAACCTTGAATCTAAAAATTATTTTTACTCTCAATAATTAAGCAATATCACACAGGAGGGTGTACTTTGTACTGAATATCAGCATGGCTGTGGTTCGGTCGTAGGCGTGAGGCCTCAGGCCATAACTATTCACAGCCATGCTGATATTCAGTACAGCAGCACTCCTTCTCGTGTGATATTGCTTTCACACAACAGTTCTGTGAACAAGAAATTAATATTGAGTCTATGACTTTTTGGACACAATATGGCCAAATGTTCTGTTTATTTTTGCTTCACTAGTGGAACTAGATCCAGAAGAAGCCACACTCACGTTACAGCACGTCAGCTAGCTAGCGTCACTTTGCACCTTTAGAATATTTATTTATTTATTTATTTATTTATTTATATTCTGTTCAATGTGGCTACTTTTGCAATTTTTCTTATTTTAACTCACTTCTTATTTTATTTTTAGCACTATTAATGCACATTCACCTGTACAAAGCACATACCTAGATATATATATTCTTTATCGTTACATTTTTATTTGTATGGGCGGCACGGTGGTGTAGTGGTTAGCGCTGTCGCCTCACAGCAAGAAGGTTCTGGGTTCGAGCCCCGTGGCCGGCGAGGGCCTTTCTGTGTGGAGTTTGCATGTTCTCCCCGTGTCCGCGTGGGTTTCCTCCGGGTGCTCCGGTTTCCCCCACAGTCCAAAGACATGCAGGTTAGGTTAACTGGTGACTCTAAATTGACCGTAGGTGTGAATGTGAGTGTGAATGGTTGTCTGTGTCTATGTGTCAGCCCTGTGATGACCTGGCGACTTGCCCAGGGTGTACCCCGCCTTTCACCCATAGTCAGCTGGGATAGACTCCAGCTTGCCCGCGACCCTGCACAGGATAAGCGATTACGATTAATGGATGGATGGAATGGATGGATTTTTATATGTATATTGTATTCAATATACAATATTTTGGCTTGTTCTTGGGATTTTTTAAAAAAATTCTATTTTATGCTGTACAGTGTGCCTTTTTCTTTTCACGTCTAATAACTTGCTGCTGTAATATAACAATTTCTCAGCTTGGGATAATAAAGTAAATCTATCTATCTATCTATCTATCTATCTATCTATCTATCTATCTATCTATCTATCTCACATTGACTTGTACATTGTCGTTAGCGGTGCTTCCGATAAAATTGGTGTCCTTTCTTCCTTTTCATCCTCATCTAATGAGCTTTCATGTTTGAAGTCAAAAGTTATATTCCTGAAAAGTATCATTTGCCCTGTCTGCTGATGATGTTGCTAACACTAGTGTAGTAACCATTCGAACGAGGAAGTGGAGTTTCACCTGATGAGCACAGACGAGCTGAATGATACACACAGTCAAACGTACCAGTACCATTATGTGAAATATCAGCACTCTTGGAATGCCGTTTACCAATCAAATTAGCGGACCTGAACGAGAAGAAAGAATGAATATCTCAAACTTTTTTCATGTATAAATAGACTGTTGGAGTGTTTAGACTCATACAGGACCTGGAAAGTAAATGTGTCTGTAAGTAAAAAATTATGGCTAGATCTTCAATTTATCCATCTCGTTGAAGAAGCAGTGACCAGAAACAGGAGAAAGAGCCTCCGGTTCTTATTTTATTAACCTGTTTTATTGAAACCAAGTACAGTATTTTGTAAAGGCTGTAAATGGCATGATACACACTCCACTGATCTGTGTGCGATTTTGATTTATGAAAGAATCATGAAATTATATAATGAACCATGTTAGGTAGTAAGGCGATCTATTCAGATTAGATTTACCGGAGAAATGGTTTCAGCAAAAGAGGCAAAACACACAAACGTCAAAAGTTTTAAACCAGAAGTTTAGCAGCTTATTATTTCAGGCCTGTGACCCAGCCTGACTTCGGAACACGGCTGTATTTGGAGTTTGAATTCTCCTCATTCTTGGGGCTTGAGAAAGTGTTTATATAATGAGCAATGACTAAGCCAGACATTTTATAAGATTCTGGTGTGTCTGAAATGTGAGCCCCACTACTAACTCTCTCTCTGATGACTTCATGCACAATGCTTGGCAGGAGTTAAAGGTCAAGTGTGTTGTTCCTTACCACTAAAACACCTACTGTGGAGGAGGAGAGGGGAATGTTATCTGAGAGAAAGAATGAAAGACTCCCTTTTCTTGCTTAACATTACCTAATACTAACGAGTATCAAGAAATGTGTAACACTCCTAGTAATGTGTAACACTCCTAGTTTAATGGATCTGTGAATGCTGTATACTGTATACTAGACTAGAATGACACCATAATGATTTAATGATGAGATTTTCAGAACGAAACACTGCTTTGGGTAAGAGAAGAAAAACAACTTCCCTGATGAGCGATCCAGACACACTGTGGCAGAAGGAGGTGTAGGTGTGGTACAGGCACGTTTCCACTGGGTGTTTCATGGAACTACGCATTGAGTTTCTGCTCTAAAGTGTATCCTTAAGTCATATAAAAATGTGATCCAAAGGCTTCCATTGTGGCTGCAAGGAAAAACACATCGTGACATTAGTGTGGAACTATAAAGCCACAGTGGGCATTTTGCTGCTGTTTAAGTGGTATAAAATTAACTTCAGTTCACTTCAGACATACACACTCAGTGCGTTTACATGCACATAGAGAAAATCGAATTTCTGCCGTAGCTCGACTGAAATCGAAGTTCTAAATGCCATGGAAACACCTTAGCTCGGCTGAAATCGAACCGAACTGGATTTCTCGTAATCGAGGTGCGCGACCTAGAGTATGCATGTAAACCCTATTGAGCTACGTAGTCGAGCTACTTACTTCAGCACTGCCCCTTCCGGAAGTGACGAGTGACGAGACCACAAGCGGGAAACACAACAGCCTCGGTCAGCATGACAACAGTAGCAGAAAAGTGCACTTCTGGAGCAATGAGAAGATAGAGTTCATGCTCATTCAGCTTAAGGAGTTGAATATATATATATATATATATATATATATATATATATATATATATATATATATATATATATATATATTAGGGCTGTCAAAGTTAACGCGATAATAACGCGTTAACGCGATCTCAATTTATCGCGATTAAAAAAAATAGTGCCATTAACGCAAATTCTAATTTGGCCCTGCGAGTCACCCGTAGTTCCTGTTGAGGCTTGTTGCATGCTGCTTCAATGTGAGTGAATCATACGTCTGCGTAGAATCATACGTCACCCTCGCCGCCATATTGGATGTGGCAAAGTGGAGATTCTTCACCCGTCTCTGGTATAGAGTCTAGACAGTAGCCGAGAATAAAGATGCCTCATTCATGTGCTGCGTTTAACTGTACCAACAGGCTTACCGTTCAAACGAGATCACATGGGATTACCTTTCACAGGTGAGACTGGAAAAATACTTTTCAATACTGTTCCTTCAGTCTTCAGTTTCCCAGCTCATCTCCACTGGGTAGGTGTAGAGTTATAAGCAGTGAGAATTAGATAATACAGTGCCACACTATGATGAACGTTTTTAACCTTTCTGAATGTGAAGGAATCAGTGATGTATTTTGTTTTGGTATGATGTTAGAACCTGGCCGAACTCAGTTTGGCGGTCATTCAGCTCACTTTATTCAATGAGAGTAGGTCTGTGTGGTGACTCAATAAATAAAACAGTAAAGTTTTATTTTCATTCACTATTTCCAGTTTTTCCACTATTTCCATCATTTATCATATTCAGTCTTGTAGGTTGGTTATTGTGGCCTCAGGTTTTGGTAGCTTGCTACGGTATGCTGACTGATTAGCTTACCTGAGCTATCTATCGCGTATCTGTCGCTAGTTTGCAGTGTACAGGGTATTTCGCACACTATTTATAACCATCACATTAAAAGTTATATGTGTTGTTTTGATGCCTGTTTGTTTCCCAAATATATACGTGTGTGTCTTAATGGGTGAATAAAAGGCATCGAGTTAAATATTATTGTAGAAAGGGGCTTTATGAAGTTCAGTCCATTTACTTGCATTGGTTTACGGGGAAGATTTGCCACATCCAATATGGCGGACACTCTGACGTATCCCAGCAACGGGCCACCCAGCTCAATGCGGCGTCTATGTTTATATGTCTATGGTGAGTGATGGAGAAAGGTCTGTTAAACGGGAAGTTTCATTTCAAAAGTTTCATTTCAAAAGTAGAGTGTGATTGATTTGGTTTTGGTATGCACTTTGCAGTTCTAAAATACTTTTGTAAAGTGAGATTTCAGTATGCTGTAGCACTGTGATAGGACACTAAATGTCTTTATTGAAGTCCAACTGCAATATTTTTGTTTGCACAGTACTGTGAAGTCCTATAGGCTGTGACTGAATACAATTCCAGCACAATTGAAGTTTTATTTCATTATTTTCTTTTGTCACACATGTCTGAACTGAGACACAGTAGTATGTGACTACATGTTTTATATTTGAGACTACAGCTCCCTAATCCATCACACAAAACACAAAATTGGATTTTATGTTCAGTACTGCCTAGTATGTGAGTGAATAAACTCCCTTACCATTTTCTCTTGTCCCAGCAGTTTAACAAGTACTTTTAGCATAAAATGTGTTCACCATTTTAATTGTAACATTTCACTTTAAAAGCCTTATTCATTTACATAGATTAAAAAAAAAGCGATTAATCGCGATTAACTATATGAAATCCTGAGATTAATCACGATTAAATTTTTTAATCGTTTGACAGCCCTAATATATATATATATATATATATATATATATATATATATATATATATATATATATATATATATATATATATATATACACACTTGTGTTCAAAATAATAGCAGTCCAACACAACTAACCAGATCAATCACTGTTTTTGGTGGAAATTATATTACTACATGGCAAATAATTTACCAGTAGGTGTAGTAGAGACATAGAAAACCAACAGACCCAACATTCATGATATGCATGCTCCCGAGTCTGTGTAATTGAATAATTAAGTGAAAGGGCCGTGTTCAAAATAATAGCAGTGTGGAGTTTAATTAGTGAGATCATTCATTCTGTGAAAAAACAGATGTCAGTCAGGTGGCCCTAATTTAAGGATGAAGCCAGCACATGTTGTACATCCATTTCTCTCTGAAAACCTGAGAAACATGGGTCGTTCCAGACATTGTTCAGAAGAACAGCGTGCTTTGATTAAAACGTTGATTGGAGAGGTAAAACGTATACTGTAAAAAAGTGCCGAAAATGATGGGCTGCTCAGCTGAAATGATCTCCAGTGCTTTAAAATGGACAGCAAAGCCAGAGAGACGTGGAAGAAAACAGAAGACTACCATTCAAATGGATCGAAGAATAGCCAGAATGGCAAAGACTCAGCCAATGATCAGCTCCAGGGTGATCAAAGACGGTCTGAAGTTACCTGTGAGTACTGTGACAATTAGAAGGTGCCTGTGTGAAGCTAATCTATCGGCAAGAAGCTCCCGCAAAGTTCCACTGTTAAAAAAAAGACGTGCTGAAGAGGATACAATTTGCCAAAGAACACATCGACTGGCCTAAAGAGAAATGGAAAAACATTTTGTGGACTGATGAAAGTAAAATTGTTCTTTTTGGGTCCAAGAGCCACAGACAGTTTTTCAGATGACCCCCAAACACTGAATTCAAGCCACAGTACACTCTGAAGACAGTGAAGCATGGTGGTGCAAGCATCATGATATGGGAATGTTTCTCTTACTGTGGTGTTGGGCCCATTTATCGCATACCAGGGATCATGGATCAGTTTGCATATATCAAAATACTTGAAGAGGTCATGTTGCCTTATGCTGAAGAGGAAATGCCCTTGAAATGGGTGTTTCAACAAGACAACGACCCCAAACACACCAGTAAGCGAGCAGCATCAGGGTTCAAGACCAACAAAATGAAAGTTATGGAGTGGCCAGCCCAATCCCTGGACCTTAATCCGATAGAAAACTTGTGGGGTGACATCAAAAATGCTGTTTCTGAGGCAAAACCAAGAAATGCAGAGGAATTGTGGAATGTTGTCAAATCATCCTGGGCTGGAATACCTGTTCACAGGTGCCAGAAGTTCTCAGAAACCGTGGTTATACAACTAAATATTAGTTTAGTGATTCACAGGAATGCTAAATCCTTAAGATTTTTTCAGTTTATACAGTAAATATTTGGAGTTTGTAATGAAAAATGCAGACACTGCTATTTTTTTGAACAGCCCAATGTTCATTTTTCTTCATTTTCTGTAAAGTAATTAAAATATTGATACATTTTTCTTCATGTTTTGATGTAGAATATAATGTGCATTGTTCCCAATGCATGGAAATAAAAACTATTATAAGGATTTTGAGCTTTACTCACGTTTTTAAACACACTGCTATTATTTTGAACACAACTGTGTATATATATATATATATATATATATATATATATATATATATATATATATATATATATATCTCGATGTTGCTGTCAGTGCTTAATTTGTGAAGTGGGAGGTCCCAGAACGCAGGAGGTGGGTGGGTCCGGCGACTCAAAAAAAAAAAGGCGGGGGGTGGTTTACTATAACTTTATGCACACAAGCCTATTGTGTGTGTAAAAAAAAAAATAATATCAGACATTATGATCTTAACATTATGATCTTAGAAAACGCTTTAGTGACGAACAGTTACAGACAGTAATATGTCATGATATTATGTTATAAAATATTTTTTATTAGGCTATATATTAAATTGTATATTAAATTTATCTTCTAAAATAACAGACTGTACTCATATCACAACCGGTTAATTTCACCATTGGAGATCAGATCACACAAGACATGAGTTACATGACTCATTTTAAGGATTTAAGTAGGGTATTTAAAAGCAGTGCCAGCGGGACTTCGTGGCTCAGGTGGATAAGGCGCCATACCATAAATCTGGGGACCCTGGTTTGGTTCCAACCTGTGGTCATTTTCCGAGCCCTCCCTGTTTTTCTCCTGCTCATTTCCTGTCTCTGCACTGTCCTATCCAATAAAGGTGGAAAAAGCCCAAAAAAGAGAATAATTTAAAAGCAGTGCCAGCAAACATAAGTGCAATCAATTCAAGTAATAGTTAAGAAATAAAGGGTTTACAAAACAAGTTGGAGAATTCATTTAAAAAATTTTAGTAAGCTTTCTTGTTTTTTTGCCATTTTTTCCACAGCGCAAGCTAACGGCTACAAAATCCCGGTGTTCTATTGAGCGGAAGTATACACCCCATGTCCCTCCCTCTTCCCCTTTCGCATAGATTTTGTGGATGTCATAGGAGAGAAATCAACAACAGATATCAAAATCAAAACCGAACACTAAACAAATTTTTATTTACTTATTTAATTTATTGTTTGATTTTTTTCCCTTTGTGATGGTCACAGAGGTGATCTGATCCATTTAAATAGTTGCCGGAACACCGAATGAAATGAAAATAGCTGCTGGATCCGACAACGGAGGTTACGGATCTTGTTCCGTCATGTTCCGGCTCAAATTAAGCCCTGGTTGCTGTCCTCGTCGTCGTTCTTCTTGTGAACACGGAACTGATAACTTTGTTTATACTCTTGAATAGCTCTTCTTCATGACGACAACCGGAAGTGTACCAACACGATGGGGCGTGTAGCGCCACCTGTGGCTCGGGTGCACAATGTACCTCACACAATAGCTCGATTTCCTTGTGTGCATGTAGGATTGGATTTCTCTGGCACCCCTGCTGGGACCCTTAGCTCGATTACCGACAGTAGCTCGATTTGGATGTGCATGTAAATGCACTGACTGTCACAAAGAAGATTTAGGAAATTTAGATCTAGTTCCCTCGTGAGCAAGCCAGAGGCAGCAGTGGCAAAGAAACACTCCTTGAGATTATATGAGGTAGAAATCTTAAGATGAATCAGAATCAAAAGGGTGTCATGTCTACACTGAATTTGGCATTGAACTCCATTCCCTAGAATGCACCTCTGCCAACAAACATAGTCACCATGGACTCCAACTCCCAGCTCACACATTCAAGTTCACCCAATTACTGATTACACTCACCTGGACTCAGTTACACACACTATAAGCACACTCACCACTTTGCGAGGTGTTCGTTCAGCATGGTGGTGTAATGGTTAGTATTGTCGCCTCCCAGCAAGAAGGAGCCCAGTGACTGACAAGGGCCTTTCTGTGTGTGTGGAGTTTGCATGTTCTCCCAGTGTCTGTGTGGGTTTCCTCCGGGTGCTCTGATTTCCCCCACAGTTCAAAGACATGCAGATTAGGCTAATTGGAGGCTAGACCGTAGGTGTGAATGTGAGTGTGAATGGTTGTTTGTCTCCATATATCAGCCCTACGATGATCTGGTGACTTGTCCAGGGTGTACCCCGCCTGTCGTCTGTAGTCAGCTGGGATAGGATCCAGCTTGCCCGCGATCCTGCATAGGATAAGCGGCTACGGATAATGGATCCATGGATGGATGGACATTGTTATAGTCCTATGGTTCCACTATATTATCAAAAAGCCACTTCAAGAAGGCAAATGAGACAGTGTGGAAGGCAAAACTCATATTTATGTATTATTTTCCTTGAAAGAGAGGGAGCCCAGCTTGGTCATTTATACCAGCCCAACCTGATGTGAAAATGTTATGCACCATTCATCAAACTTCCATTATTGTGATGCAATCAGACTTCTGACATGCAGATTAAGTTCAATGGGGCCACTGTAATTGGCGCAAGCTCTAGTGGTTTCCCAGCCATAATGTATGTACATATATCTCGCTATGGCAAAAGCTAATAAAATTAAAAAATTCCACTGCTGTGTTTCATAACTGATATACCAAGCCTGTGTATCAGTGTTCCTGTTCATGGTTTTGATCTGTGCCAAGTTTCCCAAAAGCATCACAGCGCAAAGATCATCATTAAATGGTAAAGCGAGCAGCACAATGAATGCTGTCTCTCCTAGTTAAGATGCTCCTAGCATTAAGAGGCTTTTAGGAAACTCAGCACAAATCTGTTTTTGGATTTTGTGATTTTTGCCTTTGCCTCTGACTTCCTGTTTGTGTATCGCCTGAACTACTGCCTGTCCTTGGCTACATTTAAGCTTAGGTGGGGTTTACATTAGACCGTATCAGCGGATCATCAGATTAACGTTTTTAAAACGATTAACATGCACACAGCAACACCAATACACGATTCGCCTGCACACAGCAACGCCAATACACGGATACGCTCGGCTCCGCAGGCATCCTGCACTCCAAATCACTCCGCCCTGAACAGCGAGTGCCCTCTGGAGGGTGCGCACTCCGGCTCTGCGCAGCTCACAGAGCGCGCGAGTGAAGTGCACGAGCAGTAATTCGGGACTGAGCCGCTGTGTGTGTGCTCTCAGTGCATATCAGGTATGCGCGTCACTTACCACTTGCAAGTGGAAGGATGGCAAGCCTAAAGACAATCATAACTACAGAATGGGCAGTATTTGCATCAGTATTTGCAGTATTTTCATACTTTTATACTCTTTAATGAAAGGTGATACAAGGCGGAAGTCCGCGCTGTTTTTCAGCAGTCGCGTCACATGACCAACGCCAGCGAATCAGGAAGGTGGATGTCACAGTGACGTTGTCCAATGACGACGCCAGCTAGAGCTCAGCACAGCGTATCCGCGTATCTCAATGTTTACACAGCACCGGACCAGACACGATCTGGATTGAATACGTGGACGCTGGCGGATTCCCGTTTCCCGGCGTTTCCAGGCGTTTTAATGTAAACGGACAGTGCATCCGCGAACAAAACGAGACAGATACGGTCTAATGTAAACTTGGCCTTAGCGTTTTTGAATCTGTTATTTGCTATCGGCCAGTTTCCACAGCTGTCTCTGCCACCTGACAAAGGGAACCCATTCTTTTCTTGGTGACACCCAACAGCAGGATGTTGCTAATTACAATTATACAGAATGTTAGATACGAGCACATTGGGAAAAGAAGTCTTTTAATTATGGTGGCGTTTTTTGAGAGGTGCCTCTAGAGTGTTAAGTAGAGGTTATGAGTATAAAGTAGAGGTGACAATTTTGAGTCAATCCAAAGTCCACAATCCAGAAGCATGGATACTTAAATATCCAGTTGAGGCTTACAGACCAACAGTACCATAAGTCTATTAGACCAGTGTTTCTCAGTTCTCAAACCCCAGCGGTCCTTGAAGCATAGCTGGGGTGCGCGGGCTTATTTTATTTAGTTAACAAAAGAAAGTATTCTGCCTTCAGTAAATCACCAAAATATTATTATACATGGTACATGTTTCATAGTTTTCCTGAAATAAGCCAAGTGGGGTTGTCTGTGGAATTCATTTCATATTTAAAAGGGTCCCTGACTGCAAAAGAAATCGAGAACCCTGCTTTAGACCATAACATCATTTCCTGACAGGGACCTCAGAGTTTGCCCTATGTGTCATTATCGTGCTCTGGAGTACCCACAGGTCTAATCCTTCTTATTTCAACAGGTCATGATTGAAGCTTTTGCAATAGGGGTGTCAAATTCAGGTCCTGGAGGGCCACAACTGTTTTCTCTCCTCTAATACACTGAACTCAATTCATGGTAGCTTTGCTAATTAGCTGATGAGCTGAACAGCGTGTTAAATGAAGAAGAATGCTAAATTATGCAGTGTTGTGTCCCTCCAGGACTAGAAGCTGTCTGTATTTCAGTGTGCCTGTTTAAAAGAGTAAAACAGTACTTACAACTGACCTGTTAGTTTCTAAATTCCTGACAGGATGTTTAAATGTTCCCACTGTCCCACTAAATACTGCAGTACCGTGGGACTCTTGCCTAGCCAGCTCCTGCATACGAAAGCTACGGTAATTCACTGAGAGGAAGTGAGAGACCTGTGTTAGCTGGAGGCTGTACGATTACTAGCGAAGCCTTCATCTTCTCTGAGCAAGGATCCCCACTGAGAATAGCCTTCATTTCCCACTCTCTATGATCTCTCATCAGTCTGACCTACAATCCCTCTTTCTCTCTGCGAAGAAAGAAAGGACCCTCCTTTTATCCCACTCTCCTTTTCTTTTCCTCTGTAGTCACTTTCAGAAGCTGCTGATCTGTGAGAAGAGATCTTCAGCCATGTATATTTCCTGAGGATTTACATGCAGAGATGTCCTCTATTTATTGAATGCCTCCCACATCAGCACTGCAGAGCTAGGAATTATGTCTTCATTTATTTCTTGAATTAAATGAGGTTGTTGGGTTATTTATTCTTACTGTGACATTGCAATTAACCTTCATCCCACCACCTTGTTGCTTTTACCACTGAACTTTGCTGCCTTCCTAATTGGATGGTTTGTGCTGTGGAGCTGCCCCATTAAAGGAGACAATTTCCGTCTGGGTCAAGCAAGCGAGTCAGTTCATATTACCTTCCACTGACAAAGTGTAGATCAATTAGCTCTCCATCAGTCTCAGATGGAATACTCATTTTTAGGTCTAAGACCAGATGCAGCACAGTGACTTATGAGAACACTGATTGCTAGTGGTCCGTGCGTGGGAAAGGGAAAAAAAAACTACTGAATGAGAAAAAGCCTAATTGAGCACCAAAATGATCTTTTCACGAGCAGATTTAGTTTCGTATAAATAATAATGCACAGCTTGGCATTTACTTGAGTTAAATAGGAGTAACAAAAGCACAATCTCTGTTCCTAGCAGAAAATAATAAGAAAACAACCTGCTAAAACAGCTTTATTATACCTCATTTTCTCCCTAATTTGGTCACATGCCAATTCTCATCCACCATCTTGAGGCAGCCAGGGCGGGTGAAGGCTTACATATGCTTTCCCTGAGATACATGAAGCCAGCGTCTCTCATCTTTTCAAACTGTTGTTCATGCTGTGTCATAGCTTGGCATAACACACTCGGAGGACACTGCACTCTGCCCTTTTCTATATACATGATCTCACACGTACCTATGATTAGCTAGCATTGCAGCGATTGATGAGAGCAGAGAGAGAAGGGCTAATTTTGCTTTCTCTTGGACTCCCAGCCAGGATTCAAAGCTTTCTTGCTGTGCCACTCAGGAGCCAATCTTAGGGCCCGTTTACACGAGGACGCTGTTGGGTAAAAACGACTAAATATTTTATCGGAAGTGCCTTTCGTCTACACGGGGACGGCGTTTCCGAGGCTGAAAAACGGAAAAAATTGAAAACACAAAAACAGTTTAAAAACAGCCCCCGTTGCATATCCGTCTAAACTACCCAATACACGAAACTCTGCTCGGATCTGCTCACGTCGGGTACGCGTTTACGTCATACATATGTCATATACTGTACATGCCAGCCCGGGAAGTAAGAAAGTAAGTAAAAAAGTAAGAGCATGTCTGATTACATCGATCCAACGGACCTTCAAGCTGCTCTGGCAGCTTTAATAAACGTCCAGGAGTCCTTCGAACATCTATACCGAATCTGCACATATACCGTTAATGAACAGAGGCGGGTATAGTATGCTCTTACTTTTTTACTTACTTTCTTACTTACCATAGCCAGAGTAGTCAAAGTTGTTGCGGCGCAGATGTGCAGATCAGACAAGACGGAAGACGTTGCGCATGCGTGCAGACATAGCGGAGGTCTTTCACAGCACCACCTAGCCGCCTGGCATGCACATCCAATTGAATTCCACACGTTTATGCGTCACCGTATAGACGCAGATTTCCTCCTTGAAAACGGTCATGTAGACGCGGAAAAAAAGTGAGAACGAAAACGGACTTTTGCGTTTTTGTTTCAGACCGTCCCCGTGTAAAGTGGGCCTTAGGCTTTTTGGTCACAAACAAACATCTATAGTATAGTCCAAACTGCTACAAACTATACTTTTACTATATTCACTATATACTATTTACAATTTGACATTGAGATTTACAATTTGACAGTTTGTCCAAAACTAACATTAACGTTTACTATGTGTAATTACTTATTATTCATGACATTCTACTGTAAACTAAAAGCACTTTTTAATGTTTTTAGGAAATCATCATATTGAACATACTGTGTTTGTATAGCTATTTTTAATTTAATTTCATAATTTAAATACGTATGCTTTTCTTTTTTTTTTCATTAAATTCATTCATCTTTAGCAACCATTGTGTCCTGGTCAAGGCCACAATGGCACACAGGAGTCATGAGATCTCATGATAAATGAGAGACAGATATTTTTGTATATGTTAGATAAAAGTATCTAATTTGAATGCTTACTGTACATTATATATCTCTAGTTTGTTTTGTTGGCCCTTTGTTAGCAGACCTAATATTGGGATACATACTGTGTATCATGTAACACTAATATATATAAAATCCCACCCCCTCCCATAATTACTCTATTAGCCTCATGACTAATCCTTGCAGTAAACTACTGTATTAGTTTAATGTTTATTGCAGCTTATTGCAATAAATTGTTCAGAGTGGCTCTATTTTCCTCTGGTTGTCCCTTGACTCAACTCCCTCCAAAGGTTCATGCCATCACAGTTGTGTCAGCAGTGATCCAGGCCTGGGGTTGTTCTCCCTGTAGTACCGAGTGGCCTTGGGCTGTTCTCAATTGCCCCATTTATCATTGTGACTCAAGGGGATGCCGGGAGCGTGCAGAGCAGAGTGACCAACATTGCTGACCATATGGAAAATCTTTGACCTGAAGCTACTCACATTAGAGCTGGCTGTGCTTAGATCTACCAAGACTTTCTACAATCAACCTTCTCAATACAGAACTCATCATGTTACCATAATCAGTGTCAAAGAACATAATAATCTACAGCAATCAGCAGGTTCGAGTTTGGTTTTGGCCTGAAACAGGAGGCAGACTAAGAATTGTGCGTATGGTAAGAAACACACTGACCACACGTAACCCAGCCTATTTGTTCTCCATTTTACTGCACTGTTAAGAGGACAAATAGCTATTATCTAGTGTTTACTCATTTCTTTACTGTTTACCTTTAGATAATTGAGAGAAAGCACAAATAGAATATGTGTGGATTTTAAAGTAGCACTGTAGGTAAAAATGTCAGGGACTTACAATGACTGAAAGTAAACGTTCTAGTAATTTTTTTTTTGCCATATTAGCCATCTTGAGTTGAACTCTCTTTATAAATCTAAATCTAGGCACTTAATCACATTTAAGTCTTTTAGGACAGGAGTTCTCAAACGTTTTTGCATCCAGGGATCCCATCCATCCATCCATCCATTATCTGTAGCCACTTATCCTGTTCTACAGGGTTGCAGGCAAGCTGGAGTCTATCCAAGCTAACTATGGGCGAGGTACACCCTGGACAAGTCGCCAGGTCATTGCAGGGCTGACACAGAGACAAACAACCATTCACGGTCAATTTAGAGCCACCAATTAGCCTAACCTGCATGTCTTTGGACTGTGGGGGAAACCGGAGCACCCGGAGGAAACCCACATGGACAGAACATGTAAACTCCACACAGAAAGGCCCTCGCCGGCCGCTGGGCTCAAACCCAGGACCTTCTTACTGTGAGGCGACAGTGCTAACCACTACACCACCGTGCCGCCTCCAGGGATCCCTTTACCTGTAAAACAAACTACACAGACCTCCTCAGAACAGTTTTATGAACATGACAATGCAGATATTAGGCTAATTATTTAAAGGTGCCACGGCTTCCCATGGGGGAAGCCGTGGCCTCTCATGGGGGAAGCCGTGGCCTCTCATGGGGGAAGCCGTGGCCTCTCATGGGGGAAGCCGTGGCCTCTCATGGGGGAAGCCGTGGCCTAATGGTTAGAGAAGCAGCTTTGGGACCAAAAGGTTGCCAGTTTGATTCCCTGGACCAGCAGGAATGGCTGAAGTGCCCTTAAGCAAGGCACCTAACCCCCAACTGCTCCCCAGGCTGCTCTGGGTGTGGTGTACATTGCTCTGGATAAGAACATCTGCTAAATGCCCGTAACGTAAATGCCTGTACAATAATATTTTGGCTATTTATTGGTGCCGATGTTCCTGAACCTTATAAAAACACATTAGAAAACATTAGTTAGTGTTCTGATGGAATAGTTAATCGAGCTACTTGTCTTTGAGTTATTGAGGTTTGAATTAAAGTTAATTCCATTCAAGTCACCAGTCAAACAGGGAAAATGTAATGACTTGATAATCAAGGTCATAACTTTTAAAATAACGGGTTGTTAATTTCACTGCTGTAGTGAAATAAAAAATCAAGGAGCTCCTGTATATGATTCACAGCCCCCGCTTTGAGAATTAGTGTTAGTATATGCAAAATTAACTTGTGACTTAAAACTCACTTTTTCAGTGCTTGTGTACATATATTTGGGTATACGGAGTGCTTACCAACCCACAAACTCTGAAATAAGACACCAGTCAGTTTCTTTTGGGCTGCCTATTTCAGAAAATATGCGCTTCAACAAGCCGTTCAGATTTGGCTCCCCTTTCTGTCACAAATGGCGCTCATTAGGATTATCCCGCCCCCTCATCTCCAATCATGGCTTGAAAACTGCTTTTGCAAATGAATAGTTATGAGGAAAGTGCTACCTGACTGGCTGGTGAAGGGGTGAGCAGTGACTCATTATCATATAAAGGAACAGGCACGCAAATCGGCTGTTTCGAACAGTGCTGTTTAGACAGGGTGAGACGGGAGCTGTGGTGCTTTATCCTTGTAGTATTTTAACCAAACGTCACAGACATTTTGTTAAGACCACAGAGAACTGTGTCAACTTGTAGAAAAGGGATATAATATGTCTTCTTTAAGTCTTTGGGATCCAGTACATGTCTCTGTACATCAGTATGAGAGATAAAACTCGATATTTGACTGTTAAGCAAAAGCAGTTCTGAGTCAGTAATAAGTACTATGTGACGGCCTGCTCTGGGCGGAGGTGGTGTAGTTGTCTACTGCAGCAAAGACGAAACGTGTCAGCCACTGGAGCTAAATCTCACGTCAGGTCTCATAGAGAGAGAGAGAGAGAGAGAGCTCTTAAAATCTGAATTTTCTGGGTAGAAAAATGTACTGTGCACGGCTGAAATTGCTTTGACTGTGTATGGTTTGTCAAAGACAGTTCTTAATGAAGAGGAATGAGCAGAGATTAAGGTGTTCACTGAAGCTTATGTGTGATCTTTTAAAAATGCTAATGTGCTTTTGAGTTATAGTGTTGAATGTCGTCATCTTCTTCATAAAATTGTCTTTTCCCTTTCTACAGATTGTCTAATGTTGATGAATTAGCTATCATGGCTGTAGAAGCATGTTTCTGTAAAAGAGAAAATGCTTCACATTCACTTTATAAATAGATGTTTATCATCACATTTTTAATAGGGTCTTGTCTTTGGCTGTGAGGATTTTTTTTGTGACCTTGTGTGTGTAAAACCATAAATCCTCATTAGTCCAAAAGCCTGAATTTAAATAGCAATATACTTCAATTAAAGAGCTGTAACAGAGGGGATGGTTATGCTCTCATGTGAGATGCACAAAAAGCATTGCGGAAATAGTGTAGTAAGCTCTCCAGACACTCATCCTTGCTATAATTCAGCTAGATGGTCCCTTAATACACAAGATGGTCAGCATAAAGACCTGTAATTTTATACCTACAGTATGTTGTATAAACTTTTCAACCTTTTCCACTTTTATATGACATATAAAATATATAATGTCTATAAAATGAATAATGCATGAACAACTTCAAGCTATAAGTAATGAAAGATGAAAATGTGATTTATGTACCTTTCTCCCTTGGATTGGGTGAAAAAGTTAGTTTTTTTTTTAAATAAGATCCTGTATAAGATCAAATGCATGTTTTTCATATTGTATGTAAAGCTTACATACAGTATTATTCTATCCACATTCACTGGATATGAGCAATCGCGTGCTCTGATTGGCTACTCTACTACTAGGCTATCAGCTCATATACCATGAGTAGAGAAAAACAAAATAGCGGAACGTGTTACTCAACCAACTGAGGATGAAATAAAAACTACTCAAAAACAAAACCCCAAAAAATACACAAAAAGCAACAAAATATGGAATAAAAGTATTTGATGGTAAGAACGTATGGTTTTTTTATGTTTCAAGAATTATTATTATCGCATTTTTCACAAATCGCTACTGTCATTTTGCTGGTTTGTTTACATTCTAAGCGGAAATGATTTTGTCGGACGTTTTATATAAAGCTTTTATTTATTGAATTTGCAAAAAATAAAAATGCTCTGTTTCTCAAAATCCAGTGAATGTGGATAGAATAAAACAGTTATTCCACTCAATCTCGTCATACCGTATGTGCCTGGCTGTCAGCTCATGTATGACTCGATTTCGTGGAATAACTGTTAATTAGTCACAAACTGCTACGCTGTATATGGCTGATATCACTGCAAAAAACAAACAAATAAAAACAGACTTGGACCAGCACATGGGTGAAGAAGGTGCCTGCACTCCGAACTCCATCCTGAAAGACCAGATGGAATGTCTAAAACAAGCGCCTGCACTATAAATATGTTGGGAGGAAAAGCATGCCAAAGCAAAAAAACAAAACAAAACCGAAAGCACACAATGCCACGCGAGTGCTGGCCTGCTGCTGTGGCTGGGTTAAACTGCTGTTTTCACATACAGTACTTAGTGTGGCTGATTTTAGAACAAGCGTAACAACGTTCATGACTTCTTTCAGCTCCTGTCAACAGCAATGCAAGCTCAAGTTATTCTGCTCCCCGATTGCTCTGTGCTCCAATCCTGTAGGCTTGTTTCATGAATACATATTGTTACTCAGTATCTTGATACAATCTAATAATGTTGGAAAGAAAAAAAGAAAAGGAGAGAAAATATATTGCAGCACGTCATGCACACACAACAGCAGTCGAGCAGCATCCAATCTCCTCTAGTAGATTTATGATTGTCTGACTGGATGGTGATTGAATGTGGAATTGGGGTGGTCTTGAACATTGCTCCTTGCCTCTTATCAAAGGCTGGCATCTTTGGATGAAAGGGCTCGTATTTCACGGTGTAAAAGCTTTCCGTTGCTGGAGTTTGGTCATGACTAGGGCAAGGCAAGAACCTGTGAGAATCAATTAAGCCATCAGGGTGGGGACAGTAATAAGAGTTGTAATGGATGGTCTGGATCTCATGGGGAAATGCACTCTATTCATCACCATGCTGGAATGGTAGTATTTATCACTGGCACAATAAAGACAGCTGATTGGATTGGTTCCAAGTATCAACTTGGATGCAGGAACAAGGTTCAAAGCATGCATACTACTGTGGACGTGTTAACTTCTACACAACAGCGTACCGTATATGCATTGTTTTATGATTTGATAGGCGTTCCAGTTCAAAGAATTCTTCTTTTTGTTTTTGAATCCACTTTTGTGCGCTGCTTTGGCACACCAATAGTGTATTACCCTTTCATACATTGAAAACACAAAGGAAATGAACAGGGAAATGTGGGATTTTGCCTGAAAATAAGGAAGGATATTGCAGTCCTGGATCTTATCCTGTTTGGGAAAAGGATGTGTCCCTTTTCTAGTGTTTGGAAAGAGTCAGAGGACCCTGAGGGGGAAGCAAGAATAGTAGCGAGAGCAAGAAAAGGAAGGAGTGAAAGTAGAAAAAGAAAAAGAAAGAACCCCTTTGCTACTGTGTATATTGCCGCATCCCATCCCAGGTTGCACCATCTGGTGATGCTGTAGAAGCCAACGCCTATGGGGGTGTCAGCCTTATGGTGACAGGAAGCTCTTGCAGGCCCATGCAGCATTCAGTAGAACACAGCCTCTAAGGATGGAAAAAATAAACAGAAGTAAACAAGTCATGCCTCACCCCAGAGAACGATGTGTGGAACAGCCATCAACGGTGACCTTCTGCAAACAAATTAATGCCATCATAGCATTTCATTTAGTCAGTTGTGTCTGAAGGGAGAAACCCGTATAGCACAGTGTAATGGGGTCTTGGCATTTGGCCAAGTTCCTCTTGATGGAACAGCTTGATGAAAGACATTGATAGCATTTTCATTTTTTTTTCCTGCAGCCCACACAAGTGACTTTGGGTTGTTGAGGTCTCCTAAGGCTAACAAGTTTTTCAATGACTTTGCATTGTGTTAAATAATGGAAACATGCTATAATGCTGGAGGTTGAAGAGGGTTGAAAGCAGTGAACTTTTTAGAGAGAAAAAAAAGAATATGTGAATTATGAATTAGGAGCCATCAGGATTCCTGTTTTGTAGGTGACCTTTAAGTAGGACATCATTGCCATCTGGTCACACATAGGCATCTCTATTCCCCCTGCCATCATCCTTCACAGTAATTGGTATCTACACCTTGGCACCATCCTCAAACTATGTGATAAAATGTCTATTCTCGCTCTCTCTGTATGTGTGTATGTCACATATTCTACCTCCACAAATTGTTTATTAAAGCTACATTGGACAGATTTGGGGCTTTAGTACTTGTAGAAGAGCTACTAAAATTTCAAATGATGTGTTTACTTATTGGCCACTCCCCCAGAATCTGTGTTAATTTGGTAACTAGATAAAATTTCCAAACTCACAAAATACTCATGACATAAACCATACTTGATGATCTGATAATGCAAAAATCATTTGTAATGCTTGGTAAGAGCACAAGTTTGGACGTTTCGAGCTTATTTTAGGCATGTCGGATAGCATAAAATACTCTCACACAAATTACTGACAGCTACTGTATAAAAAATACCGATTTGTTGTTGAAAGTATAATTTGCTTGGAAATGTACAGTTTCTGTTAGGCACATGGAACATACTTTATTAATGATATGCAGTGAGAAGCAGAACACAAGTGTGTAAACTACGGATGAAATGGTTACCGGTTTCAAGGTAAATTCCCGATGGTTAGTGTTGCCATTTAAAATTTTAATTATCATTAAAACTACAGTTGATTACTGTGGATTGAAAAGCTCCCATTAAAGTCCATATAAAGCAAGTTCAAAGAAAACAGATGTGAGAAAAGGGCAGCATGGTGGTGTAGTGGTTAGCACTGTTGCCTCACAGCAAGAAGCTCCGGGTTTGAGCCCAGCGGTCGGCGAGGGCCTTTCTGTGTGGAGTTTGCATGTTCTCCCCGTGTCCGTGTGGGTTTCCTCCGGGTGCTCCAGTTTCCCCCACAGTCCGAAGACATGCAGCTTAGGCTAATTGGTGGCTTTAAATTGACCGTGAGTGTGAATGGTTGTTTGTGTCAGCCGTGCAATGATCTGGCGACTTGTCCAGGGTGTACCCCGCCTCTCGCCCATAGTCAGCTGGGATAGGCTCCAGCTTGCCTGTGACCCTGCACAGGATAAGTGGTTACAGATAATGGATCGATGGATGGATGGATAGATGTGAGAAAATTTTTACTGAAAATGTGAAAAAGCTGTTCAATGTCCGAATTGTGTCCTTACTACTTGCTCACATACTGTTACAGTCAAATTAAACCATCATTAGTACATACTGAGAATTCGGATACAGCCCAATACAACATTATACAGTATATGTCATCATGGCAACCATGACACTAAAAGGGAAGCTGTAACACTGGCTAACATGCAAGCACTGCAGCTATGCTCCACTTTCCCACACTAGTCTCATTCTATTTGGATAATTATAACAAAAGTATGTGAAATACTGCCACACTAAACAACTTACTGATTTGTTGGTGCAGTAATTATCCCAGAACATTAGCCAGTTTATAATATTACTATTTGCATCAGCTGTTTAGAAGAAATGTAGCTAGCTCATTCAGCAGCCAGTTTCTTCTCCTTTATGGTCAGCAGAATTCACCATCTTGGTAAAGTAACACATATTTATACTCGTTTTCTTTTCTCTTGGTGTCCTTCTGGGTTGTTTTTTTAGCTCACCAGCCATAGGGCAATGAGCGATTGCCATCACGCGGCGTCCATCGTCAAGTCAAGTCTTTATTGTCAAATATGCTATACATGCTCGACATACAGCACAGATGAAATTTCAGTCCTCTCTGACCCACGGTGCAAAAAGGCAATGCAATAAATACAAATAGAATAATTGAAATAAACAATGTAAACAGTATAAACAATCTAGATAAACTCATATAGACACACACATATAAATTGGAGCAAATAAACAGTCAAGGGCACTTGAGGTATAGCAGGTAAACATGAAATAAGCAGTATAAACAATAAACTAATAGCTGTTAAGGTGAGGTAGTGCGGAATAGTGCAAATGAGCGAGGTAAAGTGAAATGTGCAGTCCCTGAGTTCAGTGTGTTAATGAACGTTGAGAGTGTGTGTGTGTGCGTGTGTGTGTGTTGGGGGGGGGGGAACTGTGAGGGTGGCATATCAGATGCTGAAGGGGGGGGCAGGGGGGTGTGCGGACAGAATCTGTGGCAGGGGGCAGAGGGGGAGGAAGGGCAGAACAGGGAGGAAGTTGAGCCTCCTGACCGCCTGGTGAAAGAAACTGTTCTTGAGCCTGCTGGTTTTGGCCCGGAGACTCCGCAGTCTCCTCCCCGACGGCAGCAGGCTGAAGAGGCTGTGAGATGGGTGGGTGGGGTCACCTGCAATCATGATGGCTTTGCGGGTGAGGCGGGAGTTATAGATATCCATTAGAGAAGGGAGAGAGACACCAATGATCCTCTCAGCTGCTCTCACGATGCGCTGCAGAGTCTTGCAGCAGGACACGGTGCAGGCGCCGTACCACACGGTGATGCAGCTGGTCAGGATGTTCTCGATGGTGCCTCTGTAGAATGTGTGCATGATGGGGGCCGGGAATCGTCCATCCACAATTCACAAAAATCGTTACTCCTTCCTGAGTTTTCAATGGATTTTGATTCTGATTGTTTTGTTTGGAAGATCCAATCAGTTTGCACAAAAGTTACTCCCTGGTTTTGTGATTTCTCATTAAAAAGTTGCTAATTAGGCCGGTTAATGAACTTCCAGGAAAATCACTACTCCTCCCTGAGTTTTCAATGGTTTTTGATTCTGATTGTTTTGTTTGGAAGATCAAATTGTTCTAATTTTGTTCTCATGAAGAATAGATAGATTTATTAAGGTTAAAAATTACATACAAGTAGGACAATATACTAATGTACAATTGAACTAAATACACGAAACTAAAACTAAGGATAGCACAACACTTATTTCCATTGTGAACAACAGCTAATTATAAACGAGTCTGATTTGTCATGGTACGGCCGTGTAAGCTACTGCGTCGCTGATGCTCTGGTTGGTTTATTTATCTCATCTCATCTCATTATCTGTAGCTGCTTTATCCTGTTCTACAGGGTCGCAGGCAAGCTGGAGCCTATCCCAGCTGACTACGGGCAAAAGGCGGGGTACACCCTGGACAAGTCGCCAGGTCATCACAGGGCTGACACAGACAACCATTCACACTCACATTCACACCTACAGTCAATTTAGAGTCACCAGTTAACCTAACCTGCATGTCTTTGGACTGTGGGGGAAACCGGAGCACCCGGAGGAAACCCACGCGGACACGGGGAGAACATGCAAACTCCGCACAGAAAGGCCCTCGCCGGCCACGGGGCTCGAACCCGGACCTTCTTGCTGTGAGGCGACAGCGCTAACCACTACACCACCGTGCCACCCCTGGTTTATTTATTTATTTAAGCAGATCACACAACATGAGTATCTAGTGATTCTTGCTACTTAGCACTGGATTTTGCCAAAGTTGCATTTCTGAGTAGTAAATACGGGGGCGTGTCTATAACATGACTGACATAAGGGATGTAAAAACAAACAAGTAGCCCAGTATGGACCCGTGTTTCCTATTTTAAAAAGATACGACAGACTCCTCATTAGCCACGTCTTCTTAGAAAAGGCTAAATGGGCCGCCACTTTGATTCTGATGAGCTTGCATTGCATGCCCACTGAGAGTAGCCTGGATTTGTTTGTTTACTTATTTCTCAGCCCGTTTTTTGTTGTGGCATTTTAATGGACACCGTGCCTGCTTTTCAAAGAGAGAAGCTCATTCCCTGCTGAGAGAAATCCTATTTTAGCGTTAACTAAACAACAGAAAGCAGAATGGGGCCTTGGCAAAGGATCAGGAATCCAGGGGAAGAGAAACCACAAAATGGTGATGGTAGATTTCTCATACGCAGCCTGTTTCCCGTCACTACTGACTTTGGAGGATGGTCAGGGTCCACTTGAGCTGAAGACGTTATCTTCCACTTTCTATGAGCAATTGTTTTTGAATATTTGCTGCCAGACTTGCTGAGATTTAAAAGACTTGGCTGTTTTGTATTTGTATTTATTCTTGGCAGGTGTGCTTTTTTCGTCTGCAACACACTAAATCCCTCATGCTTCACACCTTATTTTCACGTTCATCTGTTTTCTGCTGTGTCTGCTGGAACCTCTCTGAGCCTCCCCTGTCTGTCTTTCTGCCTGTGATGGGTTGCGTTAAATTGTCAAAGAATTTTTTTTTCTCCTGATAGAAGATAACAAAAAGGAAAGCATCAGAAACGAACTGTAACATCTCGTGGTTACATGCTGCTCACGTATCTCACTGATCAGGACTTTTTCTCTCGTGAGCCATCTTTCCATCTCTTTTAGTGCAGTAATCCGAGCCTTTTAGATAACTCGTGCTAAAATCAAGTTTGGCTTCGCCACTCATCCAAGGAAGACAGGGCTGTATCAAAGTGAACTGGACTCATAAACACATTTGATGTGAAATAAATCTCATTGTCTTCACTGCACAAGGAACTGAAGCTCTCCTTTCGAGTGAGTTTTATCCCTGAGTTCGACTGAGATCTCTTTCCTTCGTCTTCAGTACATTGCTAGATAGGATGTTGAGAATCTTCCTGAGCATGTTACTCTGTGTGCCCTTTTGTGATTTATTGGTGCAAGGCACACATGTGGAACAGGATGTTTTTCATGGACAATATCATTAACGAGGCTCAAGTGTGTAAGCATGTTTTATAAGAGCGTGATGCATGGCCACCCCGTCTCATTGCATTACTTATGAACCATTATAGCTCTCAGTGGGAGTTTTCAACAAGGTGTCCTTTCATCTTTAGCTGCTCATTCGTCTCCACATCGATTTTAGATTGGAGGTCTGGAGCAGAAGAGGTAGTGGGATAGATAAAGCAAATGGCAAAAATGAATTTTACTTATTATTTTTATGACCTACATCTAAAAGCAATTTATATGGGTGAAGATAGCTTGTCAGGAGTTGATGGATCGCTGGTTGGGTCTCTCAGGAGATGAATAAAGAGGGTAGAGAGGCTGTGGTTATGTGTATGAATGAGTTTTACAATTTTATATGCGATGAACTGCATTTCACATTGTCTTTTTTTTGGGGGGGGAACAAGCTTCGCAGTCGTGGAAACACAAGCAATGTGCTTTATCTATACATGATCGTTGATTGCATTACATCAAGCTGACTGCAATTTTTTTCTTTAATCTTATCAAGATGCCTGGAAGGTACGAGATTGTAAGCATGGTGATAGGAAGGTAAAAGGAAAGCTCTCTGTACACTCACCTTTTTGTGAATCCACTATAGTGCATTGATCGTGAGAATACTGATCGAGCTGTGTAGGACACACTGACATTGACTTTCAGGAATGACCGTGTGTGTGTGTGTGTGTGTGTGTGTGTGTGTAGCAGCAACTGTTATTGTTTCCACTTATGTGAAAGGGGGTGATCTTGAACTTTCCCAGCGTGTGTGTGTGTGTGTGTGTGTGTGTGTGTGTGTGTGTGTGTGTGTGTGTGTGTAGGGCTGGGGGCTGTATGCTGTCACAGATTTGTGCATGTGCTAATGAATGCATGGAATATTGATGAGTGGTCTGGGAATGTTGGGGGCGTCAAAGCAAACACATGCATGCACACGCATGCACACACACACACACACACACACACTATATATATATATGCATATGTAAAGGAATTCTGCAATTATTTGAAGCACCCATTAGATGCTCAGCCACATGCTGCATGCACAAGTGCCTTAGTGGTCTGGATGAAACAGACCATTGCACTAATCAGCTCAGAAACTAAAGGGATGCCTTCCACACACAAGGTCAAAAGTGATGAAAGAACTACTGCTTCCAGCACGACCGCGGCATTAGTCACGCACTGATACGAATCCATTTTCACGAGACAGATTTTATATTTTCATCTCCTCACTCTAGTCGCTAGTTCAATATAGCCAACATAACATTAAATCTCATATCTCATCAACTTGATAGCAAAATGCACCCACACAAAGATCTCATCAATCCTAAAGCAGTATTTACTCTGTCTTTCAGAGCTGGTTGTAATCCTGTTGGCAAATTTTCTCACATAATTCTTTTCAGTGCATCGAAGAATAAACCACAGTCATGGTTTATGGCTGTTCTGATTAAAGCCCCAAATCTGGATTGTGACTTACAGATAAAATCCATGAAAAACCACTTCACCACCTCTTCAGTTCATTCATTATCTGAAACAAAAACATCATGTCATGTGTCTTGTGTCACATCCAAATGCAGCCTGCAAGCAGAGCACTGTGCCTTTTGTATAATTGTTGCCTAAACCAAAAAAAAACCCCAAAAACCGGATTTATAATTTCTACCAAATGATCTAATCCTGGTTGAACATTTTATATGGAATATAATGAGTCATGGGAGTACAAAACACTTGTTTTTAACATCTGGCTTTCAGTTAGGGTAAGTCGGTTTAACATAATTGTATTGAATCTACAGGCAGTTACTGTTACCTTGGGAGTCTTTTCACTTGCTTTGGCTCTGGTGTGCTTCTCTGTGAATTCATTTCTCCCTGCTTTTCCCATGATTTGGGGGGAATTAAACTGCATCCAGATGTTTTGTGTACAATCTTCCTGCACATTGTAGTGAATTAAAGTATTGTTCCAGATGTGGGACAGAGATACCTTAGGTAAGACTCAGTTTTGTTTTATAATGTCTCAGGGCTCCTGAAATGTGGTGAATAAAGACAACTACGAAGCTCTTCAATGGAAATGTTTTTGATCCTGCAACTCACCCTCCTTGAACATTTTAGCAACAATTTTGTATGAGGTTCTCCTGGAACTAGGTGGCACGGTGGTGTAGTGGTTAGCACTGTCGCCTCACAGCAAGAAGGTTCTGGGTTTGAGTCCAGTAGTCGACAGGGCCCTTTCTGTGTGGAGTTTGCATGTTCTCCCCGTGTCTGTGTGGGTTTCCTCCGGGTGCTCCGGTTTCCCCCACAGTCCAAAGACATGCAGGTTAGGTTAACTGGTGGCTCTAAATTGACTGTAGGTGTGAGTGTGAATGGTTGTGTGTCTCTGTGTGTCAGTCCTGCGATGACCTGGCGTCTTGTCCAGGGTGTACCCTGCTTCTTGCCCATAGTCAGCTGGGATACACTCCAGCTTGCCCATGACCTTATATAGTATAAGTGGCTACAGATAATGGATGGATGGATGGTTCTCTTGGAGCTACCTTATGCAGACGACATAGCTCTCTTGGACAACACCTTTAAAGAAGCTGAGACCTTATTACACCAAGTTGAGGTTGCAGCACAGTCCATTGGACTCTACATGAATGCTGGTAAAACAAAATACATGCATCTTAATCCAACAACAGATGATCAAATGCTTGCCCCAAATGGTTCCGGGATTGAACGTGCTGATGACTTCCTGTACCTAGGCAGCTATACAAGCACAGTGCATGATTTTGATACCAGGATAGGAAAGGCATGGGAAGCTCTCAACTCTCTTGCAAAAGTCTAGGTCTCTCCAATCAAGAACTCAACAAAGAAGAGGCTATTCAAGGCATCGGGTGAGCCCATTCTCCTTGACGGTTCTGATTCATGGACACTAACAAAAACTCTCACGAAGAGAATGGATGGCACATACACTCACTTGCTGAGAAAAGTCCAAAATGTTTCTTGGAAGGGGCATATCACAAACAAAGCACTTTACAGGTCAAACCCTCGCCTTTCTGACACCATAAGGTGCCGGTGGCTCACCTTAGCTGGGCATGTGTCAAGACAGAATGAACCTACTGTTAGAGTTCTGCTTTGGACCACGGATGTGCATCGATGAGTAGGGTGACCAAACATCACCTTGAAGAAAGTCCTTGAGAATGACACTGGTTTGGAGGGAAAAGAACTTCATATGGCTATGTTGGACAGGGTGAACTGGAGGAAGAACTTCCTCATGTCACCAGCTTCTGTCAGATGCAGTTACAGTGGTGCTTGAAAGTTTGTAAACCCTTTAGAATTTTCTATATTTCTGCATAAATATGAACTAAAACATCAGATTTTCACACAAGTCCTAAAAGTAGATAAAGAGAACCCAGTTAAACAAATGAGACAAAAATATAATACTTGGTCATTTATTCTCATTTATTTATTGAGGAAAATGATCCAATATTACATATCTGTGAGTGGCAAAAGTATGTGAACCTCTAGGATTAGCAGTTAATTTGAAGGTGAAATTAGAGTCAGGTGTTTTCAATCAATGGGATGACAATCAGGTGTGAGTGGGCACCCTGTTTTATTTAAAGAACAGGGATCTATCAAAGTCTGATCTTCACAACACATGTTTGTGGAAGTGTATCATGGCACGAACAAAGGAGATTTCTGAGGACCTCAGAAAAAGCGTTGTTGATGCTCATCAGGCTGGAAAAGGTTACAAAACCATCTCTAAAGAGTTTGGACTCCACCAATCCACAGTCAGACAGATTGTGTACAAATGGAGGAAATTCAAGACCATTGTTACCCTCCCCAGGAGTGGTCGACCAACAAAGATCACTCCAAGAGCAAGGTGTGTAATAGTCAGTGAGGTCACAAAGGACCCCAGGGTAACTTCTAAGCAGCTGAAGGCCTCTGTCACAGTGGCTAATGTGAATGTTCATGAGTCCACCATCAGGAGAACACTGAACAACAATGGCGTGCATGGCAGGGTTGCAAGGAGAAAGCCACTGCTCTCCAAAAAGAACATTATTGCTCATCTGCAGTTTGCTAAAGATCACATGGACAAGCCAGAAGGCTATTGGAAAAATGTTTTGTGGCCAGATGAGACCAGAATAGAACTTTTTGGTTTAAATGAGAAGCATTATGTTTGGAGGAAGGAAAACACTGCATTCCAGCATAAGAACCTTATCCCATCTGTGAAACATGGTGGTGGTAGTATCATGGTTTGGGCGTGTTTTGCTGCATCTGGACCAGGACGGCTTGTCATCATTGATGGAACAATGAATTCTGAATTATACCAGTGAATTTGAAAGGAAAATGTCAGGACATCTGTCCATGAACTGAATCTCAAGAGAAGGTGGGTCATGCAGCAAGACAACGACCCTAAGCACACAAGTTGTTCTACCAAAGAATGGTCAAAGAAGAATAAAGTTAATGTTTTGGAATGGCCAAGTCAAAGTCCTGACCTTATTCCAATGGAAATGTTGTGGAAGGACCTGAAGCGAGCAGTTCATGTGAGGAAACCCACCAACATCCCAGAGTTGAAGCTGTTCTGTACGGAGGAATGGGCTAAAATTCCTTCAGGCCGGTGTGCAGGACTGATCAACAGTTACCGGAAACGTTTAGTTGCAGTTATTGCTGCACAAAGGGGGTCACACCAGATACTGAAAGCAAAGGTTCACATACTTTTGCCACTCACAGATATGTAATATTGGATCATTTTCCTCAATAAATAAATGACCAAGTATAATATTTTTGTCTCATTTATTTAACTGTGTTCTCTTCATCTACTTTTAGGACTTGTGTGAAAATCTGATGATGTTTTAGGTCATATTTATGCAGAAATATAGAAAATTCTAAAGGGTTCACAAACTTTCAAGCACCACTGTAAGTAAGTAAGTAAGTAAGTGTTACTGACTACCTGGAATTGAAATGGACTTAATTGGGATTCTTCTCATTTGATTTTCACAATATATACACATTTTTGTGACACTATCAACTTTGCACATCTGGATCCTGATATTCCATCACACACACCACACACTACACTGAAGTACAAGTGTGTGTTTGTATTTGATTCTTAAAACGGCCAACTTGAAAATGGCAGTCTATAGCTTTAAATTCAGAGCATGTAATACACTCAAGGCAAAGTCATCAGCTTCTCACACTCTAGCAGTTGTGAGCTATAAGGATGTCTTAGTTCACATGGATTTTTGTGGCTGATGGGAGAATTCTGGGAGGATGTAGTGTAATGGCGCGCTGATCCCAGCTGATTGTCTTATCAGAGTGGTTGTCAGCAGCTGAGCACAGCATGGTATTGAAGAAGAAGTGTACCTTCCAGCACCCTGCAATGCTCAATCTGCAACGGGATTAATTAGCTGTTTCGACTGGTGGGCTCAGAGATGTCAGGGTATCAGCAGAAGGCCACTGGGTTTCTCAAAAGGAAGAACAACACAGGCAGAGACTCAACTTTGTGTCAGTCTGTCTGTAAGTGGCAAAGTAATACTAAGCAGCAAGTTGATCAAGTTGATCCGTGCCCTAATTTTAAGGACTCATGACTTGACTTGGACTTGAGCACTGATGACTCGGACTTGGACTCGGACTCATGCATTAACTGCATTCAGACTTGTAAATTGGAGACAAGGACTCGGATTTTTTCTTTATTTTTATAACATACCATAATAATTTGGCATAAGATAGTTATATTTATATTTACATTAATTTTTATACTAATTTCGTGCAAGAGAATGCACATTCACCTGTTCATACGTCATGTTCAGGAACAAACTAACGTTAATGGCACTAAAATGCCTGGAGAGAAGCCCCTAGGATCGTCCGCTTTGCTATCAAGGAGATGATGGGGACAACCTCGAACTTTAATCGTCATTTGATAAGACTCCACCCAGAGAAGTAAGTGACACGCTATGTTCGTTTCTCTGTTGATAGTGGGACTTGCTGACCAATGAACTAGCTAGTGTTAACCCTCTCATGTTATTTGCCCTGTTGATAGTGGGCGGGGCTTGTGTCAGACTCAACTTGGATCAGTAGTGGATTCGACTTGGACTCGACTCGAAATTTTCTTTAATGACTTGGACTTGACTCGGACTTGAACACTGGGGATTCGAGACTGGACTTGGACTCAAGGTTTAGTGACTCGACTACAACACTTAGTTCCAGATATATAGAGCTCTCAAAGATTATAAAATGGGACTCCAGGATTGTTGGAAATATTTAATATTGTCTGATTATGAATTGGAGTCATAGGAAAATTATTTCCATTCCATTATTGCATCTATTTTTTTTTTTTTTTTAAATTTAGTTTTTATTGAACAATGAAGAAAAACAAACAAAAACAAACAAACAAAAGAATCATTACAGAGACCAGACATTTACATTTACAAATATACACAAATAGACATAGATAAAAACAAGTAGTGCTTATTCATTCTCTCTTTGGGATATCCATTCAGTCCATAATTTCACAAATTTCTTCATTAGTAATCGGTGTGAAAAAGTGATTTTCTCCATCAAGTATATATTGTTGATTATATCAGTCCATTCTGCTGTTGTGGGTGTGTCTGATTGCAACCAGTGTCTTGTAATAGATTTTCTGCCAGCAGATATCAGAATACCAAACAAATATCTGTTAAGATGTATTTCTTGGTCTGTGTGAAAAGCAGTATCTCCTAACACAAAGATGTTGAATTCAAAAGGTATGGTTAGATCAAATATGTTTTCCATCTGTTCGTGTATCTTTGACCAGAACTGTCTGATTACTGGGCAATCCCAAAATATATGCCAATGATTGGCCTCCTGATTTCCGCATAGTCTCCAGCAAGTAGCATTCCCTGATGAGATGTGTGTTTTCTGTTTTGGGGTGATAAAAAAATCTAACCAAACATTTCCATCCAAACTCTCTCCAGGTATAAGAATTGGTACATTTCCATTGGAATTCACAACAATTAAACCATTCTTCCTCTGACATCACCTGGCCACTTTCTACTTCCCATTTATTCTTAATATATTCTGTAGAGTCAGTTTGTTTAGACATAAAAGCTTGGTATAGTTTTGATATGAGACCTTTGTTCAAGGGGAAGTAGGCTCCTACTAGAACAACCTTGATTACTGGATCATCAGTATCTATATGTTTTTTAATGTCTTGATCAAAATAATGGCGTAACTGTAGGTATCTGTAGAAGTCTTGTCTTCCTAGGCCGTGTTTTTCTTGCAGTGTTTGAAAATCTTTCAGAGTCCCTTTTTCCATTATAGAGTAGAATGTTGTTATACCATGGGTTATCCACATCCTGAATCTATCATCTAGTTTGTTTGGTTTAAAATTTGGGTCAAAAGCACACCATCTTAGTATCCTAAGTTTTTCATGCAAGTGATAGTCCTCTTTTACACAGTTCCATATTTTAAGTTGAAATTTTATCCATGGGTTTTTGATCGTATTTATGAACTTTTTCAAGTCTGAATTACCTAGTACTGAATCTATGGGGGGGGGGGGGGGGGGGGTTCTTTATCAATGAGGATTCTATGTCCTTCCATCTAGCAAAATAGTGTTGGTTACACAGAGTCAGAAGAACTTTAATCTGAGAGGAGAGGAAGTATTGTTTCAAGTTCGGCACAGCCAAACCTCCTTTTTTCTTTGTCAGCTGTAAGGTTTTATACCTAACTCTTGGTTTTTTACCCTGCCAAATGAATCTAGAGATCATTTTATCCCATTCAGAAAATTGTTTGGCAGAAATCTCTACAGGCAGGGATTGAAACAGAAACAGAAGCCTTGGGAGAATGTTCATTTTCACAGATTCAACCCTTTGAATAAGACTCAGGAATGGATTAGTGTTCCATCTCTGTATGTCAGATTTTATCCTAGACACCAGAGGATCATAATTGATTTTAGCAAGTAATGACATATCTTTAGGTATCAGCACTCCCAGATATTTCAATGTTGTCTGATCCCATCTCAGTGAGAATGTGTCTTTAATTTGTCTTGGAGTATTGCATCTATTTTGCCAGATGACATACTGCTGATGATGTCCTCAGTCCATTTTTCAACTGGAAGGGGTATTTTCAGATAGATTTCAGATAGTTTACAGGTCTGTGGTGACATTTTTGTGGCTTGAGAGAAGATAACTTTAGATAGAAAGGTGGACTATATGAATCTGTCACAAATTCCACTTTTCAGCCTGCATATTGTTTTGTTTTGGGTTCATGACGCATGCTTTTGTTTCTGTTCTAGTCCTGTCACCACCCTGCTGATTACCCTAATGTGTTCACCTGTTCCATGTCCGACCTTGATTTGGTTATTTCTACTGAGCTTTCTTTTCTAGTTGACCGCGAGCTGGCCTAGTGGTTAGTGTGTCTGCCTCTTGACTGGGAGACTGGGAGTTCTACTCGCGGTTGGGTCATACCAAAGACCATCATAAAAACAGTACCTACTGCTATCTGGCAAGGCATGCTGCAATATAGATGTGAGTAGGGAGTCAAACTCTTGCGGTTACCAGAGGACCACCCCTCACTATAACCCTTGCTAGGCAGAGGGTGATAGAAACGGAGGTTGGCACCACCCAATGCACCTCAAAAGACTGGTTAGTACTGGGAAGACCAGGTCCTGATGTGGGGGGACTTTTTGTGTTCTAGTTCTCATCATGTTGGCCCATAACACTTTATTTTTCACACTTTCTGGATAGGCCTGCATGTGTTCTGACGCCCAACATGGATTTTGACCTAATAAAGGAAACATTGAGTTTTCACCCATGCCTTGTTCCTCAGTGTAACTGCACATTACAGAATGTTCCTGATGTTGGTGCACATGGATAACATTTAGGATGCCTTTGAAAGGTTTAGAACAGTTTATGACACCCATTATTCCGTCCATAATTTCACCTGAATACTGTAGACTAACACATAATAACTACTGCTGTTATCATAAAGACTATTCTGTGTTCATCCCAGCACTCTTATTCACAATATGCTCATAATGAACATCCTTTCAACACACATAGCACTGTGTGCTTTTACTGTTCCACACCTGTGGACACCTGAAAGGATGGTTTCTTTCAATTTTAGAGTCTGGTTTCTCTCAAGGTTTCTTACTTATGTTGTCTCAGGGAGGTTTTCCTTGCCATTGTCTCTTCTGGCTTGCTCTTTAGGGATCTAAAGCTTACATTTTTTTTATTTTTGTAAAGCTGCTTTCTGACGGTGTCTATTGTTACAAGTGCTATATGAATACAATTTGAATTGAATGTTGATTTTCTGCATTTTTTTTTCTTTATAGCTCATCTCAGCTAGAAATACGGATACTGACAACAATCTGGTGTTCTATATTTTATCATGATGTCAAAGCTCATGAGCAAATCAGTACTGAATGACATTCTAGTTACCCATGAAATTAGGTTTAGAATATTATGGAATATGAAGTTTCATGACTTTAAATAGCAATAAGTTGAGAATGTCATGTTTGACAGTTCTTTGTGTTTGATGCATGTAGTTTTAAAATTAATGCTGATTTCTCTGGGTTTTCCTTTAGCTAATAAAAAATGTGCATCTTAATCCATCATCTTCTGCCAGCAGTACAGTTTTTGTACTGTCACACCTCATTCCCTGAACCTCAAGCGTTGTGATACTTCAGGTTAAGATGTTTTCAGTCTGGCTAAAGGACAGCTCTGCTGGAGAATGATTTACTTGTATTCCCAGTGAAGTCCTGCTATTGTACTTTGAAGCAGCCAAAAAAAAAAAAGGAGAGGAAAAAGCCTGCCGTCATCAAGCATGCACCCAGAGAGTAACATACATGAAAGACAGCACCAGAAAAAAAAAGTAGAAGGGTACTTGGTAGAGTGTATACTTCCACCAAGCCACATAGTATCAACATCAAAATCAAATCACTTGAACTTCGGATAATATGAAAGCTGTACACCAAATTTCATCAAAATCCATTCACAATGTTTTGAGTTACGTTGGGAACAGACAAAAAAATGGATCTGCATACATATCTGGATTTGTATCAAAATCTAATCAATTGTTCCTTGGTCCATGGCTCACCTTTCCTCAAAATTTCATCAAAATCCATTCATTACTTTGTGAGTTATGTTGGGAATAAACAAACAAATGAAAAGTCATGCAGAGCACGATACTTGCGAAAATCACAAAGAAACGGAAGTTATGGACGATTAGGTGTTTTTACAAGATTTGACCTTGATGACCTTGACCTTTGACTTTGACCCACCAAAAACTAATGATGTCTTTGTGTGACCCTAGTGAGTTGTTCTGTGCATTTTGGTGAAGATTGGTCAAAAAGTGATGATGCTAGAGCACCAGCAAACAAACGGACAGATCAACATACTTGCAAAAATCTCTGATTTTAGCAAGTAATGGTTATAATGGGAATTCAATGGAAAATGATGTGATTTTTTTGTGATGTCATTATCAAATTTCCTCAAGATTTTATTTTATTGATCAAAAGGGGTTTTAATGGAGAACCTACAATAAAAATTTCATCAAATTCTGGGTTCAACTTTCTGAGTTATAGACACTTGAAATGTTGGCACTAAAAACCAGTACTGTGACCTTTGACCTTTTGACCCCAAATTTTGCACGTGACTTTAGAATTAGGCCCAGAATGCTAATTCATGGTCAGAGTATCGATATCAAATCAATAAACACATTTTTCGACCTCAATATGACGTCACAGGTAAAACATAAATGGTGTACTCGAAAGGAATTCAAAAATGCTTTCCAACGCCACCAGTCCCATCTCGATACGAATGCTGGTTTGGAAGTTATGGCTGATTAGGTGTTTTTACAAGATTTGACCTTGGTGGCCTTGACCTTTGACTTTGACCCACCAAAAACTAATGTCTTTGTGTGACCCTAGTGAGTTGTCCTGTGCATTTTGGTGAAGATTGGTCTATCACAAAGAAACGGAAGTTATGGCCGATTAGGTGTTTTTACAAGATTTGACCTTGGTGACCTTCACCTTTGGCCATGACCCACCAAAAACTAATGATGTCTTTGTGTAACCCTAGTGAGTTGTCCTGTGCATTTTGGTGAAGATTGGTCAGGAAATGACGACACTAGAGCACCAACAAACAAACGGACAGATCAACATACTTGCAAAAATCTCCGATTTTCACAAGTAACAAACGGAGGCAAAAACATAATCTCCTCCAACAAAGTTGGTGGAGGTAATAATGTAAACCCAAATTAACAGGGAAGAGATATGCCATTGGAAGACTTTGAGGTACGTTAGAAAAAATAACCTTCATGTGGATGCGGATTGTGGTTCATGTGTAAATGTGTGAAACATGCTGACTTCAAAATCTTCCAAGTGCTTTGATAAGTGGATTGAACTCAACTTGATACTTAATCCTTGAAGGTTACATTTATTAGCCATTTATTAGATATGGAGCAACAGTTTTTCGAGCATGTTTTCCACAAAGATAACTTACCGAGCATTTTTTTTGTCTGTATATTGTTCGGCTATTTCACCAACAACTTCATACACACAGATAAATGACACAACACAAGGAACTATTGAACATGGTGCAGAATAAGGATGTTGCTGACTTTCCTAATCTGGTGTTCTGGTGTGAACCTTTAGACAGATCTGGGGAAAACAGCTTGTTTTCTGTGAGAGGAAGTTAATAATTGCCTCTGTACAGAATGTCCCTCCATCACTCAGACCTCCAGCTGTGCATTTCGCATAAGAGCATGAAAAATAGAGATTTTTTAAAAATGTGTATTCATTGATCCTTTAAACCAAACTAGCAAACCTTCAGTAACCCCTCCCCTTTTTTTCCCCCCCGGTGAGAGTGTATCCGGATCCAAAATGAGCACAAGGTGGGAATAATTATGTTTTTTTGAGTATAAGCATTTTTCTAGCTCTATTTATGCATACTCAAACTGCACGGTTTGCTGTATGTCCTCTGCATCAATAATGCAACCGTTTGCAATAATGCACCTGTGAACAAGAAAGTAACTTTCACAAAGACAATGTGAACATTATTTAGTTATGCATGCAGTCCATTTAATCATTCAGAGGAGCAAATGATGAAAGTGTGCCGCTCCACTACACAGTGCTGTGAGATTTTCAGTCAAAATCACGGACATATTCATTGTAAAAACCCTCACGCATCAAAGAATGCTTAACTGGCTTAATAGCAAAGTCACACAAAAGTTCACAGTTGCCCAGGGGTCCTCACAGCAGTTTAGCAAAGAGGTCAGACGTGTATGTACTTTTTAAAGGTAGGATTAGAAAAATGGACATTTCGCAAGTAAAACATAACTCTGGACTTTATAATTCTCCAGTTCCTGTCAAAGTCATCCTTCAGTCAAAGCAAAGAGAAGCAGAGAAAAATCTGTAATCTTCAGAAATGTGAGCTGAAACCAATGTGATGGATTTCTCAGCAATAAGCTGAGCTCGCTGGGGTGGTACAGTGTTTTGCATCTTATTTCCTTGTCGACATGGGTTTCTTCTGGTGTCCTTGGGTTCCTCCCACCTCCCAAAAACATACTGCTACTCTACGTTGTCCTTAGGCATGAATACGTGTGTATGTGTGCATGTTGCTCCATGATGAAGCTGAATGAATGAATGAATGGGTGTCTCTGAGAGCTTTTCGTACTAACCTTAAAGTCCTTTCTGAAAGGGAACAGTGAATTATGTGTCTCATCTCATCTCATTATCTCTAGCCGCTTTATCCTTCTACAGGGTCGCAGGCAGACAACCATTCACACTCACATTCACACCTACGGTCAATTTAGAGTCACCAGTTAACCTAACCTGCATGTCTTTGGACTGTGGGGGAAACCGGAGCACCCGGAGGAAACCCACGCGGACACGGGGAGAACATGCAAACTCCGCACAGAAAGGCCCTCGCCGGCCACGAGGCTCGAACCCAGACCTTCTTGCTGTGAGGCAACAGCGCTAACCACTGCACCACCGTGCCGCCCTGAATTATGTCTCATCTCATCTCATTATCTGTAGCCGCTTTATCCTTCTACAGGGTCGCAGGCAAGCTGGAGCCTATCCCAGCTGACTACGGGCGAAAGGCGGGGTACACCCTGGACAAGTCGCCAGGTCATCACAGGGCTGACACATAGACACAGACAACCATTCACACTCACACTCACACCTACGGTCAATTTAGAGTCACCAGTTAACCTAACCTGCATGTCTTTGGACTGTGGGGGAAACCGGAGCACCCGGAGGAAACCCACACGGACACGGGGAGAACATGCAAACTCCGCACAGAAAGGCCCTCGCCAGCCACGAGGCTCGAACCCGGACCTTCTTGCTGTGAGGCAACAGCGCTAACCACTGCACCACCGTGCCGCCCTGAATTATGTGTCCTCTTGAAAAATAGAGAGCTGAAAGAGGAATTTAAATTGAAAAAAAAAAAGTTTTCAGTGTTAAATTGCATTTTTTTTTGTATGAGACTTCTATTACTCTGGCCAGTATTCTGGAGATAGGCTCTGGATCCACCACAATCCCTAACCAGGCAAAAGAGCTCACTGAAGATGGATGGATGGATACATCTGTTATCAATTCACTACTTGATATTTTAATCCATTATCATACCCAATAAATAAAAAAATATGCATCATTCATAATTTATCTAACCAGCGGCTGTTAAACAGAGACCTCTGAGATCATTGGGACAAAAGTGGGTCAGGGTGCATGGGGTCACATGCTGACATGGCAGCTATTGAGCCAAGGAACAAAAATCAACCTTGTCACAGAGCTCTGGAGATTTCTCCCGTGGGAATCGGCCCTGCTATTGTTCAATAGTAACGATCGCCAGTGTAACGCAGAACACATTCATCGTGACTTTCATAAAACGGCCAACTAAGAATAAGAGTCCAGTGTCAGCATTTGATTGCTTGTCATCCTTTCCATGTCAGAACAGTGTTTTGTCATTGGCCCTTTAAAAATATTGATTGACCACTATTTTACGTATGTTTATTTCCATGTCACGCTGTAATCAGCTGCAGCTGACCAGTTGTGGCCATTTTGGTTTGGATGGCAGGTCCAGGGTTGTTCATTCACAAACGTTATGAATGGGATGTACGGTACTTCGCAAGTGCATGTCTTTTCTTGTTCAACCTTATAAAATATATTAGTACTGCATTTTTAAGTGGAGATGTCCTCGGGCATTAATAAGATTCATACTGATGTACCTATAGGAGCCCGTTTCTGTTTTTAGATCAGTGTGGATGATCATTGTGATCGTAATTACTTATGATGATGGGAGAAAGTTCCCATTAGGCTTTTAAAGGATATCTGCTAAACTAATTAAGGTGCTTTGACCTTATTCATTAGGAGGTCAGTGCCTGGTGAAATTTGTATAATTTGACCTAAACTTGTGACATCTTAATACAGGGTTGGAGCCTGTTTAGTTTGCATGTGGTTACATACAGATAACTTACTGTTTTCTACTGAAAAAGAAAGATCTGGATTTTTCCTGGTTTAAAGTATAATACTAATAAAATAGTAATGCACTGTTAGGTACCCTTTCATCTGAAATCCTCTAATCATTATTCAGCATTGTGGTGAATCCAGAGCCAATCAGGAGCACTGGGTGTGAGGCAGGAATACACCCTGGATGGGATGCCAGTTCTTTGCAAGGCATAATGCGCACGCAAACACACCTAGCGGGAATTTAGCGTAGCCAAGCCACCTACTGGCATGTTTGGGAGCAAAGTGGAGAAGGTGGATTTGGGGAGAAACATGCATAGAAATGCTACACAGATGGTAACCAGACCTCAGGATCAAACCAGGGTCCCTGCATGGAGCTGTGAGATGGCAGTGCTACCCACTGTCGTGCCACCACGCCACCTGCTTATTCTCACTTTAATTTCAGATGATGATAAAATCTGAATGGCATTGAATGATGTTTGTTTAGTGTCTTAAATTCAAAAGTAATGCATTCCTTTGGACTTTCACCCACTCTCATCCACATTCTGGTGTCCAACTTTCCCATGAAAGTTTCTCCAGTCTCAAAAACGAATGCTATAGATCCTTTTCTTCGGATTCTGTCAACCTGAAATAAAGCTCCTACAAGAAATCCTCTGATCCTGTTTGAATATTGAAACAGAAACTTTGAGGAAAAGCAGGAGGCCAGTTAAGTGATGTGATGAGTGAACGAAGAAAAGTCTAAAAATCTAAAAGTATCTTTTATGTCTGGTCTTTTTTTTATTTAGGTGTTTTGAACAAAAAGCAAATGTCACCGTGTCATTCTTAAAAGAAAAACAAAAAACTCTACAATTATCTGCCAAACTAATCTTATGAAGCTAATTTAAAAGTGAAAGATTTAGATCAAGATTGTAAGAATGTTTTTAATCCGTTTTAATCATTTTAATCCATTTTAATTGCTCTCAGGTTCCTCTCTCACTTCCATTGCTTCTAACCCCAGCCTTTCTCTCATCCTTTTGCTTGTTTAAAAGACAAATCTTGTCCAGAAGTTTCCTTCACCCCAGTGCACTTTGGTGCACTGTTTTCACAACTCTTCTTCTTTCTTTCCCACCTCTTCGTCCTCCAACTCCAAGAATGATGGGATACTCTTTTAAAACTGGCTCCAGACCTATTCATGTCTCCCATTCTCCACTCTCTGAATAACCCAGCCAGTCATTATTTTTTCCCTCTCTCTCTCTCTCCTCACTTTCTCCACCCATTTGAATGCTAATTGAGAATAGCATTGAAAGCCAAGAGAGCAGGGGACACAGAATTCCAGAAACCCCACCGATGAAACCCGGGAAGAGATGACAAAAAAATGAGCGGCCTCAGAATAGTGACATGGCCTTGCTTTCATAACAAGAAAGAATTTCACATTGTTTGTGTGAACCTTCAATTACTGGACTGGAGCTCACTCACCAAACGTGGATAAACATAGACCAGTTGTTCATATTTTATTTCTTGTGGTGTGCCATGATGCTCTAATTTGACTTTTATGCCATCACTCATAGTCAGCCGTAAGATCTCCTGTATTTGGCTGTGCTATTAAAAGCTGTTCTACCACAGCATGGTTGAATTCTCGATTCTGATTGGTCAGAAGGTGTTGATTAATTTTCTGTATCAGAACAGCTCTGTGATCATTTTACAACCCCGATTCCAAAAAAGTTGGGACAAAGTACAAATTGTAAATAAAAACGGAATGCAATGATGTGGAAGTTTCAAAATTCCATATTTTATTCAGAATAGAACATAGATGACATATCAAATGTTTAAACTGAGAAAATGTATCATTTAAAGAGAAAAATTAGGTGATTTTAAATTTCATGACAGCAACACATCTCAAAAAAGTTGGGACAAGGCCATGTTTACCACTGTGAGACATCCCCTTTTCTCTTTACAACAGTCTGTAAACGTCTGGGGACTGAGGAGACAAGTTGCTCAAGTTTAGGGATAGGAATGTTAACCCATTCTTGTCTAATGTAGGATTCTAGTTGCTCAACTGTCTTAGGTCTTTTTTGTCGTATCTTCCGTTTTATGATGCGCCAAATGTTTTCTATGGGTGAAAGATCTGGACTGCAGGCTGGCCAGTTCAGTACCCGGACCCTTCTTCTACGCAGCCATGATGCTGTAATTGATGCAGTATGTGGTTTGGCATTGTCATGTTGGAAAATGCAAGGTCTTCCCTGAAAGAGACGTCGTCTGGATGGGAGCATATGTTGCTCTAGAACCTGGATATACCTTTCAGCATTGATGGTGTCTTTCCAGATGTGTAAGCTGCCCATGCCACACGCACTAATGCAACCCCATACCATCAGAGATGCAGGCTTCTGAACTGAGCGCTGATAACAACTTGGGTCGTCCTTCTCCTCTTTAGTCCGAATGACACGGCGTCCCTGATTTCCATAAAGAACTTCAAATTTTGATTCGTCTGACCACAAAACAGTTTTCCACTTTGCCACAGTCCATTTTAAATGAGCCTTGGCCCAGAGAAGACGTCTGCACTTCTGGATCATGTTTAGATATGGCTTCTTCTTTGAACTATAGAGTTTTAGCTGGCAACGGCAGATGGCACGGTGAATTGTGTTCACAGATAATGTTCTCTGGAAATATTCCTGAGCCCATTTTGTGATTTCCAATCCAGAAGCATGCCTGTATGTGATGCAGTGCCGTCTAAAGGCCCGAAGATCACGGGCACCCAGTATGGTTTTCCAGCCTTGACCCTTACGCACAGAGATTCTTCCAGATTCTCTGAATCTTTTGATGATATTATGCACTGTAGATGATGATATGTTCAAACTCTTTGCAATTTTACACTGTCGAACTCCTTTCTGATATTGCTCCACTATTTGTCGGTGCAGAATTAGGGGGATTGGTGATCCTCTTCCCATCTTTACTTCTGAGAGCCGCCGCCACTCCAAGATGCTCTTTTTATACCCAGTCATGTTAATGACCTATTGCCAATTGACCTAATGAGTTGCAATTTGGTCCTCCAGCTGTTCCTTTTTTGTACCTTTAACTTTTCCAGCCTCTTATTGCTCCTGTCCCAACTTTTTTGAGATGTGTTGCTGTCATGAAATTTCAAACGAGCCAATATTTGGCATGAAATTTCAAAATGTCTCACTTTCGACATTTGATATGTTGTCTATGTTCTATTGTGAATACAATATCAGTTTTTGAGATTTGTAAATTATTGCATTCCATTTTTATTTACAATTTGTACTTTGTCCCAACTTTTTTGGAATCGGGGTTGTAAATTATTATCATTTATCATATGACCCGTACGGACCCACGCTCGCACTCTTAATAAAACCACTGGGAAAAGTCACGTGAATGGGCAGATACGGATTTTTGAATCCCGTCCGGATAAAGCCGTATGCAACCCCGGACCTGTTTCCCTCGCTTCTACCGTTCTTCATTTTGCTCTGAATTGTTACTTTGAAACATGAGCAACACAACTGAGCACAGTGAGAGTGAATTTTATTATCCAGATGATTTATCAGACATAGACCTAATTGAACAAGCTGAAATTGTCAAAGAAAATGAAAAAAAGGTACTTTTGAGCGAAGAAATTCACTTGTTTATACAAGGACAACCGCAAGAAAACACCTTTAAAAAAACTAAGTATGACATGAACATTTTCAAAAGATTTCTTACTGGAGTTAAGGAGGAAAGAGACATGACAGTCATACCCTCTAAGGAGCTGGACAGCTTGCTGTGTAGTTTCTATATACAAGCGTAGAAAAAAAGGAAATTTAGACTATGAACCTGATACTTTGTCTTCCTTTTCGCTAAGTATTCAATGCTGCCTTGACAACAACAACAGTAAGATAAATATCCTGAAAGACAAAGACTTTAAAAAGTCCAGGGAAGTCCTGACGTCAAAAAAGGTCATATGATAAAATGCTTATTGACTGAGTGGGAGGGCCAGACGGGAAAATATTTTGCTCTTGGTCATTTGTACGGACCGAGCGTGCACTCGATCCATACAAATGACCAAGAGCCAAATATTTTCCTGTCTGGCCCTCCCACTCAGTCAATAAGTACTGTACCTATTCTCTAGTAACAACTACAGGATTTGTATGCTCCACATAAATATGTGGGTAATTGTTAATATAGTGATGTTTTCTGTGAGGTGTTGTTTATTTAACATGTTTGGAAGGAGTCTCCAGTGTTACTGGCTTGTAACAGTCAAAGGTAAAGCTGTAATCTTTTCTGAAATGAGCATTTTCAGGACAGAGGACTTTGCAGTTTCTCAGTAACATGACAAGCTGTATGCTTGATAAGGCTCATGAGGGAACTACTGTTTATCCTTGGCTTGCAAGTGACATCAAAGCAAAATAGAAACCCGGATGTCGGCCATGGTGGTGGATATACAAATGCGGGGTCAAGCAACATTCCATACAAAACATAGTTACGCGTGTGCAACTCTCTTTGTTTTTCCACTGCTTTAAGCGCCCTTTTAGCTATGCCATATCTTTGTGCTGTATATGGTTGTGGTCACAACAGTACTTGTGACCGTAGGACGTTCCGATTTTTTAGAATTCTGTCTGTGATTCGGAAAGAGGAAACTCTGAGGCTTAGTACGGAGAGGAGACGAGGGGATCAGGACACTTCGTCCAATGACTATTTCATCCAATAGTTAACAAATTCCATCCAAAGCCTTTTTCAGATGCACTATCAATTATTTTATATTTCAGATATTCCGGTGTTTGCGAACGAAAGCCCTGCGAGAGCGTTGCTCCGCACCTAAAGACTTAACATGATCCAGCCGGGTTTAAAAATTAATAACCCAGCCAACGGAGCTCACAGTGAAGCCAAATTTGACAGGCACCTCCCTCTAAGCATCCACCTTGGAAAGAACACAGTCTCGGGTTTGGTAGGACAGCGCCTCGGCCCAGGATTCGCAAACAAAGCCCCTGCGAGAGCACTGCTCTGCGCCTAAAGATTTAACATGATCCATACTATGGCACTCATTTGCTTTACAAAAACGTGTTTTGCTTCACTCAGATTCCATTGGGAATTCCTCCTTTTTTCAAACAAACAAATACCTGAAATATAAAATAACTGATAGTGTGGATGAAAAAGGCTTTGGACGAAATGGTCACGGGACGAAATGACCTGTATTTGTACTCGATGGTCGGTAGAAGCGTCTTATCTTCAGAAAAGCCTGACTTTTTTAAATAATATGGGTCAAAACCACACACATCTATCTTCGCTTGACCATTCAAATCGTGGTAATAGTGAGAAAATTCAGCATTGTTTAAAGACACGCTTTCAGCAGCTGCCATCCTAGTTGCTTTGTATATCCACCATCATGGTGGACACTCATGACGTAGCACATTTTGATCACGTGGTTGCAAGTCATCTATAGCTACTATGATGTAAGTGATAACAGGAAATAATTTATTTCACAGACATTAAAGGAGAACTGAAGGCAATTTTTTTAATCAAAGTTCAATGTATCTCATTTTATTAAATATAGGAATGCATTTTGATAGCTATTTTGTCACTGCTATAGCAAGTTCTGAGTGTTTGAAATATGCTCTGTAATATATCAGTCCATATGTCAAAGCAATGGCCGTAAACGAGATTCGCTGAGACCTGTGTGAGACATCGTAGGACGGAAGTAAAACGTACAGCGGAAATCAAAGTGACCAACATCTGCCAACGCTGTCAAAAGACGCGCGCGCCCTCTTTCGAATGCTGATGTGATCAAGCCGGAAGTTTTGTTTGTTTTGATAGCAATCAGGAAAGTTTGAAAAAAGTAGGCAGTAATCGTCATTTAAACTCGTTTTTGTGCAATATTTCGTTTGGAAAACAGTTTTCAAAATGACGGCACTGACACCTGGCTGACACTTCACATTTCGAAGTCTCGTACAAGTCTCGTGAAGATCACGCGGATAAGCGACGCCTGCCGTGGACCAAACGAACTAAATTCAACGTGGCTAAAAACCGAATAGGCCGATAAGTATAATATTTAATTGCAATTAGTTGCCAGTACGGGTCACGATATAAGGTTACTAAAACCGAAAACGTAATTGAATAACACATTAATTAAGAAATAAAGCAAGTTTAAAATGACTTCAGTTCTCCTTTAATTCTAACAACAAATGGATAAATGTTAATAATCTGTTAGTTATTATTTAACGCATTTTTCAAATAAAATCTTATTGGCAAATTGCTGTAGTATAAGAGGAATAAGCCACTTTATCACCACATGACCCTTTCGTCGATTATTTTCCTACAATAGCATGACCAGTTGTTTTATTCCTTACATATCACTGTTAACTTCTCTAAATTATTACATTATGTAGTGTTTTCTTTACACATAATTAATGTAGTAAATCAAAGTAAACAAAATGGCTCTAAAATCTGTTGTTCTGTTTAATTCTACCTTGTAATATATCTCCTTCAAGTGTCAAAGGTTGTAAATGGGTTCCTGTCTAACTGGACTCTCTGTTAAACTCCACAACTTGCTTTCTGTATGAACTGTGCATCTTAAATCTTTAATTACTTGTAAGTACACACAGTGCTCTCAGACTAGCCTAAATGAGTAGATGTAGGATAATCAGTGAGAGTCAGAGGAAGCATTAGCCACTGACAAGTGCTCATCAGGGCCCACTCGTAGCTGCATACTGAAGACTAATGGAGGAGAAAGGATGATTTGGTGATAGATCAGGTCATACTCTCTGTAAAAGGGAGTGTAGTGTCTGTAAAAGGTACTGAACATTTGAAGATATGTTAATGGGGTGGTGGAGAGTAGTTGGATGGATGGTTGGATGGTTTGCTAGACAGGTTCAGTGTCTGCTGACAATGCCAAAAATCTTTGCAATAAGATGAATGTTGTGTTTGAAACCACGTACTGCAATAGAAGATAGAATGTCAAAAAAGGCACATATATAACTTGATAATGCACTGATCTGGACAAAGATACAGTCCGATTAACTACCAGAACTCTTACAAGGCTGGCAGCATCTCTGTACGCAGTCATTATAATAATCATTAATAGTAATTACATAATAATAGTAATTATTGAGTAGGGCTGCACGATTATGGAAAAAATGATAATCATGATTATCTTGATCAAAATTGTAATCACGATTATTAAATCACAATTATTCTTGATGTTAGGGAAATCACTTAAATTTTATTTCACTATATTCAAACAAACAATATGAACAGCTTTCAGTGCAGAATGAAATTTAAAAGAGAAATTCTGATTTCCAAATGACAAATAAATGAAATTTATCCAAGAAATTTCAAAGGATGAAGGAACTGAAAACTCAATTGCAACAATCACACAGCATTATACTGAGGCCTACAAGTTTTTAGCTAGAAAGACCAGCCTATCAACATGCTCTGGCTTTAAACATGAGCGAAGGCAGGTCACAGCATTGCCTCCAGTGCTAAATAGTCTGTTGCTCTGACATAGTTAGCTTTTCTCTCTCACCTCAATCTGTTACCTACTCTCACGCCATTAGGGGGCGAACCGACGCATGTAAGGTTTCATTACTGTGACTTGGCTTGCTTGCTTATTTAGGCGGAGTAATGAAACCTTACATGCGTCGGTTCACTCCCTAATGGTTTGGCGGAGTACTGGTCAAAAAGTGCTTGATCGGATGCAGCAGAGCTCGCATTTTAAATGGAAATAAATCGCGATTTTCATTTAATTTAATCGTGGCAGCCAAAATCACGATTTTCGATTAAATTCGATTAATTGTGCAGCCCTATTATTGAGTCACATATTGCATATGATACAAATAAAATGCTAGCTATGCATACAGTGGTGCTTGAAAGTTAATGAACCCTTTAGAATTTCCTATATTTCTGCATAAATATGACCTAAAACATCATCAGATTTTCACACAAGTCCTAAAAGTGGATAAAGAGAACCAGTTAAACAAATGAGACAAAAATATTATACTTGGTCATTTATTTATTGAAGAAAATGATCCAATATTACATATCTGTGAGTGGCAAAAGTATGTGAACCTTTGCTTTCAGTATCTGGTGTGATCCCCTTGTGCAGCAATAACTGCAACTAAACGTTTCCGGTAACTGTTGATCAGTCCTTCGTGCAATAATTTATAATGTGCAATACTTTATAATGTGACTCTCTCTGTGCAATACTTTATAATGTGCAATACCTCACGCCATAATGTGAAACACAACACATACACCTCAGGACTGTGCACCTTACCTTACCCCCCTTACACCCTCTCCATTTTTTTTCCTCTCTACACGCTGTTTGCACTGTTATTGGAGTTGCTTTTAATCTCATTGTACATGTATATAGTGACAATAAAGGCATTCTATTCTATTCTATTCTATTCTATTCTATTCTATTCTATTCTATTCTATTCTAGTCCTGCACACCGGCTTGGAGGAATTTTAGCCCATTCCTTCGTACAGAACAGCTTCAACTCTGGGATGTTGGTGGGTTTCCTCACATGAACTACTTGCTTCAGGTCCTTCCACAACATTTCGATTGGATTAAGGTCAGGACTTTGACTTGGCCATTCCAAAACATTAAATTTATTCTTCTTTGACCATTCTTTGATAGAACGACTTGTGTGCTTAGGGTTGTTGTCTTGCTGCATGACCCACCTTCTCTTGAAATTCAGTTCATGGACAGATGTCCTGACATTTTCCTTTACAATTTGCTGGTATAATTCAGAATTCATTGTTCCATCAATGATGGCAAGCCGTCCTGGCCCAGATGCAGCAAAGAAGAAAAAGAAGAAGAAACCTTTATTTGTCGCATGCACACTTCAAGCACAGTGAAATTCATCCTTTGGATTTAACCCATCTGAAGCAGTGAACACACGCACGCACACCCAGAGCAGTGGGCAGCCACACCACAGCGCCCGGGGAGCAGTCAGGCATTAGGTACCTTGCTCAAGGGCACTTCAGCCCAAGGCCGCCCCACGTTAACCTAACTGCATGTCTTTGGACTGTGGGGGAAACCGGAGCACCCGGAGGAAACCCACGCAGACACGAGGAGAACATGCAAACTCCACTCGGCCACTGGGCTCAAACCCAGAACCTTCTTGCTGTGAGGCGACAGTGCCACTACACCACCATGCCACCCAAACCAGGCCCAAACCATAATACTACCACCACCATGTTTCACAGATGGGATAAGGTTCTTATGCTGGAATACAGGGTTTTCCTATCTCCGAACATAACACTTCTCATTTAAACCAAAAAGTTCTATTTTGGTCTTATCCGTCCACAAAACATTTTTCCAATAGCCTTCTGGCTTGTCCACGTGATCTTTAGCAAACTGCAGACGAGCAGCAGTGTTCTTTTTGGAGAGCAGTGGCTTTCTCCTTTCGCCATGCACACCATTGTTGTTCAGTGTTCTCCTGATGGTCAATTCATGAACATTAACATTAGCCAATGTGAGAAAGGCCTTCAGTTGCTTAGAAGTTACCCTGGGGTCCTTTGTGACCTCGCCGACTATTACACGCCTTGCTCTTGGAGTGATCTTTGTTGGTCAACCACTCCTGGGGAGGGTAACAATGATCTTGAATTTCCTCCATTTGTACACAATCTGTCTGACTGTGGATTGGTGGAGTCCAAACTCTTTAGAGATGGTTTTGTAACCTTTTCCAGCCTGATGAGCATCAATAACATTTTTTCTGAGGTCCCCAGAAATCTCCTTTGTTCGTGCCATGATACACTTCCACAAACATGTGTTGTGAAGATCAGACTTTGATAGATCCCTGTTCTTTAAATAAAACAGGGTGCCCGCTCACACCTGATTGTCATCCCATTGATTGAAAACACCTGACTCTAATTTCACCTTCAAATTTACTGCCAATCCTAGAGGTTCACATACTTTTGCCACTCACAGATATGTAATATTGGATCATTTTCCTCAATAAATAAATGACCAAGTATAATATTTTTGTCTCATTTGTTTAACTGGGTTCTCTTTGTCTACTTTTAGGACTTGTGTGAAAATCGGATGTTGTTTTAGGTCATATTTATGCAGAAATATAGAAAATTCTAAAGGGTTCACAAACTTTCAAGCACCACTGTATTTCATATACAGCCTGTGGCTACTCATCTCATTTGCATTTTCTAATTTAATCAGTTAAGGCACTTTGGCTTTGCATCAGATTGTTTAAAGGCCATTGTTTTTGCTATTCTGGTTTTGAAGTAAAAATGTTAGGTTTGCTTTATAAGCACTCATAGCTGTACATCAGTTCTTGAAGTTGTAGGCTGTAGGTTTGTAGTGGCTCGAACCATTTTCAATTGCCATGATTGCCATGCTGAAAACAGATGCACCTCTTCACAGTTGTCAAAAGCTCTCAAATTTATCTCATTATCTCCCATTCACGGTGCAGCTTAGTTTTTTTTTTTTATATGTTTTTTGTTTGTTTTTTAGTGATATAATTGCACATCTCGGTGATAAAGTCAATAAATTTGGTTTTGGATAAACATTATTGCAAATTAATTTTTAACATATGAAATTTTTAAAATTCACAGTCAGGCTTCTATAGTAAATAGAGGTTCTACTCAGATAACATTCTGACAGAGAAAATCTTTAAAGCTAGGGTAGGCAATTTATTTTAGAAGCATTTTTGTTATATTTCTTGAAATTCTCTTTACATCCCGACAGCAATGAAAAAAAATCAAATGCTCTGACAATAACAACAACAACAAAAAGAGTGCTCTGAGAGCACAATGTCCCCAGCTGGCAACTACGCCATAACTCTGGTAAAATGCGACTGAATTGAACTAAATTGCAGTATGCGTATTACTGACATATAACAAAGAATCCTGTCAAGTTTCATGAAATTCCTCCAAAAACTGTGAGAGGAGTTGATTTCAGAAGGTGAGTACGCTTCCTGGGATGGACGGACATCGCCACGACATAATCCCCCTTTGGGCCTTTCGGCCAGCGGGGGATAAAAATTGTGAGGGAAGTTGATTTCAGAAAGCAAGCACACCTTGATGAAATTGCCAAAGTACAAGTTTGTTAATAATCAAGGGCATAACTGGTAAAATTTGCCCAAATTAAATGAAATTTCAATATGCGTATAACGGTCATATAACAAAGCTTTTTGCTAAGTTTGGTGAAATTCCATCACAAATTGTAAGAGGAGTTGATTTCAGCAGAACGTACACCCTCATGAAATTGTCAAAGTATAATTTTGTTAATCAAGGGCTGTAACTCTGGTAAAATGTGACCGAATTTAACGAAATTACAGTATGCATAGTACGGACATATAACAAAGAATCCTGCCAAGTTTCGTGAAATTCCTCCAAATATGTGAGAGGAGTTGATTTCAGAAAGTGAGCACCCTTCCCGGGACGGACGAGCGGACAGACGGACAGAAATTGCCACGATATAATCCCCCTTCGGGCCTTTCAGCCAGCGGGGGATACAAATTGTGAGGGAATTTGATTTCAGAAAGCAAGCACACCTTGATGAAATTGCCAAAGTACAAGTTTGCTAATAATCAAGGGCATAACTCTGGTAAAATTTGCCCAAATTAAACGAAATTTCAATATGCGTATAACTGTCATATAACAAAGCTTTTTGCTAAGTTTGGTGAAATTCCATCACAAACTGTAAGAGGAGTTGATTTCAGCAGAACGTACACCCTCATGAAATTGTCAAATTATAATTTTGTTAATCAAGGGCTGTAACTCTGGTAAAATGTGACAGAATTTAACGCAATTACAGTATGCATAGTACGGACATATAACAAAGAATCCTGCCAAGTTTCGTGAAATTCCTCCAAATATTGTGAGAGGAGTTGATTTCAGAAAGTGAGCACCCTTCCCGGGACGGACGAGCGGACAGACGGACAGAAATTGCGACGATATAATCCCCCATCGGGCCTTTCAGCCAGCGGGGATAACAACAACAAAAAACTGTTATCTGTGGCAGTCATAGGGATGTAAAAAGCCCATCCAATCACCTACCTGCCTACCTGCCTACACACACTCTGCCCGTGCACTCTGTCTGTGTGACCAAAGTCTTCCATAAGGCTAGACAGACATATTGCCCACATATTGCTAAAGCTAGTGAGCTAGTAGGCAGCTGTGAGTACTAACAGTAGCATGTTTGCTGTTTACATTCATTATACTAATGTTTGGTGTTTTCATACGTGAATGAAACATGAGGGAACTGGATACGACAACAATATGCTACGCTCCTTCCCCCAATGCGCTCTCTCTCTCTCTCTCTCTCTCTCTCTCTCATGGACTCGTCCTCCAGCAGTAATCAGGCAGTGCGCGTTCATGTGTTTTGGAGGAGTGGCTTTAGAAGGCATGGGGGGGGGGGGGTATCGGTTAGATACTTGCCAAATCTAACTTACTCTTGCTGGTTTCTCCAAAGCTGACTGAAAAAAACTACCTGTTGTAGCATTTTAGCAGGACAAAACAGAAAAGACTTTAAAGTGCCATTCCACCATTGGATGTATTCTTTGGCATAAAATACAATATACTTTGACAACATATATAAATGGTATCACTAGATAGAGAAATCTTTTAGCTTCAAAATGATATATCAAACATAATTTTTTGACAACAACAAGTATATTAATTTTGCGACCAAAGTCACCTACCCTTTTAATTTCCGCGCGTGATGTCATCGGCAGGTTCCCCTTCTTGTGTACCACGTGACGTGTGACGTGGCACATATTATCAGCAATGGCAGATAGAACGCGATAAAAATAATACCAATAAATCTAGCTAATACCAATAAATCTAGCTAACTGAAAGATTAACTCAAAATTTTTCGCAATTTTTTTGGCCCCCATATACAAGAAGAAATGACTCTCTCACTTTGGGGGTTTCCTGGTCTAAAAATAGACCGACACGTGGTACACAAGGGGAACCTGCCGATGACATCACGTTTCACTACCGCGCGGAAATTAAAAGGGTAGGTGACTTTGGTTGCAAAATTAATATACTTGTCGTTGTCAAAAAATTATTTTTGATATATCATTTTGAAGCTAAAAGATTTCTCTGTCTAGTCATGTTGTCATAAAATATATTGTATTTTATGCCAAAGAATACATCCAGTGGTGGAATGGCACTTTAAGGTGCTAAATCAAAAATATTCTTTAGAGCAATGTCATAAAAGAACCATTTTTCTTTATTCCAGAACCAAAACAATGATTGATAATTCTTTAGCCATTGTTGTTGGTTTTGTAATGAACTAAAGAATCATTTCATGTATTAAATGTTTAGACCATGATTCTTTATGCTTGGGAAAAGTTCTTTTTTTATTGTTAATTCTGCATTAAACAAAATGGCTAACGACCTATGAAAAGAAAGGTACGCTTAGGAATCTGAAGTCTGTTCTTCTATGGCATTACTCCAAAGAACGATTATTTTAAAAGGTGTGCTGGGAACAAGATGCACAAATCAGTCTTGGTTAATATGTAGATAGTCCATCCATCCTCAGACACAAGACAATCTGCAGAAGCCTTCAATAAACCTTCTTGTTATTGTGTGACCATCCAAACCTATTGCCACTTGGGGAATAATATTCATTTTATACGACAGTAATTACTATATAAAAGTGTCTTCGTGTACATTTATACAACGGTAACCAGCCTGTTTTTAGTGGTTTTCACTAGAGTAAAAATGTTTTGAGTGTCAGACATCGTAGCATTAAGCATCTAGAGCACCAAATTGCATGTTGAAGAGAGCGATAATTAATATTTTGTCATCCAGCCTGTGATCTGAACATCTGACTACTTTGTTGCATTAAAAGTCTCCAGCTGGATTTGGTGGTTCCCTTCCAGAGTAACGTGATGCACTGTGATCTAGTCATTAAATGCTTCTCACTTCTTGTTATGTTCCCAAGAGCTATAAAGCAGTGTTCAATGGAAGTAGGAGGAATAAGAATAAAGATTAATAAATCGGCATCAGTCCCCTTGATGCTCATCAGTCCTGACGCACTTATCCCTGACAACCACTGAATATATTTATCACTGTAGACAACTTCCAAAATAGCTTTTACAATGTGGAGACACATTAAGAGGGATGCCTCCAAGCTCAAGCTGTCAATCACAAGTCTGCCCCCTTGGCATCTTGGCATGAAGACCATATCTGTAGTTGCCATTTCCATTCTTAGTAAATCCTCACCCACCCTCTCCACCACACAAGCTCAGGCTCTCAATATCCCACATAGGGAGTGTGGAGGATGGGATTAAACGTGAAAAATGCTTCATGAAAAGCAATGGAATGAGCAATGAGAGGCCACACGGTGAAAAGCAGTCTGCTACTCATGCTATATCTGTATGGCACTTTTATCATGATATATTTGTCTGAACATACAGTACACATACTACTAGAATTTGGATATGTTACATCAGAGGTCCTGAAGTAGCCACACCCTGCACATTTTAGTGTTTGTTCTGCCCTAATAGGATAACACCTTCAAGAGAAGGGACACTACAAAGCAATATAAAGTTATTCTTACTGTTCACCTTTATCCGATAATGAAATATTTCTATTCTGATGATAGATGTATATATATATATATATATATATATATATATATATATATATATAAAATATTTATTTTTATTTTATTGATATGCTGCTGTGATCTGAGCCCTCAAACAGTGTTTCAGTGTATAGTAATGTGCAATGACAATAAAGAATCTATCTATATGTGTTCTGTTCCAGGATTACTCCCCCATCCTTGGGGCACGAGGGCTCTGAATGGTTTCATCTCATCTCATCTCATTATCTCTAGCCGCTTTATCCTTCTACAGGGTCGCAGGCAAGCTGGAGCCTATCCCAGCTGACTACGGGCGAAAGGCGGGGTACACCCTGGACAAGTCGCCAGGTCATCACAGGGCTGACACATAGACACAGACAACCATTCACACTCACATTCACACCTACGGTCAATTTAGAGTCACCAGTTAACCTAACCTGCATGTCTTTGGACTGTGGGGGAAACCGGAGCACCCGGAGGAAACCCACGCGGACACGGGGAGAACATGCAAACTCCACACAGAAAGGCCCTCGCCGGCCCCGGGGCTCGAACCCAGGACCTTCTTGCTGTGAGGCGACAGTGCTAACCACTACACCACCGTGCCGCCCCTTGAATGGTTTCATGAACATTAAAATAAAGTATAAATGGAAATAATGATAATAATAATAATTTATTACATGTATATAGGGCGGTACGGTGATGTAGTGGTTAGCGCTGTCGCCTCACAGCAAGAAGGTTCTGGGTTTGAGCCCAGTGGCTGATGAGGGCCTTTCTGTGCGGAGTTTGCATGTTCTCCCCGTGTCTGTGTGGGTTTCCTCCAGGTGCTCCGGTTTCCTCCACAGTCCAAAGACATGCAGGTTAGGCTAATTGGTGGCTCTAAATTGACCGTACGTATGATCGTGAGTGTGAATGGTTGTTTGTCTCTGTGTGTCAACCTTGTGATGACCTGGTGACTTGTCCAGGGTGTACCCTGCCTCTCGCCCATAGTCAGATGGGATAGGCTCCAGCTTGCCTGCGACCCTGTATAGGATAAGTGGCTACAGATAATGAATGGATGGATGGATGGATGTATATAGTGCTATATATGTACACTCTAAAGCGCTTTACAATTTAAAAAATGCAAACAAATTATACTTCAAATCAAAAATCATTACAGAATAAAAATAAATTTAAAAAATCATTAATTTTCAATAAACAAGTCAGACTCTAAGAAACATAAGCTGATTTAAATAAGAAGGTTTTCAAATGCTTCTTGAAATTGTTAATGTTTGCACATGACTTAAGTTCTCTCTGCAAGGTAGACATAACTTGGACCTGCGTAGGCTAGCGTTCTTCCACCAGCTGAACTTCTCTTGATACTACCGTAGGAACCACCAAATCATCATTGCTATCTGCTCTAGTTCTCTTTAGCGGCCTCTTCGTTATAAGTCATAAATCATACGTTATGGCCTTCACAGTTACTAGATCTCAACTTCACTGAACACGTGTGGGAGAGTTTGGAGCGACCTGTTAGACTTTGTTCTCCATTACCATCATAAAGACACCAATTGAGAACGGGGTTAATCCCTAAAGTACAGGTTCAGATACTTGTAGAATCTGTTCCAAGGGGCATTGAAGCTGTTCTGGGAATTCGGGGTGGTGGGGTGGCTTACTAAACCATTTTATGTTGTTTTTTTTCTGGTAACTTGCAATCCATGTGTGTGTTAGGCAGAACAAGGACTTGGGTTGCCAGGTTTGCATGATAAAGCCAGATGAACAGCTATTCAAAGCACAAACCTAGGGATGAATAAACCAGTCCAATTCCCAAACCTACATATCTGACCCCTCAAACTTTGCATTAAAGTCCAATCATAGATACTTTTACCAAATATATTATATTACTTACAAAGTAACCTTGCAGGATAAACGTTTTTAATTAAGCAGTATAAAAACCAACCCGTTTTCATCAACATTTCTTTCATCAAGGTAAATTATATCTATGAGAATAAGTCAGTTTCAAAACAAGCATATTGACAGAGTAAATGTAATTTCATATGCAATTACTAGAGTTACAATATCTTTGTGATCAGAACCACGGTCCACATTCATATACACGCATGACCACTTTCTTAGGAACACCTGCACATTCATACAGTTCCTGCAAAAATCTGAGGCTATCATGGGCACAGAGTCACCAAAACTGGATAAGTGAAGACTGAAAAAAGACGAAGGGATTTGTTTTTTAATCTTCAACTGTACAGTTTTTACAGCTGAAGACTGTAAAATATATTTTTACAGTCTGTGCCCATATGATTTATATTTTACAGTCTGTGCCCATGGTCTCACATTCCTGTTCTTGGCTGACAGGAGTGGAACCCAGTGTAGTCTTTTGCTATTGTAGCCCATCCACTTCAAGATTTATTTATTTATTATTTACCCCATTTAATATAGTGCTGTTTTCATACATTGAGCATGTTCAAAAGCGCTCATCAATAAAATGCATGTAAACATATGAAATTAAACAAAAGACAGAATACCAATTAAAATCATAGTGTACAAAACATAGTATATAATTAACATTAAAACCTGACTAGATTATATTCAGACACTATCATAATATAATGTAAACAAGTGAGTTTTAAAGGACCCATGGCATGGTGGTTTGTTGATGCTTTAAACGGGCTCGTGGAGGTTTCCGGATGTTATATCCGCAGCCTTTCTCAAAATGAACCCTCAGCACGTAGATATAGCCTCCTGGGAGAAAGCCCCATTTCAGCGCTTTTCCCAGTGCGTCGTTTTGCTAATGAGAAGCAGGAGGTGGGGAAGGGTAGAGGGTGGGGGCGGGTCTTATCATTAATATTCATGACATGTAAACGTGTTACCTCTGATTGGCTAACAGCACTGTGACGCTACCTCCAGTGGGTCAGAACAAGCGGATGTGGGTGTCTTACTATGGCGAGAGAGAAGGAACAAACCGCGAAGGGAAAAATACCGCGCGCTGACATCATTAAGGTGCGACGCGAGGAAATAAAATAAATTCAACAAATGTTTGGGTTTTTACTGAACAAACAAACAAATAAAATGAACAAGTGACTTAAAAAAAAGAATGTGGGTGTCTTTGTAAAAACTGTTTTGATTGGCTATTATAACAGAGCATGCTGCATGCTTTTTGGTTTTGTAGCGCAGAGTACCTGGCTAACTGCAGGAAGCGGTTAGCTGCACAGCTAATGTAGCCATTGCAAGGCTAACGTGGCACCGATTTTAAAACACGGCAAAACATAAGCTCATAAGTTACAGTCAATTTCCAGACTAAACTCAGTTTAACAGAGCATGCTGCATGCTTTTTGGTTTTGTAGCGCAGAGTACCTGGCTAACTGCAGGAAGCGGTTAGCTGCACAGCTAATGTAGCCATTGCAAGGCTAACGCACCGATTTTAAAACACGGCAAAACGACTTAACAGTTATACACTTACTTGTTCGCTGTTTGTGGCTGATGCGGCAGGGATGCTTGGTACGGACCCAGGCTTCAGTGACAGTTGATGTGCAAAACCTGCCCTGTACTGTCCCAAGTTGTGGAAACATTCATCAGGAAAATGCTTCCGACAAACATACACCGTCTTAGGTAGACTCGATGGCGTATTATTGGAGTAAATAAAATTAAGCCACTGCGTCTTCAGGGGCTCTCCCGTCGCAGGTAAAAACAGACTCCTTTCTGTGTTGTCACATCCATGTACAGCGCAATTTCCATGTTTCGCTTGCTTAGGTGATGCCATGTTGTGGTGTCCTCCCTCTATGGTCTCCTCACTACAACTGGGCGGGCAATCCATACAGTGGGTGGGAATCCAGAGGGGGGGCGTGGGGATCATCTCCCTTGCTGACGTCGGCAAGGGAAGAGCTTCTCAACGCGCCGTTTTGACGCGCCATTCTCAAATATTGGGCATAGTTTGGTTTACACATTATGAAATTTCTAGCCACTGGGGTGACTTAAGAAGGTCAGAGGAACTCATTTTAACATTAAAAAACCTCAGAAAGTGAAAATTTCATGCCATGGGACCTTTAAGAGAACGTTTAAAAATGTCAACTGATCCTGAGTCTCTTATGTGGCACGGAAGATTGTTCCAAAGACTAGAAGCACTCCAACTGAAGCATCGATGACCAAATGTAGCAGTCCTGACATGCGACCTTACTAGTGAGAGAATGTTCTCCGATCTGAGTGATCTACTGGGCTTGTATACAGTAAGCATGTCACGGATATATGTGGGCAATTTGCCGTGTCGAGCCTTATACGTATATACCAGCACTTTAAAGTGGAGGCGCCTCTGGATTGGTAACTAATGTTTAAATGGGTCAATGTTTTGTGCATGCTGAGATGCTTTTCTCCTCACCACAGATGTAAAAAGTAATTGTTTGAGTTAATATGTCCTTCCTGGCAGCTTGAACCAAGCTGAACATTTTCCTGACCTCTCTTCTATGACCTCTCTTATCAACAAGCACAAAAACTGTCACTCACGCAATGTTTTTTTGTTTTTCACACCATTCAGTGTAAACTCTAGATACTACTGCGTGAGAAAATCCCAGGAGCTCAGCAGTTTATGAAAAACTCAAACCAGCCCTTCTGGTACCAACATCCACGCCACAATCAAAGTAACAGTGATCACACTGTTTTTCTTGTTCTTTATAATGTTTGATGTGAACATTAACTAAAGTTCTTGACCTGTATCTGCACTGCACTACTGCCATATGATTGGCTACAGGGGTGGACAGTAACGAAGTACATTTACTTGAGTACTGTACTTAAGTACACTTTTTGAGTATCTGTACTTTACTTGAGTATTATTTTTTTTTGGAAACTTATAACTTTAACTTCACTACATTTGAAAAGCAAATTTATCACTCCACTACATTTCTATCAAGGTCCTCGTTACTCGTTACTATGAAGCAGCTTTGAAAGTGGATGTTTTTTTCTTTTCTAAAACGTGATTGGTTTTTCCGCAGGTGACACTGAGACAGCCTGTCAGTAATCACTAGGGTCACGTCACGTCCATAGACTGTATAAAATCAACTTCAATTATTTCTCAACAGCTTTATTTAACACGATCAGTTGATGACAGAATGGAAGGAGGCGGTTCTTCTGGGCAATGCACGCACCCATGGCCCATGAACCCATGTTTCAGTTTTCTGAAAGGATTAAAGATTCATTTCATTTTAAATGTTTGCTTTGTTTGCCAAAAATGAACCACATCACGGCCTACAAAAACTCGCCGTCCAACCTGCGGAAGCATATTGAGCTATGTAAACGTTTAATTCCAAGAGAAAGCTTGCAATGAAGTTGTTTGTGCTTTTAGCGCTAGCGATAACGTTGCAATAGCTATGCAATCTGGTTAGTCAAAGGACTTTCTATGGATTTGCCCGCCAAGTTGCCGTAGCCTTGTCCACGGCTAACGTTTACACATAGCTAGTTAACTTGGACACTATTAGTTAGCCTGTAAAAACGGAGTTATGCTAACATGAATAACGTTAACTTATCTGAAGTCCTTTCAGAAATATGTTTTAGCATAATCTTACCAAATAAACAGAATGTAGAAATCTTTCTTGTCTAGTAGCGTTAGCTACCCAATATAATTTCGAGTTTGAAGAATTTGCTCGCATGTCAGGTGGAGCTTCACTGAGTAGCTAGCTTAACGTTAAACCACCATGATGGCACAGCATGCGTTCATTTTGTGAATTCACATTTCTGTCTTTGGTAACAGCGTTAGATTTTGTAAGCGTTGTGGCAATAATACAACGATGCGTTGACAGAAAATGTACTTTTAATACGTAAGTATTTTTAAAAGTAAGTACTTCAGTACTTTAACTTAAATAAAAAAATTGACTGGACAACTTTCACTTGTATTGGAGTCACATTTGACCAGTGGAATCTGTACTTTAACTTAAGTAATGAAGTTGGGTACTTTGTCCGCCTCTGATTGGCTGATTAGATAACTGCATGAATGTACAGGTGTATGGATGTTCCTAATAAAGTGGACAGAACCTGGACAGAATGTATATAATAAACTGCCTTTGTTGTTTACAGTTGAAGAAACTCTAGTTTATTATGTGGCTTGCAAAACACTAATATAATTTTTCTAATGTGTGCAAGATGTCCAAAATAAGTCATGACTGCAATTAAAAAGTAGCCCAGTTCTGTGGGGAAACCACTGGCCTGGTTCACAACCACAGTGTTGGAGAAGTTCAGTTGAAAAAGTGCTAAGATTTTTTAAGAAGAGCTTCTACAGATCCAACTGCTATAAACTTCAACAACAAAACAGAAATATGTCTCAGTTATGGTTACATTATCCCATCTTCTCCGCGAGAAAGTTTTCCGTTCCAGACCCAGATGAGATTTGCAATGGACCTCATTATGTTTTCTTGTAGGAATTTACATATGTGCAGGAACATCAACATCCGCCACAAGTTCTGTGCTTGTTGGAGCCGATAACGTGTTTGCGAAAGGTTTGATGAACAGAGCACGCCGACAAAGAGAGAGAAAAAAGAGGGAACAGAGAAGAGGAAGATAAAAGAAGGAAGCTGTACTTTGGTTGCGTGATCGCTGGAGACTGGAGCCACCTGCTTCCCTTATTCTCTGTCATCCAGCTGTTTATAATGAGGGAAATGAATAGAAAGGAGTGTGCATCATAACTTATGCACTAGATGTGTTATTGCCTACTTCTCTCTGGTTCTTCTGAGTCTGTTAGTTGTGGATGTGGATTTTGCGCCAGTGTACTTGAGGCAGTTAAGGCTTGAGGACATGTCCGTAATTGTGATTATTTGTTCTGCCTTTTTTCATCAGAACAAAATTGGCTTTACTGCTGGTACATTCAACCCCTTCTGGTTCTTAAATAACAGAGTGATTATCTCTAATTCCATGCAAATAGTTGTTACAGTACACTTTTTAGACAGACATGAGATTTAACATAGAACAAAATGAATGTTAGCCTTTGCCAAAGCTATGAAGAGAAGAAACGCTGTCCTACTTTTGTTTCTGTTTTTCAACACCACAGGACATTTCAAGCTGATTACACGCCTCTTCATCTGTTGACATTACTTATGACTTGAAAGAGAATCCATGAGTTTGTTTAAATTTCAGAACGAATGTACTGCCTTGGAAGCTATGCATTCTCTCAGTTGTTATGGCAAGTACCAGAAGTTTACATAAGCTCCAGTTTGTGGAGGAAAAACTTTCAACAGTGTAATTTTTAGGAGTGACCAACAGAGAATCCCAGAAGCTTCTGATGCAGCATATCTTAAGTCTCATCTTTTGAGTGTTTCACTGTGGTAGAAACCCACCCACACGTCAAAACTAGGACAGTAAGTCAAGAAAAAGAGACTCGAGAAACTGAATGTGCTGCATTTAAACAAGCATCCTTTTAATTATACTTTAATTACGAATTGGCTAGTGTTTGTGAAGCTGTGTTTGTGATTAACTGTCAGTGTCCATAGAGACAGATAAGGTTATCGTAGGCACAGTCAAAAATCATACATCAAATTAACATAATAATTAGGTGAGCACAATAGAGCAACAAACCATTGATGGGAGAGGCGCAAAGGACAGGATCAAAATAGAAACAAAGACAGGACCAATATGGCAATGTGAACAAGAGCACGTCATAAAAACAGCCTCAATGAGGCTGTAGCTCATACCGGCCACTGCTGTTTTGTGTGAGTTTGAAATCCGATCAGTCCTGTGGAAGGAGTAGCAATTTTTGTGAAATTGCATTTGACCCCTGTGTAGCCGCATCCATGGTAGGTGGCGCCACCTGGTGAACAATTCTTATTGGAATATGTCTTTAGAGTCTTCTGGGTGAGTTTCAGTGAAAACATCCTAGCAGTTTACGAACAGTAGTGTTTGGTGTGACGATTCACCCAAAAATTTCAAATGCCCATAAAATCGTAAATATGACTGGTGGCACCACAATCTTGGCAACTTTTATACATACCAACCTGGGGAACATTTCATATGAGTTTGATCAAAATCTGATTACGTCTGTAGGAGGAGTAGTGATTTTCGTGAAATTGCACGTGACCCCTCTGTAGCCTCATCCATGGTAGGTGGTGCCACCTGGTGAACAATTCTTGTTGGTATATGTCTTTAGAGTCTTCTGGGTGAGTTTCAGTGAAAACGTCCTAGCAGTTTACGAACAGTTGTGTTTGGTGTGACGAGTCACCCAAAAATTTTAAACGCCCATAAAATCATAAGTATGACGGGTGGTGCCACCGTCTTGGCAACTTTTATACATACCAACCTGGGGAGCATTCCATAGGAGTTTGATCAAAATCTGATCACTCCTGTAGGAGGAGTAGCGATTTACATGAAATTGCACGTGACCCCTCTGTAGCCTCATCCATGATAGGTGGCGCCACCTGGTGAACAACTCTTGCTGGTATATGTCTTTAGAGTCTTTAGGATGAGTTTCAGTGAAAACGTCCCAGCAGTTTACAGAGAGTAGTGTTTAATGTGACGAGTCGCCCAAAAATTCCAGACGCCCATAAAATCGTAAATATGAAAGGTGGTGCCACTGTCCTGACAACTTTTATGCACACCCACCTGGGGAACATTGTATGTGAGTTTGATTGAAATATGATCAATCCTGTAGGAGGAGTAGCGATTTTTGTAAACTGGACGGACAATGACGACAGACGACGGATGGACGCTGCGTGATCGCATAACCTCATTCAGCCTGGTTTGTGGCTGAATGAGCTAAAAAGCAGTGATTGTCATGCTGGGAATGGCAACACGTAAGATTGTTGCATTTATTGCATGGTTATTTGATGTTGTCAGTTTCTTGCTCATACAAGGCATTCTCGTTATTACATGATCATCCACACCAACTAATACTTTGGTGATATTTTTCAAAATGTTTCATTAATTAAGAAATTCTCCATACAAGGCATTACTGCGGAGGCCGAGAAAGGCTGTGAGTGTTTTATTAGGTGCAAATAAATGCTAACACCAGTGACCAACATGTTCAGCGAATCTGCGCATCCTTTTCATTCTGGTTATATCCCGCTGTGAAGCCTTCTGTGCAGTCTTATAATGACGACTTCTTTATGCATTCTGTATGTTCCCTGTAAAGTGCCAGTACATATCTAAGTAAATAAGCTGTCGAGTTGAGTGTGGCTATAATGAATACATCTGCCTTTCCTCATTTCTGAGAGGTATGATAGCTTTGTGTTGGGATTGATTTATTCCCCTTATCTCTGTCTGCCCCTCCATGCAGAAGGGTTATCCAGGGTTGGGCCTATGCATGCCTTTCTCTCTCCATGACTGGCCCAAAACTGATAGGCGAGCAAGAGGCAAATTGGAAAGGATTAACCTCATGTGACAGCAAAGCCCCTCAGCCGGAGCACCGAGGACTAATATCCGGCCAGAGCTGACCTTGCAGCTCAGTGCTGAGACCCGATGAATAGCAAAATGCAAAGAGCAGCAAGAATCCTCTTGTGACACCGGAGATGAGGCTGCAAGGGGGACTGGGGTTCAAATGAGGTCTTTTAGACTACTTTTAATATCACTTACTGCCACAAAGCAGCTGCCACATTATATATTCAGTGTGTTTGCTGATTTTATCTTCATGCCTTGACTACAGAAACACATTACATTGTCTGTCTCCCTCTAATACTCTTCTTTTGTCATGTACAATACATCAGTACTGAAGTGTGACTTTTTATATATATTGATCCATCTTTAAATGCTCATGGAACTAATAAATGCTGTCAAAGAGCCGTCCATGGGAAAGCTGAATCTTCAGAATAGACGGTATATTGTCTTCTGAAGGCCAATACTTTTAACTCGTCTTTTATTTATTGAGTAAATGTAAAAAGCTTCCCGGTAGAGGTGATTGTGTTCCTTTATGACTTCTGAGCAGAATACCTTCTTAGTATTAGAGAATGTTTATAATATGATTAGACAGGGAGAGGGGAGCCGATTAACAATAACATTTAGTTTAAAAAAACAACTTAATTGTATTTACTTGTCTTCTCTGCAGGTCTTCTGATTGGCTCGGGATGTGCCCTGTATCCTCTCGGCTGGGACAGTGAGGAGGTCAGACAGACATGTGACAACCGTTCAGATCAGTTTGAACTGGGTAAGTCCAACTATATCATTTGAAAGGAAATTCAGTAGTCTCAGCAACAGCGTTGTCTTCATGCTAGAGTGATGGCATGAATAATCCTTTTACATTATTATTGCTAACAATACTTATCAGGTGCTAGCTAACACAGAATGTTATCAAGAGGTTGAGTAATGTATTTGACAGAATTTAGGCTGCAGTGTATAATGCTCCTTTCTGCAGTGCTCTGAAAACATGGCGTGACTGAAAATGGTGGAAGAAGCCATCTAGTTAAGTCCAAATCAAACGTTTGCATAGAACGCACCCTGCTGAGATCTGTTCATCTGGCTGTGTTGGAATATCTTTTAAGGCAACCCTGTATGTAATTTGGACAGAAATAGTAGATAAAAGCATGTTATTTTTGCCTAGAAATAGCTGATCACAGAACAGCCATCCATCATCTATACCACTTATCTGTCAGGGTAGCGGGGAAGCTGGAGCCAATCCCAGTTGACTTCAGGTAAAAGACGGGGTACACCCTGGGAGTCCAACCAATCAATCACAGGGTTAACAAAGAGGCAAACAAGCATTCACACTCACATCTATGAGCAATTTAGAGGCGCCAGTTGACCTAATCAGTGTCTTTGGACTGTCGGAGGAAGCCCACACAGGTACAAGGAGAACATGCAAACGCCACACATACCCCTTTTCGACCAACAGGGAACAGGTTCCATTCTTTTTCACACACCAAAGTTTGAACCGCTCAGAGCATTTCAACCAAAAATAAATTGGCTCGGAACCAGAAAAGTTGGTTCCAAGCTGGGACCAAAATATAACTGGTTTTTCCAGTGCAAACCGTCATGACATCAGTGGGTGTGTCATTAGTTTGGCGAGGAAGTGGAGTGCAACAATGGAGAATGCAATGGAAAAGAATACATCTTCAGAAAAAAAAGGAATGAAAACAAATATGTGCAATAACAGAACAAAAGCTTGCAGGTCATCAATGAGCTCCGCCATCTTGCTACTACTGTTTACACCCGTCGTGAATTGTGCAATGCTCTCCATTCATGACGCATCCTTGAGTACAATGGTTCCAATCAAAACTGGTGAAAACATGGGCTGGTTTGCTAACTGGCATCAAGGTTCAAAGAATCTTGAATGGAACAGGTTCAAGAACCCGTTCCCTGTTGGTCGAAAAGGGGTAATAGAAAGCCCCCAGTTTCAAACCCAGAAGCTTCTTGTTGTGAGGTAACAGTGCTCCACGCTGCACCACCATGCTGCCCAGAATATATTTGTTCTGTTATACCCAACTGTAGTTTATTCCATATTTAAGCAATATCACACTCGAGGAGATGATGTTGTACTGAATATGAGTATGGTTGTGATTATCTACAGAACTCTCCTTGCAGCCTCGTGCCTACAATTGAATCACAGTTGTGCTGATATTCAGTACATCATGACCTCGAGTGTGATATTGCTTTTATACAATGGTTCTATAAACAAGAAATTAATATCGACTAAATGTTCCATTTAATTTTGCTCTGTGAATGGATATAGCTGGCTCACTAGCTCACATTGATGTGTGCATTCCTGTTAAAGGTGTTTCCAGTAACGTTGGTGTCGTGTCCCTTTTTCCTTTTCATCATCATCTGACAAGCTATCATATTTTAGGTCAAAAGTTATATTCTTGAAAAGTATCATTTGCCCTGCCCGCTGATGGCATTGTGGAGTTTTATGCGCCAAGCGGAGTCATGCACATAGTGAAACATCCCAGTGCTTTTATCACAAAATATCAGAACTCCTGGAACACTCGACCAATCAATTTAGTGGACTGAAACTAACTGTTGTATGAAGCCTATTAACATATTTTTGAGCTTAATGACTGTCCAGTATCTTGGCAATTTTGTGACATATACTACCTTTGAAGCATGTCTCAAACTGTTTTATCATTTGTATCTTCATAACTAATGAAGCTTTTTAAGACACGAACTCATGAGGCAGCATCAGGAAATCAAAGCATCTGCTTTCTACAACCCCGATTCCAAAAAAGTTGGGACAAAGTACAAATTGTAAATAAAAACGGAATGCAATGATGTGGAAGTTTCAAAATTCCATATTTTATTCAGAATAGAACATAGATGACATATCAAATGTTTAAACTGAGAAAATGTATCATTTAAAGAGAAAAATTAGGTGATTTTAAATTTCATGACAACAACACATCTCAAAAAAGTTGGGACAAGGCCATGCTTACCACTGTGAGACATCCCCTTTTCTCTTTACAACAGTCTGTAAACGTCTGGGGACTGAGGAGACAAGTTGCTCAAGTTTAGGGATAGGAATGTTAACCCATTCTTGTCTAATGTAGGATTCTAGTTGCTCAACTGTCTTAGGTCTTTTTTGTCGTGTCTTCCGTTTTATGATGCGGCAAATGTTTTCTATGGGTGAAAGATCTGGACTGCAGGCTGGCCAGTTCAGTACCCGGACCCTTCTTCTACGCAGCCATGATGCTGTAATTGATGCAGTATGTGGTTTGGCATTGTCATGTTGGAAAATGCAAGGTCTTCCCTGACAGAGACGTCGTCTGGATGGGAGCATATGTTGCTCTAGAACCTGGATATACCTTTCAGCATTGATGGTGTCTTTCCAGATGTGTAAGCTGCCCATGCCACACGCACTAATGCAACTCCATACCATCAGAGATGCAGGCTTCTGAACTGAGCGCTGATAACAACTTGGGTCGTCCTTCTCCTCTTTAGTCCAAATGACACGGCGTCCCTGATTTCCATAAAGAACTTCAAATTTTGATTCGTCTGACCACAGAACAGTTTTCCACTTTGCCACAGTCCATTTTAAATTAGCCTTGGCCCAGAGAAGACGTCTGCGCTTCTGGATCATGTTTAGATACGGCTTCTTCTTTGAACTATAGAGTTTTAGCTGGCAACGGCGGATGGCACGGTGAATTGCGTTCACAGATAATGTTCTCTGGAAATATTCCTGAGCCCATTTTGTGATTTCCAATACAGAAGCATGCCTGTATGTGATGCAGTGCCGTCTAAGGGCCCGAAGATCACGGGCACCCAGTATGGTTTTCCGGCCTTGACCCTTACGCACAGAGATTCTTCCAGATTCTCTGAATCTTTTGATGATATTATGCACTGTAGATGATGATATGTTCAAACTCTTTGCAATTTTACACTGTCGAACTCCTTTCTGATATTGCTCCACTATTTGTCGGCGCAGAATTAGGGGGATTGGTGATCCTCTTCCCATCTTTACTTCTGAGAGCCGCTGCCACTCCAAGATGCTCTTTTTATACCCAGTCATGTTAATGACCTATTGCCAATTGACCTAATGAGTTGCAATTTGGTCCTCCAGCTGTTCCTTTTTTGTACCTTTTAACTTTTCCAGCCTCTTATTGCCCCTGTCCCAACTTTTTTGAGATGTGTTGCTGTCATGAAATTTCAAATGAGCCAATATTTGGCATGAAATTTCAAAATTTCTCACTTTCGACATTTGATATGTTGTCTATGTTCTATTGTGAATACAATATCAGTTGTTGAGATTTGTAAATTATTGCATTCCATTTTTATTTACAATTTGTACTTTGTCCCAACTTTTTTGGAATCGGGGTTGTATTTTAGACCCACTCATTTTAATGGTTTGGTTCACAACAGTCAGAGCTTTCAGCGCTTCAGAAGTGGCACATACCACAAGTGAGGGGTGTTCCCATAATCATGGTGAACACATGGGTCCATTGGAAGGCACCATGACACTATGGGAATATTCATGTTAAAATGTCTACAAATAAAAAGGATGCCGTAGTGTTGTGACGTTCATAAACATTAGATAAAAATGTTCTCAAAAGCACCAAGAAAATATGAAAGAAATTGTTCTGTGAACATGAGTAAACTTTTGGCTAGATATTAGCATAACCATGCTATGATTTGAGCCACATGTATATTGTATTGAACATTAACCTTTAATTCTCCAATGATGACTGTTCTGGATTGTGTGTGAGATTTTTTCCATCTCACAGTGCTAGTGGAAGTATGTGGAATTAGAGCTACGCTGAGCTGAGCTAATACAAATGCATAAAGAAGAAATCTGACATATTGTGAATAATTTCTACAGTTCCTTCCATTCATATTATGCAGAATTAAACTGTCTTCTGTTGTATTTATTGTTTTTAAGGGCTCATGTCACATTTTGACAAAAGATCTCCCACACGTGAAAAGGGAATGTTCAGGGACGTGACATCTATTATTATCTTCAACAATGGAAATATCAGAAAGAATGATTTTTGCAAAGTCTTATTGATGGCATCATGAGAATACTGTGGGGCAAACTGTCACACACACCACACACACTTGAAGGCAGACAGACATCTGAATGTTCCTCTGAATGGATACCAAACATGGTAGTCTGTAGTCAACCTACTTTTAGCTTCTCCTCCAGACATTTTGGGGGAAAAAAGGGATGAAAAATTGAATAATCCTCCTTGTTCACATGCATTACACCTGTGAATGCAACTTCTCAGTCACTGCTGAGCACATGTTACAGATGTTTCAGTGCCATGGGCTGAATCTTATCAGCCTAAATAGAGAATAAATCTGTCGGGTGTTTCACTCTGTAATCACCTGACAAGACTGTCATGGGTAAATTGCATGAAGCTATACTTCAGCCCCCGCCTCACTTCTTCAGACTGTCCTGTGTATTTATCGGTTATTCTATCCACATTCACTGGATATGAGCAATCACATGCTCTGATTGGCTACTCTACTACTAGGATATCAGCTCATATACCATGAGTAGAGAAAAACAAAAATGGTGGAGCACATCAAGTCAGATATATCACTTTATCAAGTATTTAAAAGAAATAGAAATAGTTAAAAGAATATAGAGTCATCCCCCGCAAAAAAAAAACCTCCTGTTCCACACTCCAGCCCAGTTGGTGGCAGTAATGCACCATTAAGTTGGTTTGCCAACTGCCAAAAAAACCCTAAAGAAGAAGAAGAAAATGGCTGCGCGTGTTGCTGAACCAACCAAGGACGAAATAAAAACTCTACTTGAAAACAACCCCCCCAAAAAATACAAAAAAAGCAACAAAACATGGAATGAAAGTATTTGATGGTAAGAACGTATCTTTTTTATTTTTCAAGAATTATTTTTAGCGCATTTTTCACAAAGTGCTACTGTCATTTCGCTGGTTTGTTTACATTCTAAGCGGAAGTGATTTTGTCGGACGTTTTGTATAAAGTTTTAATTTATCAAATTTGCAAAAAATAAAAATAAAATGCTCTGTTTCTTAAAATCCAGTGGATAGAATAAAACAGTTATTCCACTCAATCTCGTCGTACGTGGCTTATAGCCGACTCGGTGCTACGCACCTTGTCAGCTAGCAGCTCATGTACGACTCGATTTTGTGGAATAACTATTAAATATTTGGTGGTGGTGTTGCATTTGGTTCCAAAAAACTCCAAAATAATCTGGCTTAAGTCATTTGATAACAGCTCATAGTCTGTTGTGGGTGCTAAAAACGAAACCTTATAATGTTGTCTTATTATCTTTCCAAGACAGGAATGGCTTCGCCCTGCCAGCATGTTGCCACCTGAATTTCATTTCACAAATCTCTTAGTTATTCAGTACATTTAAACATATAACAGTTTTTGATATTGCCTCCACTTTGGGCTTCTGAATTATTCTTTCAGGCTCTTTATAACCTGATTTTGAATGCATAAGTTCCCATTTCAGTGTAGTTTACTCACTGTGCCTGAATGCCACTGGCAGTCTAACTTAATACCCCAGTTGGGAATCACTTTCTTGTAGGCTTTAAGTAAAAAACAGCAATTGCAGGAGCATGTAATCCAGCACAGAAATGTGCAATAAGCACACTGTCAGCAAGTCTTGAATGGGAATTATGGTGTTAAAGCATTCAGGACAATATGTTCCACAAATCAGTGCACCATCACTGATTAAAATGTGTTGTATTTGCTCTGTGCATATTTGATGTATGATGTTGTCCATAAGAACATGTGAACGAAAAGGAAGCCATGGTACATTTTGTTTTTGCTGAAACATCTAAAAACAGTTACAGTTAAACGGGCCTGAGTCAGTTAAAACTGGTTTACAGCAGGTTCCTGTTCTGCAGCATGTAAGACAAACATCACTTCACAATACAAACAAAACATAATTAAGGACGTTAACAGAAATACAAACCGTACAGACAGCTATATACAGAGACATTGAAAGGGGAGAGGATTGAAGCAATATATATATATATATATATATATATATATATATATATATATATATATATATATATATATATACACACAGTGAGAGTAAAAAGCATTTGATCCCTTGCTGATTTTGTTGGTTTGCCCACTAATAAAGACATGATCATTCTATACTTTTAATGGTAAATGTATTCTAACATGGAGAGACAGAATATCAAAAAGAAAATCCAGAAAATAACTTTAAAGAATATATATTAATTGATTTGTATTTCATTGAGGGAAATAAGTATTTGATCCCCTAGCCCTTTGGTGACCTTGAAAATGGTTCCTCCAGGAACGATGATGTTTCAGTTGTCAAGACAACGGAAAAACTAAAATACAAGAGCATTTTGTTTTGTGCACAAGAGCATTGTGACGTATCTTTCTGTTTTTGTATTTTAGTTTTTCCGTTGTCTTGACAACTGAAAAGTCATCGTTCCTGGAGGAACCATTTTCAAGGGGTCAGTCACCAAAGGGCTAGTATGCATTAGGAGTTCTGGCTTTCACAGACCAGTTAGACACTCCCAATCAACTTGTTACCTGAATTGAAGACACCTGTTCTAACTAATCACCTGTATGAAAGACACCTGTTCACAGAATCAGACAATCCGACAGATTCCAAACTCTCCAACATGGGTAAGACCAAAGAACTCTCTCAGGACCTCAAAGACAGGATTGCTGACCTGCACAAATCTGGAATGGGCTACAAAAACATTAGCAAGATGCTGGGTATTAAAGTAACAACCATTGGTGCAATTGTGAGAAAATTTAAGAAGTATAACATGACCATCAATAGACCTCGGTCTGGTGCTCCACAGAAGATTTCACCTCGTGGGGTGGCAATGATCATGAGAACTGTGAGAAATCGGCCTGCAACCACACAGCAGGAGTTAGTGAATGACCTCAAGGCAGCTGGGACCACAGTCACCAGGAAAACAATTGGCAACACTTTGCGCCGCAATGGATTAAAATCCTGCAGTGCCTGAAAGGTACCCCTGCTTAAGAAGGCACGTGTGGAGGCCCACCTAAAGTATGCCAATGATCACCTCAAAGATGTGCAAAGTGATTGGGAGAAGGTTCTGTGGTCAGACGAGACCAAAATTGAACTATTTGGCCTAAACTCTACTTGTCGTGTGTGGAGGAAGAAAAATGCTGCCTATGACCCCAGGAACACTGTGCCCACCGTCAAGCATGGAGGTGGAAGCATTATGTTTTGGGGGTGTTTCTCTGCCAAGGGCACAGGGCTACTTCACCGCATCAGTGGGAAGAGGGATGGAGCCATGTACCGTGCAGTCCTGAGGGACAACCTCCTCCCCTCTGCCAGGAAGTTGAAAATGGGCCGTGGTTGGGTCTTCCAACATGACAACGACCCGAAGCATACAGCAAAGGCAACAAAGGAGTGGCTCAAGAAGAACCACATTAAGGTCATGGAGTGGCCCAGCCAGTCTCCGGACCTCAATCCAATCGAAAATCTATGGAGGGAGCTGAAGGTCCGAGTTGCCAAGCGACAGCCCACTAACCTTAATGATTTAGAGAGGATCTGCAAAGAAGAGTGGGCCAAAATTCCCCCTGATATGTGTGCTAACCTTGTGGTTAACTACAACAAACGTCTGTCCGCTGTGCTTGCAAACAAAGACTTTGCCACCAAGTATTAAGTGCTTTTGGCTAGAGGGATCAAATACTTATTTCCCTCAATGAAATAAAAATCAATTAAAATATATTCTTTAAAGTTATTTTCTGGATTTTCGTTTTGATATTCTGTCTCTCCATGTTAGAATACATCTACCATTAAAAGTATAGAATGATCATGTCTTTATTAGTGGGCAAACCAACAAAATCAGCAAGGGATCAAATACTTTTTACTCTCACTGTAAATATATATATCTCATCTCATTATCTCTAGCCACTTTATCCTGTTCTACAGGGTCGCAGGCAAGCTGGAGCCTATCCCAGCTGACTACGGGCGAAAGGTGGGGTACACCCTGGACAAGTCGCCAGGTCATCACAGGGCTGACACATAGACACAGACAACCATTCACACTCACATTCACACCTACGGTCAATTTAGAGTCACCAGTTAACCTAACCTGCATGTCTTTGGACTGTGGGGGAAACCGGAGCACCCGGAGGAAACCCACGCGGACACGGGGAGAACATGCAAACTCCACACAGAAAGGCCCTCGCCGGCCATGGGGCTCGAACCCAGACCTTCTTGCTGTGAGGCGACAGCGCTAACCACTACACCACCGTGCCGCCCCAAATATATATATATATATAAATAAAACCTCACTAGTATGATAATAGATCAATGATTGCAGGTGTAACTGTCAAACAGAAAGCTCACAGAAGTAGATAAGGAGAAAATAGATATTACTCTGTAGTTTTCTTTTTATTTAATTCATTGTTAACACCCTCATAAATATAAACTTGTCTCAGGGGAAAACGTTGCATCTGATACCAAAGCACAGGCGCCGTTCTTCACATTAAAGCACGCCGTGACAAATGTACAGCAGCACAGAACAAACCACCAAGTCTGACCATTTTTAATTAAAGTGCTTAGTTTCTAAAAGTTCGCCTCGCATAAAATAGCCATAGTTACTCAAAGGAAAACCAAAAAACGTCATACTTGCACATCAGAATAACACTCTCATGAACTGAAATCACAAGAGCTCCATCCAAAGTGCTCCAAAAGAACCTACGCAGATGGTATGCTCGCTGATTTTTCTCTCTGTGTTGAAAAGAAAGTGAATGTCCACTTCTCCTGTGAGATACTGCATGTTTTCTACTGTTGTTGTTATTATTATTTATCATGAGACAAGAGGAAAATGTTATTGTATTCCCCATCAAATTATGCACAGCTGGCTAAAAAGCTCAACTCCTGTCTTAAAGAGATTGTTTTTCATGTTTTTTCCCCCCCGTCTATTTTGTATTCAGTTACACCTTCTCTGTAAGAGATCAGCATGGAAAGTAATATCTGTGGAAATAGAGGTTGTTAAAGGCCATTGCCTGGTTTATTATGCTGTTTGTCAGCATAGAATATATTACAATATTTTAAACACTGCTTTCAGCAAAAAGTGTGTAGGTGGAGTTCAGCAGACATAGTGTGTTATCAAGGGATTTTCTGAAAATTTACTGGAGAAATGGGAATGCTCGAGAGCTTTTGTAATCACTCAACACAATCTCTTACGCCAGTCACAGAATTTAAACATTTGTGACAAGGACAGCAAAAGTCTTTGCTGAACTATGTGTTCTGAAAGACAAGAGAAGACAGCAAATAAATTTCATAGATATACATCCTCCTTCAGTGGGGTTCTTTAAGTGAGTTTCACTGGGGTTTAGTTCCTCTGTCGGATGCCTGACTGGCTCTATTTCACACCAGGGAGCGAAAGTTTAAGAATGTAAATGGCCTTTTGTTGTTTGCTCCAGTAAAATCAATAAGAGGAGACGTACACTAAGCCTGACTGGAAATTCATATGTACATTATTTGTGTATATTACAGTGTACAAAGTCCCAAAAAATCATTTATGGGATGAAATTCACACTCCTCACTCTTGTAACGACGTAACATTTTCATTGCTTGTGAATAATATGCTTTAAGATCAGGGCCGTAGCTAATTCTTGGGGCCCAGAGCTGGGGTGGGGGGGGGGGGGGGGGTCGTCACAAAAATTCCAGCATGATGTCTGAATATGTTTAAAGCTAGACGGCCTTTCGATTTCATAAAATCAGTGAAATTTAGTTCCCTCTGAAATTTGGTCATTGTGATATATGTTTATTTCTGTAATATCTCACAAAATATCAGGCCATTCTGTGGCTGGGAAGTTATTTAATTTGAAGGAATTCCCGAGCAAATAATGTGCCTGAAAATGCTCACTTCACACAGTCAAGCAGACAGAGGAAATCTGTATGCGCATGTACAGGTTTACCTTTGACCGTGCACTGACAGTTCCATCATTCTGTTGCTAAACGAACACCGTTGATCACGGTGATCACACCGAGGTGCTCGCTGACCGCCGATATTTATTAGTTTGGTCCTGCGTTTCCTTTCCTTTGCAACATAACGTCTTTTTTTTTTTTCACGGTGCGGTTTCCATCAAATCCTGTGCTCTGATTGGCTGGTGAGCGGGTCCGTAGCCTACGGTACGGACCCCAGTTACGGACCTCTGGCGATTCGCTCATTCACAACAACAACAAACATAGTAGCAATTTTTGTTAACATTTATTTTCAGGAGAATAGCATTAATTTTACATCATGGATAGCGATAACGACAGTGTTCACAGCGAAAGCGAGTTTTACTACCCTGAGGAAGAAGAAATAAAAGAAAACATTTCAGGAGAAAGCTAAAAACCTGTAACTTGCTAACACCGAGCAAAAACATGGCTGAATCCTGAATGACTCAATTTTGTATAAATAGGGGACTACATAGGCAGCAAAATGTAGTTTTTTTCCTGCCATGGAAGTGCACTTGTATACCGAGGAGAAAGCAATTTGCATTACAGCCATGAATGAGGATTCAAAATGGCGGCTCGGCTCGGTTTTCCCTTTCGGGCGCTCTCGTTTTCTGTTAGAATTTGTTAAAGAAAAAAATAAGTATATTATTTACCAGCTTAAGCTCAGTCTGTATGGTGAAATACCGTGACCTCGGCCTTGAATACTGACCTCGGCCCAGAGGGCCTCAGTCAGTACTTTCAAGACCTCGGTCACGGTATTTCACGATACGGACCTCCCAGCTGGTAAATAACACATTTCTTCTCACTTTCTGTTATTGTAGTCTGTCTTTCACGTTTCATTCGCACACTCACATCCTCTATTTTTCTCTCCTGTTTCAAATGTGCATCCCACAATGCCTTGCACGAATGGGGAAAGCCCACCACATGATGCATAACGTAGTATCTTGAATTGGGTCATGGTGAAGCAGTAAAAAATAGCAGAGAATTGAGGGCCACGTGGCCTTAAATTCATTAATTGTTCTATTTTTAAAAAAACTAATAAAATTGGAAGTCTGTGATTCGAATTCAGTAGCTTTCGGTCCACTAAACAAAAATATTTGCGTGTCAGGGAAAATTCTTTTTATGACCTACACTTGAAAAACCTGAAAGGCAGTCTACCTTTAATGTCTGCAATAATGAATGAAAATTGAAAATTCTGACCACCCTGTTTAAGATGAGTAACTGGAAATAATTGCAAATTATAGTTATGTTTACATCAGATTTACCATTTTGGAATGAAGCAAGTGGTATTTGAGGGTGTGGGATTGGAGGGGTTGTAATTCCTATATACAGTGAGAGTAAAAAGTATTTGATCCCTTGCTGATTTTGTTGGTTTGCCCACTAATAAAGACATGATCATTCTATACTTTTAATGGTAGATGTATTCTAACATGGAGAGACAGAATATCAAAACGAAAATCCAGAAAATAACTTTAAAGAATATATTTTAATTGATTTGTATTTCATTGAGGGAAATAAGTATTTGATCCCTCTAGCCAAAAGCACTTAATACTTGGTGGTAAAGCCTTTGTTTGCAAGCACAGCGGACAGACGTTTGTTGTAGTTAACCACAAGGTTAGCACACATATCAGGGGGAATTTTGGCCCACTCTTCTTTGCAGATCCTCTCTAAATCATTAAGGTTGGTGGGCTGTCGCTTGGCAACTCGGACCTTCAGCTCCCTCCATAGATTTTCGATTGGATTGAGGTCCGGAGACTGGCTGGGCCACTCCATGACCTTAATGTGGTTCTTCTTGAGCCACTCCTTTGTTGCCTTTGCTGTATGCTTCGGGTCGTTGTCATGTTGGAAGACCCAACCACGGCCCATTTTCAACTTCCTGGCAGAGGGGAGGAGGTTGTCCCTCAGGACTGCACAGTACATGGCTCCATCCATCTTCCCACTGATGCGGTGAAGTAGCCCTGCGCCCTTGGCAGAGAAACACCCCCAAAACATAATGCTTCCACCTCCATGCTTGACGGTGGGCACAGTGTTCCTGGGGTCATAGGCAGCATTTTTCTTCCTCCACACATGACGAGTAGAGTTTAGGCCAAATAGTTCAATTTTGGTCTCGTCTGACCACAGAACCTTCTCCCAATCACTTTGCACATCTTTGAGGTGATCATTGGCATACTTTAGGCGGGCCTCCACATGTGCCTTCTTAAGCAGGGGTACCTTTCGGGCACTGCAGGATTTTAATCCATTGCGGCGCAAAGTGTTGCCAATTGTTTTCCTGGTGACTGTGGTCCCAGCTGCCTTGAGGTCATTCACTAACTCCCGCTGTGTGGTTTCAGGCCGATTTCTCACAGTTCTCATGATCATTGCCACCCCATGAGGTGAAATCTTCTGTGGAGCACCAGACCGAGGTCTATTGATGGTCATGTTATACTTCTTAAATTTTCTCACAATTGCACCAATGGTTGTTACTTTAATACCCAGCATCTTGCTAATGTTTTTGTAGCCCATTCCAGATTTGTGCAGGTCAACAATCCTGTCTCTGAGGTCCTGAGAGAGTTCTTTGGTCTTACCCATGTTGGAGAGTTTGGAATCTGTCTGATTGTCTGATTCTGTGAACAGGTGTCTTTCATACAGGTGATTAGTTAGAACAGGTGTCTTCAATTCAGGTAACAAGTTGATTGGGAGTGTCTAACTGGTCTGTGAAAGCCAGAACTCCTAATGCATACTAGGGGATCAAATACTTATTTCCCTCAATGAAATACAAATCAATTAATATATATTCTTTAAAGTTATTTTCTGGATTTTCGTTTTGATATTCTGTCTCTCCATGTTAGAATACATTTACCATTAAAAGTATAGAATGATCATGTCTTTATTAGTGGGCAAACCAACAAAATCAGCAAGGGATCAAATACTTTTTACTCTCACTGTATAACTGGATAGTATTTGCTGCATGGTGGTGCAGTGGTTAGCACTGTCACCTCACAGCAACAAGGTTCTGGGTTTGAACCTCGCAGCCGACTGGGACCTTTCTGCCTTTCTGTATGGAGTTTGCATGTTCTCCTCGTGCCTGTATGGGTTGCCTCTGGGTTCTCCGGTTTCCTTCCAAAGCCATGTGGATTATGTTAGTTGGCTACTCTAAATTGCCCATATATGTGAATGTGAATAGTTGTTCATCTCTGTGTTAGCCCTGTGATAGATTGGCGACCTGCCCAGGGTGTACCCCATCTCTTGCACAAAGTCAGCTGGGATTGGGTCCAGCGTCCACCGTGACCCTGATGCATAAGTGGCATAGATAATAGCTGGATGGAATGATCTGACAGTTGTCTGTTATTTATAATCTGATTTTTTTTACAGGATTTATTTAGTTACATTTATTGCAGCCAATAAACAAAACCTGCCTCTTGATTTTTGGATTATGTTTGGATCAGGATTATCTGGATAAAAATCCAGGTGTAAATTCATCTAAGATCTGGTTTAAATATGATCATTGCTTTAAGCACTTTTGGTGGCCAGAAACGCATTTTAGCTGCATTATGCAAGTTTAAATCTGTTTCTCCAAGCCACATTTGACATCAAATTCATTATGCCATATTGCATACAGTTGAGGACTGGTGAGCATCTTTAGGGTGATTAAAAGCCCAATGCACAATTACAATTTTTGATGCATAAAACAGATGAAAAAGAGCAACACCACAAAAATGTGGTGGTCAAATGCATACAGCTTTTTTGGCTCTCCAGAAATGCGAATGTGTGTGGTTGGAATCTCGTAGGAATACTCTCCAGATCCAAAAGTTAAGAAATGATAAAGCATAAACTAGGTTTTAAAAAGACGTTTTGTCATCTTATTTCCAAAAATGAACGTGAGCATTGAATGAACATTCCTGAAGGTTGTGTGATGCTGAAGTGCCATTATGATATTAGTTTGTTAAAAGAAATGGACCCAATGGTGATTTTTTTTTCCCTAACTCTTTGTTTATGCGTGTGTGTGTGTGCATGCAGGCTCGTGTGAGATCGGCTGGGCGTATTACTGCACCGGAGCGGGCGCAGCTACAGCTATGCTGATCTGCACTTGGTTGGCTTGCTTCGCTGGCAAGAAACAGAAGCAGTACCCATATTAGGAGAGATTCAGACAGCTTCAGCTTCAGCTTTAAGCACAGAGCAGCCAAGGACGAATGCCTCAGCGTGGACTGTAAAGAGCAGAAACACTCTTTCACCTCAGGCATGAACACTTTCTCCATTTCTCCTTTTCCAGCTGCCAGATCCTGTCATAGGCTGAATGCTCACATGGAAGTATCTCGTGATATAAAATAGACTGATCACACACAGCGACCGGTGTTCTCTCATATCAAACACGTCTAGAGGATGATTGTCAGGAAATCCAAAGGACAAATTATCCTTAATGTCTTCTCTTAATCCTGAGAGTGCGCTTCTTCTTCTCTTCTTCTTCTTCTTCGTTTTAGTGTACCAGTGCTTGTAGAGTCTATTAAGATCAACACACATTACTATGAATTGTTTATATTTACTTATCCATTTTCACATTACGCTACAAAATGCAATAATTGTCTTATTCACCATGCAGTGTTAAATAAGCATTATCGAAAGATTAATGTCTATAATTTTATGATAATGTATACTAAGGAAACAGTATACACTATATACGTGGATTGTGATATACAGTATATGCTTCATATCAACACATTTTGTGATAATGTACAAAACATGTATTGTATTACCCATTATATGTTGTAAATTAAACCTTTTCATCAACAGAATATTGGGTGACTTGAGTTTTACATGTACAGGTACGTATTTTAAGTGTAGAAAAAAATTTATTTCAGACCACTTAGAGTGTATATAAGAGTCGATTTAATACAGTACTACAGTACATTTGTGTCGGAAATGTATTCTCTACAAACGATGGCATTGACATTTGGGGTATTCTTTATCTGCTAGGATGCATTGCTTTGGCACGTACCTTTTGCATTTTAATATCATATTTCATAAATAAACTACATATTCTCCATGATGCTTTTTATGTGACTACGAAATGACAAATGTCCCAAAACAGTGTACCATCTAGGGATGTGTTCAAGTATCTGTCCTTTGTATTTTGGCAAAGTATAAAGGAAAATAAATACTTTTCCACAAAAATAAACATACCCACTGGCCACTTTAATAAGAACATCCCTGATCATTCATGCAATTATCTGAACAAATGACCACTGTATCTGTAAGCTCTTGACTTGTATCTCCATGATTTTATACATCGTGCTGCTGCCACCTGATTGGCTGACTGGATAATTGCATGAATGTCCAGGAGTACATTTGATTTAAATCTTCTCAAAGTTCATGACCTGCATGAAACAGTTGAGCTTCTGTGCAGTTTAACTTTCTTTATAAATCAAAACTGAGTCATCCATTGAAACCCAGAACAAACTGATTCCAAAACCAACTGAGTTGGATTTTGAATCAATACCCCATACATTCACTTATGCATATATTTTCTGCACTTATCCTCCCCTAGTAAATAAGTAGTGGTTTCATACATACATACATACATACATACATACTGGTTCACCTCATAAAGTGAAGGGTCAGGAGAGGTTTTCTGTTAATCCTCGCCGTACTGTTAGATGTCATGGTGGCTGGATCAAGTTCAAGTTTTCTTTGCCCAGAGGGAACTGTTGGAGCATTTGCAAGGTAACAAGTTTGTGGCTGAAATTCTCAATCAATGACCTGTAGAAGCAATCAAGCACAGAGCTGTGCCCTTTCTGCAAAATGTCTTCGATTGTCTTGCTCTCTCTGGTACAAAAAGGATACGTTACACAGGAATGTTAATGATAATGTGGAGGCAGATCTCTTGCTTAATTGTTGTTGCTAAAGTAATCATTTAAATGCAGAGGAACGTAAAATATTGTGGGCTGCTTAAATTACACCAAACAGCAGAACACTTTTGGCTCACTAATCAGGACACCTTTATTCGCAACATATTTAACAGTAATCAGTAAGGATGTCATCTTTGCAGTGTAAATAAACAGAAAACATTTGCATACATTGGAGAACATTTTCCATTCAACACTTGCAATCCAGCCAGCTGTTAGAGGAGAACTGTGTATATAAATAGCACAGTATGTGGGATTAGAGCTTCAGGTCTCTATATTAGTCAGCTCTCGGAGGTCTGCTTGGACTGTAGATGCTTGACTGTGCTACTGATGTTTTTTTCCAGTCCAAAAGATTTATCTACAGTACTGCGCAAAAGTCTTAGGCACATGTAAAGAAATGCTGTGGACCAAAAATGACTTGAAAAGGCAATGAAATGAAATGTTTCAACATTAAAATAATACTATAAACAGCAGTAAGCTGTAATAAATGAAACAGAGTCAATATTTGGTGTGAGACGACTCTTTCTCGGGTACAATGAGTGCAGGTTTATGTGGAAATGAGCTGTAGGTCTTACTGAGCATCTTGCAGAAGCAGCCACAGTTCTTCCGGACACTTTGACTGTCACACTTGCTTCTTAATTTTGCACTGAAACCCAGCAGCCTTCATTATGTTTTCTTTTTTAATCTGAAAAGTGCTCTCTTATGTAATATGCTGCTCAGATACAAACATTTTTTTTCTGTAACATTTCATTTTGTGCTGGAAAACGAACGTTTTGGACTCTAAAATGTTTTTGTACCGACTTGATAATGTAGAAGTCATAAAACTGAAATCTATAACAAAGTTTGTATTAAAAAAATAGGGTGCCTAAGACTTTTGCACAGTACTGTGTATAAAAATTATATACAGATTTGTAGTGCCTATTTGCACCAGGGTAAACTCAGCACTGGTCACACAATACAACTATTTGCATTGTTAGATACAAAAACATATTCTTACAGCAGTATTAGCGAATTAATTACCTACCTGAGTACTGTGTTAATGTTATCTTATAGCTAGATTAACTAACATTACCTATACGGCAGTAGGTCCTTCACTTAGCTAATTAAAGCTAATTCACTTAGCTTCACTTAGGTAATTAAAACCAAGCACGAATAAGCTAGCTAACATTAGAGTTGCATTACACAAGCTATGTAATATAACATAACTATTATATAACTGAACCTATTAGCCAGTTCTCTACTTTAAACAAACAAAAAAACAATACAGACCAATATAAGATTTGCAGGCTTTAGCTGGTTTAGCAAATTGCCCAACCTGGTCCAGCTTCTGAAACCATCAAACCACAGCAGCTTGAGCAGCTGGGGCTGATTACCAACTAAAGCCAGCTAACTGTCCCAGTTCTCTTCAGCAAGGGTCTCTTTGCGGTTAGCTAACATTAGGTTAAAAACGACACTGTTCAATTAAAGACAGTACTAAGCTTTTAGCAAGCTCACTAAAATTATGTTAAGTGTTCTTGTGTAATTCCACTCCATGACTGGTATTGTGTGATGAAGCTACAGGGTAGGACTAAATTGGGAGCAAATACTTTTTTGTTTTCATCCAGGTGCAAATTGCTTTTGCGTTCTTTATACTTAAGACTACTTTTTAGCTAGTTTGGTCTCAGGGGGAAGAAAAAAAACCCAGCTTCACTTGGATTACTGTTTTAGATCACTGAGCTATTTCATCATGAAACTATGCCAACCAGAGCTGGTAGATTTATGTCAAACATCACATCACATCACACACATCACATCACATTATCTCTAGCCGCTTTATCCTTCTACAGGGTCGCAGGCAAGCTGGAGCCTATCCCAGCCAACTACGGGCGAAAGGCGGGGTACACCCTGGACAAGTCGCCAGGTCATCACAGGGCTGACACATAGACACAGACAACCATTCACACTCACACCTACGGTCAATTTAGAGTCACCAGTTAACCTAACCTGCATGTCTTTGGACTGTGGGGGAAACCGGAGCACCCGGAGGAAACCCACGCGGACACGGGGAGAACATGCAAACTCCACACGGAAAGGCCCTCGCCGGCCCCGGGGCTCGAACCCAGGACCTTCTTGCTGTGAGGCGACAGCGCTAACCACTACACCACCGTGCCGCCCCTATATATATATATATATATATATATCCGTTCAAAAGTTTGGGGTCACTTTGAAATGTCCTTATTTTTGAAAGAAAAGCACTGTTCCTTTCAATGAAGATCACTTTAAACTAATCAGAAATCCACTCTATACATTGCTAATGTGGTAAATGACTATTCTAGCTGCAAATGTCTGGTTTTTGGTGCAATATCTCCATAGGTGTATAGAGGCCCATTTCCAGCAACTCTCACTGCAGTGTTCTAATGGTACAATGTGTTTGCTCATTGCCTCAGAAGGCTAATGGATGATTAGAAAACCCTTGTACAATCATGTTAGCACAGCTGAAAACAGTTGAGCTCTTTAGAGAAGCTATAAAACTGACCTTCCTTTGAGCAGATTGAGTTTCTGGAGCATCACATTTGTGGGGTCGATTAAATGCTCAAAATGGCCAGAAAAATGTCTTGACTATATTTTCTATTCATTTTACAACTTATGGTGGGAAATAAAAGTGTGACTTTTCATGGAAAACACAAAATTGTCTGGGTGACCCCAAACTTTTGAACGGTAGTGTGTGTGTATATATATATATATATATATATATATATATATATATATGACTGCAGACTTTCAACTCATTTCCAAAAAACGGGCAGGTTTTTTTGTTTTTTGTCTTTGCTTTTTTACTCTTTTCATTCCTGAAGTGAGTGTAATAGCTTTTGGATACATTTCTGTATAGCACTCCAGTATCCAACAAGTGTACTCATATTTCAGACCCATTTAATAACCATATTCATCACTTATGAGTTGAAAGTTCTCATTGCTTCACCTCACAATAAACCGAAGCTTTGTTTTGCAGTCTCACTCCTCACTCATGCCTGAGGAATCTGAGGGTTTTTGTATTCCTCTCTCTCTCTTTCTCTCTGTTATATAACATCTGTTCTGTCAAAGGTTTTTGTGCTTGTGATTGTTACCAGGCATCAGATACACATCTGAACTTCAGTGTAGCCTGCCGTATTATTGTGCACAATGTGGGTTGGTTAATCCTCCATCTCAGTCCGCGTTTTACAGCCGGAACCGAAAGATGTAAGGAACTATGTACACACATTTGCACAGCTAGGACCAATTTATCTTAGTCAGTCTACCTATTGGCATGTTTTCAGGAGATGGGAGGAAACTGGAGAACTTGGAGGAAATCCACACAGACAGGGGGAAAGCAAGTCAAATGCAGCACAGACAGTAAACAAAGGTCAGAATTGAAGCAGGAACCAAGTTTGTACAATAAAAATTAAAAACCCTGTCTTATACTTGATTTATAAAAATGCACTAGACTGCTGGTGCAGTAAATGGAATATCTTAACATGCCTTTATCAATATTATTTAATGACTTGTTCTTACAATAGTACTGGCTCAGCAGTTAAGGAATTGGGCTCGAGATTGGAAAAGTTTTAGTTCAAAAATCAGTATCATGAAGCTATCGCTGTTGGTTTCTTTGGCAAGATGCAAATGTATCCAGTCTCAATTATAATTTTGGATACGAAAAACAGCTCAGTAAGTCAATGTAAAAAAATAATAATAAAAGGTCAAAAAGTTGTTTTATAGTGGTTCAGACCATGATATAACTTTTTTTTTAGTAAGAAGTCTCATACAACAATTCGCATTCATGACATATATATATATATATATATATTTTTTTTTTAATCCTGAAGCTGGGCGGCACGGTGGTGTAGTGGTTAGCGCTGTCGCCTCACAGCAAGAAGGTCCTGGGTTCGAACCCCGGGTCCGGCGAGGGCCTTTCTGTGTGGAGTTTGCATGTTCTCCCCGTGTCCGCGTGGGTTTCCTCCGGGTGCTCCGGTTTCCCCCACAGTCCAAAGACATGCAGGTTAGGTTAACTGGTGACTCTAAATTGACCGTAGGTGTGAATGTGAGTGTGAATGGTTGTCTGTGTCTATGTGTCAGCCCTGTGATGACCTGGCGACTTGTCCAGGGTGTACCCCGCCTTTCGCCCGTAGTCAGCTGGGATAGGCTCCAGCTTGCCTGCGACCCTGTAGAAGGATAAAGCGGCTAGAGATAATGAGATGAGATGAGATCCTGAAGCTATTATTTTGGAACAACTAAGAATATATGCAGTCATGCTTCTCTTTCTTTCAGTGGTAAAATAATGCATCTATTTTGGGGAAGTTATGGCCTAATGGTTAGAGAAGCAGCATTTGAAACAAAAGGTTGCTGGTTTGATTTCCTGGACCAGCAGGAATGGCTGAAGTGCCCTTGAGCAAGTCACCTAACTGCTGCTCTGGGTATGTTGTATGTCACTCTGGATAAGAGCATCTGCTAAATGCCATTAATGTATTTTATAATTGCTTATATCCACAAGCTATAAACTAGAAGGACACTCAGTAGAGTGCATACCTCAGTCAAGCCACATATCTGGATTTGCATCAAAATCTAATCAATTGTTCCTTGGCCCATGGCTTACCTTTCCTCAAAATTTCATCAAAATCTGTTCACTACTTTTTGAGTTACGTTGGGAATAGACAAACACAAACAAACAAACGGAGGCGAAAACATAATCTACTCCAACAAATTTGGTGGAAGTAATGAAATGCCACATTGAGTGTAATGAATCTTTTCAACACTGCAGCAATACAATAAAAAGTAATTCTGTTTGAGTATACTTTCAATTCAATTCAATTCAATTTGATCACAGCCAGAAATCTCGTTTGCTAATGAGCAAGCCTGAGGTGGCAGTGGAGAAGAAAAATCTCCCTGAGACAACATGAAAAACAAGCCTCGTGAAGAACCAGACACAACAGTAATTCCTTCTGCTTCTGAGTGACACACCAGATAGTGGGATTATAAATCATTATGGCATACAGTCATACAGAGAAGCAAAACATTACGAAACATATTAAAAGGATACAGAATGTTCAGTATGAGTATACTGTACATAGGAGTCCTAAGATAAACAAAACATTTATTATTCTATCCATATGCACTGGATATGAGCAATCGCACGCTCTGATTGGCTACTCTACTACTAGGCTATCAGCTCATATACCGTGAGTAGAGAAAAACAAAATGGCGGAGCACGTTGCTGAACCAGCCGAGGACGAAATAAAAAGTACTCAAAAACAAAACCCCAAAAATTAACAAAAAAAGGAATAAAAGTATTTGATGGTAAGAACGTATCTTTTTTTATCTTTCAAGAATTATTATTATAGCATTCTTTACAAACTGCTACTGTCATTTCGCCGGTTTGTTTACATTCTAATTGGAAAGGATTTTATCGGACGTTTTGTATAAAGTTTTTATTTATTGAATTTGCAAAAAATAAAAATGCTCTGTTTCTTAAAATCCAGTGAATGTAAATTGAATAAAAGTTATTCCACTCAATCTCATCGTGCACGGCTTATAGCCAACTTGCTGCTACGTGCTTCGTCGGCATGTACGACTCAATTTCATGGAATAACTGTTAAATATCCAACAGTTGGGCGGCACGGTGGTATAGTGGTTAGCGCTGTCGCCTCACAACAAGGAGGTCTGGGTTAGAGCCCCATGGCCGGTGAGGGCCTTTCTGTGCGGAGTTTGCATGTTCTCCCCGTGTCCGCGTGGGTTTCCTCCGGGTGCTCCGGTTTCCCCCACAGTCCAAAGACATGCAGGTTAGGTTAACTGGTGACTCTAAATTGACCGTAGGTGTGAATGTGAGTGTGAATGGTTGTCTGCGTCTATGTGTCAGCCCTGTGATGACCTGGCGACTTGTCCAGGGTGTACCCCACCTTTCGCCCGTAGTCAGCTGGGATAGGCTCCAGCTTGCCTGTGACCCTGTAGAACAGGATAAAGCGGCTACAGATAATGAGATGAGATGAGATGAGATGAGATGAGATGAGATGAGATGAGATGAGATATCCAACAGTTAGTTCCGGCCACTAATTTGATTGGACGAGTGGCATTCCAAGAGTGTTTATATTTAGTAGAACTACACTGAGATGTTTCACTCTTTGTATCACTCCACTTGTCTGTGTTTGCCACATAAAATTCCAGTTTTAGATACAGTCTCACTGAAACTGTTACTACAATACAATACATCGTCATCAGTGCACACAGCAAATGAGACATTTTTCATGAATAACTTTCTGGTATCAGATATGAAAGCTGATCAGATGAAGATGAAAAGAAAGAAGGGATGCTGGATGCATGTTTAACAGGAATGTCCAAATCACTGTTCGCTAGCTTGCCAGCTTGCTGATGGGTGATCAGTGAGTGTGGCTTCATCAGGATCTATTTGCATTTACAGCGCCAAAATAAACAAATTATTTGGCCATGCTGTGTCCTGAAATGTCAGTTACTCAATATTAAGTTCTTGTTTCAGAAACTTTTATATAAAAACAATATTTCACTTGCAATCATGCTGTTCTACTGAATATACCGTCGGTGTGGCTGTGATCCAGGTGTAGGCACAAAGCCATAGGCAGTGTATATACTCAGTATATCTCATCTCATCTCATTATCTCTAGCCGCTTTATCCTTGTACAGGGTCGCAGGCAAGCTGGAGCCTATCCCAGCTGACTACAGGCGAAAGGCGGGGTACACCCTGGACAAGTCGCCAGGTCATCACAGGGCTGACACATAGACACAGACAACCATTCACACTCACATTCACACCTACGGTCAATTTAGAGTCACCAGTTAACCTAACCTGCATGTCTTTGGACTGTGGGGGAAACCGGAGCACCCGGAGGAAACCCATGCGGACACGGGGAGAACATGCAAACTCCGCACAGAAAGGCCCTCGCCGGCCACGGGGCTCGAACCCGGACCTTCTTGCTGTGAGGCGACAGTGCTAACCACTACACCACCGTGCCGCCCTACTCAGTATATATTCAGTATAATTGTACTCTTGCTTTGCAGTATTGCTTAATTATAATCACAGCACAAGTCTTGGGAAATTCAAGTCTCTACTGTTTCCAGGTTAGTTTATTCACCAAGATGAGTCAGTTTTTGGAGAGTGCAAATCTATGCTATTCATGTCAGATTATCTATAGCTCAGAAGTGCTTTAGATTATATAACGTGCAGAAACATTTGAGATGAAGAAGCAGGAGTAGCAGATGTGAGAACAGAGAAATCAGAATCAATCAGGCAAATCCAGAAGGTAGGAGCATCCATAGTATGGCATCACAGCAACCAGGATCTCATCACGCAGCAGGAGTGTACATACAGCGCAAGAGAAAAGCAGAACAGGTGGCTATGTATGACAGGAATATACTAGGAGTTGAAGAGGGTATACAGAATACAAGTGGTTGCAAGAGAGGGCTCAATGGCATCAAAATGTCCTAGCTTACCATAATATACAGTGGCTTTCCATGTGTTTTTGTGGTATATACAGTTGTGGTCAGAAGTTTACACACAGTGACATGAATGTCATGGCAATATTTGGGCTTTCAGTAATTTCTTTGAACTGTTCTTTTTCTGTGGCAGAATGATTGTACAGCATACATCTTTAATTAAAAACACTAGAATTTGGTGCACACGTTTTAATTTTCTTTGGGTTTTCTGAAATCAACACAGGGTCAAAATTATACATACATGGTCAAAAATATGCATACAGCAAACCCAATATTTAGGTACAACCCCGATTCCAAAAAAGTTGGGACAAAGTACAAATTGTAAATAAAAATGGAATGCAATGATGTGGAAGTTTCAAAATTCCATATTTTATTCAGAATGGAACATAGATGACATATCAAATGTTTAACCTGAGAAAATGTATCATTTAAAGAGAAAAATTAGGTAATTTTAAATTTCATGACAACAACACATCTAAAAAAAGTTGGGACAAGGCCATGTTTACCACTGTGAGACATCCCCTTTTCTCTTTACAACAGTCTGTAAACGTCTGGGGACTGAGGAGACAAGTTACTCAAGTTTAGGGATAGGAATGTGTAGCGCAAATAAAGTGTGGGTGGAGCACAGAGGACGGCAGGACAACGTTTAGAGGCAGAGAAGGCTATTTATTTATACAACTTTTCAGTCGAACTGCGGCGTAAGCCCATATACACACAGAAACACACTCTGCATCTGCTCCCGGGTTGCGCTCCCTCTGCTCTCCCTCTGCCTCCTTAAATAGGGAGCGGTTACAGGGAAAACACACACCAAAACACAGGTTAACTACCATCAGGTGTAGCGATTCTGCCACTCACCTTCCCTGGCTCCACCCTCCTGTCACAGACCGGCGCTTGACCACACCCCCGCTGCCACATACCCCCACCGCCCGACTCAGGCCGGGCGCCTGTCTGGCCTGCAGCCGACTCCCCCCCCCCTTGACAGGAGAGGAAGTCTGCCACGACCATCTGCGCCCCCGGCCTGTGGACCACCTTGAAGTTGAAGGGTTGGAGTGCCAGATACCAATGGGTGATCTGCGCGTTGGCATCCTTCATGCGGTGGAGCCACTGGAGGGGTGCGTGGTCCGAACAGAGGGTGAAAGGGTGCCCCAGCAGGTAGTAACGGAGGGCGAGGACCGCCCACTTGATCGCCAGGCACTCCTTCTCAATCGTGCTGTAGCGCCCCTCACGCACTGACAGCTTCCGGCTGATGTATAGGACCGGGCGATCCTCCCCCTCCACCTGCTGGGACAAAACGGCCCCCAGCCCTCTGTCCGACGCATCCGTCTGCAACATAAAAGGGAGAGAGAAGTCAGGGGAGTGTAAAAGTGGCCCCCCACACAGTGCAGCCTTTACCTCAGAGAAAGCCCGCTGGCACTGCTCCGTCCACTGGACCGGATCTGGCGCCCCCTTTTTAGTGAGGTCAGTCAGCGGGCTGGTGACGTCCGAATAATTAGGTATAAACCTACGATAGTAGCCAGCCAGCCCCAGGAACTGTCTCACCCCCTTTTTGGTCTTGGGCCTCGGGCAGGCCGCAATCGCTGCTGTCTTATTAATTTGGGGACGCACCTGCCCGTTGCCCAAGTGGAAGCCCAGATACCGTACTTCCACCCGCCCAATCGCACACTTCTTTGGGTTGGCAGTGAGTCCCGCCCACCTCAGCGACCTAAGGATGGCCCTCAGGTGTTGCAGGTGCCGCTGCCAGTCATTACTATAAATGATAATGTCGTCTAGGTAAGCGGCCGCATAGGTGGCATGGGGCCGGAGGACCCGGTCCATCAGCCGCTGAAATGTAGCGGGCGCCCCAAACAGCCCAAACGGAAGTGTGACGAACTGGTGTAAGCCGAACGGTGTGGAAAAGGCCGTTTTCTCCCGGGATAATGGAGTCAAGGGGATCTGCCAATATCCCTTCGTCAAATCCAGTGTCGAGTAAAAGCGAGCCGTGCCTAGTCGATCGAGCAGCTCATCAATACGAGGCATTGGGTACGCGTCGAATTTAGACACCGCGTTGACTTTTCTATAGTCCACACAGAAACGGACCGAGCCGTCGGCCTTGGGAACCAAGACCACCGGGCTGCTCCAGTCACTGTGGGACTCCTCGACAATGCCCATTTCGAGCATGGCCTGAAGTTCTTCCCAAACCACCTTTTTTTGTGTGTTCGGGTAGTCTATAAGGGCGGCTACGCACTACCACCCCCGGGGGCGTCTCTATGTGGTGTTCTATGAGGTTAGTGTGACCGGGCAGGGGCGAGAACACATCCGAAAACTCGGCCTGCAACTGGGCGACCTCCGTGAGTTGGGTCGGGGAGAGGTGGTCTCCACAGGGGACCGGAGAGGTATGTGATGCCAATGTCCCTTTTTGAACCTCCGGCCCCAGCTCCGCCTTCTTCGGAACTACCGATACCAACGCCACGGGGACCTCCTCGTTCCAGAGTTTCAGCAGATTGAGGTGGTAGATCTGTAGTGCCCCCCCCCGTCCATTCGCCTAACCTCATAGTTGACGTCCCCGACTCGCCGTGTGACCTCAAAGGGTCCTTGCCACTTGGCGATTAATTTGGAGCTCGACGTGGGCAACAGGACGAGTACCTTATCTCCCGGAGTGAACTCTCTAAGGCGCGTGCCCTTGTTGTACAGGCGGGCTTGCCATTCCTGGGCCTGCCGCAAATTCTCCTGAGTTAGGTGGGTGAGCGTGTGGAGTTTTATGCGCAGGTCCATAACGTACTGAATTTCGTTTTTGCTCTGTGAAGGTCCCTCCTCCCAATTTTCCCGCAGTACATCTAAAATGCCACGCGGCTTACGCCCATATAATAATTCAAACGGGGAGAACCCCGTGGAGGCTTGGGGGACCTCTTGCACTGCAAATAACAAGGGTTCGAGCCACTTATCCCAGTTACGTGCGTCCTCACTTACGAATTTTTTGATAATATTCTTGAGGGTGCGATTGAACCATTCAACTAAACCGTCCATCTGTGGGTGATAAACGCTGGTGCGGATCGGCTTAATACCCAGTAGCCCATACAGTTCGCTCAGTGTTCGTGACATAAACGAGGTGCCTTGGTCAGTCAGAATCTCTTTCGGGATTCCAACCCGGGAGATGACGTGGAAGAGGGCCTCTGCAATACTGTGTGCTGAGATATTGCGAAGAGGCACCGCTTCCGGGTATCGCGTTGCATAGTCCACCAGAACCAATATAAAGCGGTACCCTCGTGTTGACCGATCTAATGGCCCAACGAGATCCATCCCAATTCTTTCGAACGGGGTCTCGATTAATGGTAGGGGGCGCAAGGGCGCTTTTGGAATGGCCGCTGGATTTAACTGGCATTCGCGGCACGCCGTACACCACTTACGGACGTCGCCGCGAATCCCCGGCCAATAGAATCAGGCCATTATCCGGGCTAGTGTCTTATCCTGCCCGAGGTGTCCAGCCATAGGATTAAAGTGAGCCGCCTGGAATACCAATTCCCGGCGGCTCTTTGGAATTAATAACTGGGTGACTCGCTCTTTCGTCTGAGTGTCCTGCGTCACTCGGTATAATCTATCCTTCAAAATGGAAAAATAGGGGAAGGACGGGGTGGCGTTCGGCTGGAGCATTTGACCATCGATTACTCTCACTTGGTCAAGCGCGTGTCGCAGAGTCTCGTCTCGCGATTGTTCCAGTGGGAAATCCACGAGGGATTCCCCAATAGAAAGAGGAGGGGCTGGCGGCTCCTCACTCTGTCGCGGAGATGACGTAGACGGCTCTGCGACCGCCACTCCAGCCAAAGCGACACCGGGACCTTCCCCTGTCAACCGGCAGGACCCACTCTTTACTAGGCATGCCATTAAACCCTGAAATCCCGGCCAATCAGTCCCCAAAATCAAAGAGTGGGTAAGGCGAGGATTAACCGCCGCTTTCACTATAGATTTTTCCCCTCTGAAATATATGTGGACCAACACCAACGGGTAGCTGTGAACATCCCCGTGCACACACAACACCTTCACCCCCTGTGCTCCCCCCAATGCCTCGTCTTGCACCAGGCTTTGGCGGATCGAGGTCTGATTGCAACCCGAATCCACCAACGCCTGATATGTAGCCCCTTGTACACTCACCGGTATGCGATACGCTCTGGCCCGATTGAGGGCAGCCTCTGGCGCGTCGGGGATCCTCACCACCGCTCCCACCTCCATTGCTGCGCACTGTTGCTGCAGGTGGCCCGGTTCCCCGCAGCGCCAGCAAACCGGCCCGGGCCTTCCCTCTGCAGCTGTGTTCTGGGGCTCACTCACCTGATGGGGGGGAGAGACAGACACAGAAGGGAGAAACGGGAGGGCACCACGGGTGCGGCGGGCCAGCTGGGGTGGAGCCGGCCCCTGCCTCCGTGGTAGGGGAATGGGGCGAGGACGGGACACAGAAGTGGGGGGGAGAAAGAGAGAGAGAAGAGGAGAGAGGAGACGCCGTCGTCGGCCGTCCTGCCGCCGGAACAGCCGCCAAATGATCCTCCGCCAGTCCTACGGCCTGATCCAGCGACGCCGGGCGGTGGCACTGGACCCACTCCACGGTTCCAGCTGGTAAGCGGGCGATGAATTGCTCCAGCACCACCTGATCGATGATTCCCTCAGCGTCGCAATCGTTGGCCCTCAGCCACCGCCAGCAGGCGTCCCGGAGCTGCTGGCCGAACGCGAATGGCCGGCCGACTTCCTCCATCCACAGCGCGCGGAAGCGCTGGTGCTGTTGCTCGGGCGTGCGCCCCACATGCTGGAGGACGGCCCGGCGAAGGTCGACGTAGGCCAGCCGGCGGTCGGCGGGGAGCTGTAGTGCGGCCAGCTGCGCCTCTCCCGTCAGGAGGGGGAGGAGGCGCGCCGCGCGCTGCTCCATCGGCCACCCCGAGGCTTCGGCGACCTGCTCGAACAAGGTGATAAATGCTTCGGGGTCGTCCTGCGGGCCCATCTTGGTCAAGGTGAGAGGAGACGGGCCCGCGGCCAGGGCGCTGGTGGACCCCGCCGACACGCGGAGATGCAGGAACGCCTCTCGATCTTCCTGCTGGGCCAGCACCAGGGCTTCGAAGCGGCGCTCCTGCTCCTTTCGGAGCGTGACGAGTGCCTGGTGCTGGCTCTGCTGAGCCATGGCGAGGGCGTGGACCAAGTCCGCGAATGGGGAGGATTCCATGGGGCTGCAAAGCTGGTGCTCCACCTTTCCCGGGTTTTGGCACCACTGTAGCGCAAATAAAGTGTGGGTGGAGCACAGAGGACGGCAGGACAACGTTTAGAGGCAGAGAAGGCTATTTATTTATACAACTTTTCAGTCGAACTGCAGCGTAAGCCCATATACACACAGAAACACACTCTGCATCCGGTCCCGGGTTGCGCTCCCTCTGCTCTCCCTCTGCCTCCTTAAATAGGGAGCGGTTACTGGGAAAACACACACCAAAACACAGGTTAACTACCGTCAGGTATAGCGATTCTGCCACTCACCTTCCCTGGCTCCGCCCTCCTGTCACAGACCGGCGCTTGACCACGCCCCCGCTGCCACAGAATGTTAACCCATTCTTGTCTAATGTAGGATTCTAGTTGCTCAACTGTCTTAGGTCTTTTTTGTCGGATCTTCCGTTTTATGATGCGCCAAATGTTTTCTATGGGTGAAAGATCTGGACTGCAGGCTGGCCAATTCAGTACCCGGACCCTTCTTCTACGCAGCCATGATGCTGTAATTGATGCAGTATGTGGTTTGGCATTGTCATGTTGGAAAATGCAAGGTCTTCCCTGAAAGAGACGTTGTCTGGATGGGAGCATATGTTGCTCTAGAACCTGGATATACCTTTCAGCATTGATGGTGTCTTTCCAGATGTGTAAGCTGCCCATGCCACACGCACTAATGCAACCCCATACCATCAGAGATGCAGGCTTCTGAACTGAGCGCTGATAACAACTTGGGTCGTCCTTCTCCTCTTTAGTCCGAATGACACGGCGTCCCTGATTTCCATAAAGAACTTCAAATTTTGATTCGTCTGACCACAGAACAGTTTTCCACTTTGCCACAGTCCATTTTAAATGAGCCTTGGCCCAGAGAAGACATCTGCGCTTCTGGATCATGTTTAGATACGGCTTCTTCTTTGAACTATAGAGTTTTAGCTGGCAACGGCAGATGGCATGGTGAATTGCGTTCACAGATAATGTTCTCTGGAAATATTCCTGAGCCCATTTTGTGATTTCCAATACAGAAGCATGCCTGTATGTGATGCAGTGCCATCTAAGAGCCCGAAGATCACGGGCACCCAGTATGGTTTTCCGGCCTTGACCCTTACGCACAGAGATTCTTCCAGATTCTCTGAATCTTTTGATGATATTATGCACTGTAGATGATGATATGTTCAAACTCTTTGCAATTTTACACTGTCGAACTCCTTTCTGATATTGCTCCACTATTTGTTGGCGCAGAATTAGGGGGATTGGTGATCCTCTTCCCATCTTTACTTCTGAGAGCCGCTGCCACTCCAAGATGCTCTTTTTATACCCAGTCATGTTAATGACCTATTGCCAATTGACCTAATGAGTTGCAGTTTGGTCCTCCAGCTGTTCCTTTTTTGTACCTTTAACTTTTCCAGCCTCTTATTGCCCCTGTCCCAACTTTTTTGAGATGTGTTGCTGTCATGAAATTTCAAATGAGCCAATATTTGGCATGAAATTTCAAAATGTCTCACTTTCGACATTTGATATGTTGTCTATGTTCTATTGTGAATACAATATCAGTTTTTGAGATTTGTAAATTATTGCATTCCGTTTTTATTTACAATTTGTACTTTGTCCCAACTTTTTTGGAATTGGGGTTGTAAAATGTCTCTTCGCAAGATTCACCTTGACCAAACTTTTTTGTTTACCATGAACAAGCTTCTGGCAGAATTCTGGTTGGATATTTCACAACTCTTCATGGTAGAATTGGTAGAATTCAATTAATTTGTTTTTTCTTGGCATGGACTCAACTTATAAGCATGGTCCATATATTTTCAATAAGGTTGAAGTCAGGACTTGTTTTAAGCTTAATGTTAGCCTGCTTTATCCTCCCCAACTAGCTCTGATGCGTGTTTCGGTTCATTGTCCTGTTGTAACTCCCAAGTCCCAAGTCGTGTTCAAGTTTCTGATGGTTTATGCTGAAGAATTCTGAAATAGTCCTCCTTCTTCATTATTCCATCCACTTTGTGCAATGAACCAGTTCCAATGGCAGCAAAACAGCCCCAGAGCATAATGATCCTACCACCACCACCAGCTGATACAGTGTTCTTCTGTACATGGTGGTCATTGTGGCCAAAAAACTCAATCTTTGTCTTGTCTGACTATACAGCTATCCCCCAGAAGGCTTTTTTCTTTGTCCGTGTGCTCAGCTTCAAACTTTAGTTAAGCTTGAAGGTGTCAATTTTGGAGCAGGGGGCTATTTCTTGGATAGCAGCCTCTTAGTCCATGGTGATCTGAACTGTAGACAGTGATCCATCAGCTTCCAGTTCATGGCAGGACTGTGCCATGGTGATTCCCAGGTTGTTCCTGACCATCCAAACCAAGTTCCTTTCAGCTGGGGGTGACAGTTTGGGTTTTCTTGAAGCAAAGTGGCTTAGCAAAGTGACTACACTTCACAATAACTTGGATACAATTGTTTGAACTGATCTTGGAATTTGCAGTTGTTTAGCAATGCCTCCAAGAGACATTCCGGAGTTGTGTATATCTGCGATCCTCTTTCTCAGATCTGCACTGAGCTCCTTGGACTTTCCCATTTTACTGTGTGTTGGTCAATCCAATGAGTGCTATAAACAAACCCTTTTTATGAAGCCACAGAGAAGCTACCAGCTGTAGTCAATCATGATCACTAACAGGAAGTTAAGAGACCTCAGCCTTGGCAAGATAGACATTTTGGAATTTTCAGCACCTCTGAATTAATAATCTAAGTGAGCGTATGTAAATTTTTGACCATGTATGTATAATTTTGACCCTGTGTTGATTTCAGAAAACCCAAAGAAAATAAAGCTTGTGCACCAAATTCTAGTTTTTTTTATTAAAGCTGCATGCTCTACAATCATTCCGCCAGAGAAAAAGAACAGTTCAAAGAAGTTATTGAAAGCCTAAATATTGCCATGACATTCATATCCAAGATGACATTCATGTCACTGCATGTAAACTTCTGACCACAGCTGTATATGCAATCAAGTTCACATAAGTATATTAAGGAAACATCATCAATCATCTCAACAGGTAGCAGGATGGAAAAATAGAATATACCTATACAGATATATACACACTCATGCATGTAGATGGAGAATGGTAAGGGTCTTAGGAATGAGCTATAAGCAGGTGACAAATATATTTCACAGTTATTCCACGAAATCGAGTCATACATGAACTGATAGCCAACGAGGTGTGTAGCGCCAAGTTGGCTATAAGCCATGTACGATGAGATTGACTGGAATAACTGTTTTATCCTATCCATATTCACTGGATTTTGAGAAACAGAGCATTTTTATTTTTATTTTTTGCAAATTCGATAAATAAAAACTTTATACAAAATCTCATCTCATTATCTGTAGCTGCTTTATCCTGTCCTACACGGTCGCAGGCAAGCTGGAGCCTATCCCAGCTGACTACGGGCAAAAGGTGGGGTACACCCTGAACAAGTCGCCAGGTCATCACAGGGCTGACACATACAACCATTCACACCTACGGTCAATTTAGAGCCACCAGTTAATCTAACCTGCATTTCTTTGGACTGTGGGGGAAACCAGAGCACCCGGAGGAAACCCACGCGGACAACATGCAAACTCCGCACAGAAAGGCTCTCACCGGCCACGGGGCTCGAACCCGGACCTTCTTGGTGTGAGGCGACAGCGCTAACCACTATACCACCATGCCGCCCTTCATACAAAATGGCCAACAAAACCATTTCTACTTAGAATGTAAACAAATCAGTGAAATGACGAGCAATTTGTGAAAAAATGTGAAAATAATAATTCTTGAAAAATTAAAAAAAGATATATTCTTACCATCAAATACTTTTATTCCATAGTTTGTTGCTTTTTTTGTATTTTTTGGGGGGTTTGTTTTCGAGTAGAGTTTTTATTTCATTCTTGGTTGGTTGAGCAACACACTCTGCCATTTTATTTTTCTCTACTCACGGTATATGAGCTGACAGCCTAGTAATAGCATAGCCAATCAGAGCGTGCGATTGCTCATATCCAGTGAATGTGGCTAGAATAATAAATATTATAAATACATTAATCAATAAAACCAACAAAACGGCCAGAGACAACCCGACCTTCACCTGCCTGTAGATTCTTCGTGTTTTTCTTCAAGGTTGTAAAGAAATCTGCAGAAAAAAAAGAACCACAACTGAAAAAGTATCTTTGCATTCATTGGCACTCATTTGAATCCACAGTGCATCTCCAAACACCTTTCTAAACTCACTTTATGTCAGAGTGAAATATTTTCACAAAACACAATTTTTCTTGACAGAAGGTATTGCATGACACCAAGATTGAAATACACAGCATGCATTTCTGGATAATCCTACAGTGACATCATTGTCACTGTGCTGTATCCATTTCTGTCTATTCCGATGCAAGTGATGTGATCAAGCCTCATAGTGAAGCCTGAAAGAAGCAATGCTTGGAAGAAGGGTACCATCTTTTCAGTCTATGGTTCAAATAGGTTTATGCTATGGTGCAGAATACAAAGCTGATAATCAACACTTCCTGAAAAAAAATCCACAAATATATTAGTATAATTTTACATGAATTAAAATGGTCCCGTTGTTGTCCTGGTTATTATTATCATTCAGTCAAATAGGTGCTATGAACACATTGTACACAGGAAAGAAGGGAACAAAAGGACATCTCAACAACAGATCAGCATTTTTGTGAATAAATAATACAATACACCAGAGATTTGTGTTATCGGATGCAGATTGTGCAGCTGCATGTGGCCTGAGTGGATACATGAGCCAAATAAATAAAACGAATCCCTGTACAAACACAGCTGGGTCTACACTGCCATTTTGAGAGGAAGCAGGGTGTTTACTCTGGAGGAGTTTACCTCTGTTTGAATACAGTTCATATATATCATTGAATTCAGGAAGAAAGGCACAGAGCGGAGACGCCATGACTTGAAATTTCTGCTGTAGAACTGATATGGAGAACATACTTATATGCATCCATCAGCTAATGAGGTCGCTTAACCAATTCATTTCATGCTAGCAGACTGAGGAACGAGAGCTGTAAATACTGACAACTAGCAAAGGCGTGTACATTTTAGACTGAAATTCGTATTTATATCCTTCTCTCCTGTGTTTCTAAGAGTTGATTTGTAATTTCTTCATGGACATTGCAGCCAATACACCACTGAGGGGTTCTTTTGATTTCAATGCCTTTTGCGCCATCTGGTGATGGTACACCAGTAAGCGTGCTCTAACTATACATTTAGGGGAAAAAGGGTTCTTCAAGGGTGTCAGCCCTGCGATAACCTGGCGACTTGTCCAGGGTGTACCCCGCCTCTCGCCCATAGTCAGCTGGGATAGGCTCCAGCTTGCCCGCGACCCTGTAGAACAGGATAAGCGGCTACAGATAATGGATGGAGGGTTCTTCAAGGGTTAGTGGATATTAAAGGATATGGGACATGGATTTTTACCTGGGCATAATTATGTATAAAGGACATAAGAAATGCCATCTAAATCACTGCAGGGCGTCAAAAATGTGAAAATCATCACATTATTCAAGTTTTTCTATACATCAGCGTAAAACAAGGATTCGTTAATGAGCTAGGTGGTCACGTGACCCGTGACGTCACAAAAACTTTCCAAGGAGCCAGCGCTTGGGAATCTAATGTAAACAGGTTACCGAAATGGACACCATCGACAGTGATATTCCCGATGTTTCACAGAGATGTGAAGTTAGACCCTATCAATTCGAACCGATAGCTGGAAATTCACATGAACATAGATCTTGTCTTTACTCTGATGGGTCAGATGATTCTGAGAGTGAGAGTTCATTCAGCCCTCATGAAACTGAAAGCGGTCGGCTCCATAACACTTCCTGGTAAGTTAAAAACAATTCTGCTCAAAGGCTAATGATCTGTTGAAAGAAGTATTATTTTTGTATCATACATTGAAAGTTCATCATAGATCTAGCTAAAGTCCGTTGCAAGCTAGTTTTTTTTTGCTGATATTTTTCAAGATTGATTGAGATACAATGCTTCCAGAGTCCGAGATGAAAACATTCAAAATGGCGAAACGAGTCAGAATTATGATAATCAATAATTGATACACCCAAAATTATAATACTAATCCTTACCTCGGCTTTCAGTCGCTTAGCGCAGAGGTCTTCAACAGGGGGGTCGCGAAATCGCACCGGATCACTCATATCAACAAAAATATTCCTGCCCTGTCCCCTGGCCTCCGTGCAGGGATGCAAACAGCACGCCTTTCGGCGGATGCCGCCGTTTTCATGGCTGAATCGCGCAGATCCGATTTTTTTTAAAAAATAGCGATGTTGGTTCATGGAGCATGAGGCATGAAGTGTAAGGATGAGAGAGAGGTGGTTTGGGTCAGGAAGCTGTGCACATTTGTGCAGCCTGGCGCAGGTGTGCGCGGCTTCCCTATTTGAACTGTTTTTTTTTCTCATCCTTATGCTTCCTGTTTCATGTTTCATGAATTAATATCGCTCAGTACCTGAGTATTAATGTTGAAAGAATCCTCAGTGAAATGGTCTGAATACAGTTTGTGGGAAACAGTAGGTGCAAAGTTTTTTTCAACAGGTGTTCTGTAAAGTTGTCCTACCAAGCCTACTGCGCATGCGCGAAGCCTACTGCGCATGCGCAGGTGAGCCCACACTTTCCTCAGCTTCGGGTCCTTGGGGAATGCAAAAAAACTTACTCCAGGGCATTTCCCATTGGAATTATTACAACCATAAGCAGCACAATACACCATGATGTCCAATGTATGATGTCCAATGTACTTTAAAGACTATAAAAACAATTTTCTTGTCATTCACTTCTCCATTCATCTACCCGCTTGTGCTGTGCCCGAAAGTTTTTGTTACGTATGATCACGTGACAGCGGCTCTTCCAGTTGCAAAAAATGCATATCGGAAGTCGAGCAGAAATGCCATATAATCATCACGAATATAACGATTTTGCTGAATTTAATAGATGATTTTGTATTTCTTGATGCAATTAATTCATATTTTTAATGGAAAGAAACTGATATAGCGTGCTTTTATGGTTCATGTCCCATATCCTTTAAGGGTTATTAGCTTCCTACATGGGCTCAACTTGGAACCCTTTCTGTTAGAGAAACAATGCAGTGTAGGGTTCGACATGAGGGACAGTCTGAGAAGTTTTTTTTTTTTTACACTTATTCAGGGTTGCCTAAGAATAGCTCAAAGTCAGATACCTTTGGGTTTAACTCAGGGTTAATGAGATCGGGTCAGTGGCCAACACAGGGGAGGCAGTAGGAACAGGGGCGATTCTAGCATCTGATCTTTGGGGGTGCTTAGCCCCCAGGGCTGACAGAGGCACCTGGCTTGAACGACACACTGTAAAAAAGAATAGTTGAGAATACTTGAAATTTCAAGGCAACAGTCTGCATTAATAATTTTATGTTTTGCCAACGATGTGCCCATGATAATCCAAACTATGATAACACTGTTATCTTTATTAAGAATTCTTAATTAAGTCAATTTTCAATTCCTCATTCTGCCAACATAGATTTCTCTTTTTGCTGAACAGTGGCATTCACAGTAGTGCAAAAAGGCAATTGAGGTTCTCACAATTTTTGGGGGGCTTTTTTCACCTTTATTTGGATAGGACAGTGTAGAGACAGGAAATGAGCAGGAGAGAGACAGCTCGGGAAATGACCTCAGGTCAGAATCAAACCCAGGCCCCCGGATTTATGGTATGGCGCCTTATCCACCTGAGCCACGACAACATGAACTTCAACCGGAGAGAGAACCACATTGCCCAGCCCTTGCATTTGGGAGAGGAAACCACGTGTCTTGGTCATTCAGAGCATGCGCTGAATAAACACCTGTGACAATTATGTATTTTCAATTCAGATTATTCACTATTGTATATTTACACATCATCGAGGTGCACCCTATCAGTTTGATGTGGATTTTTCTTGATGTGGATAATTCTAAAAAATAGAATTATGCTTTGTTCAAGTAATTCCATATTCACAATTGAATGGACAAGAAAATATGAATAATTATTAAGGAACAGAAAAATCCACATCAAACTGATAGGGTGCACCTCAATGATGTGTAAATATACAATAGTGAATAATCTGAATTGAAAATACATAATTGCCACAGGTGTTTATTCAGTGCATGCTCTTAATGACCAAGACACGGGGTTTCCTCTCCCAAATGCAAGGGCTGGGCAACATGGTTCTCTCTCTGGTTGAAGATCATGTTGTCGTGGCTCAGGTGGATAAGGTGCCATACCATAAGTCCGGGGACCCGGGTTCGATTCCGACCTGAGGTCATTTCCCTCTCCGTCTCTCTCTCCTGCTCATTTCCTGTCTCTACACTGTCCTATCCAAAAATTGTGAGAACCTCAATTGCCTTTTTGTACTACTGTGAATCCCACTGTTCAGCAAAAAGAGAAATCTATGTTGGCAGAATGAGGAATTGAAAATTGACTTAATTAAGAATTCTTAATAAAGATAACAGTGTTATCATAGTTTGGATTATCATGGGCACATCGTTGGCAAAACATAAAATTATTAATGCAGACTGTTGCCTTGAAATTTCAAGTATTCTCGACTATTCTTTTTTTACAGTGCAGTGTTTCCACGTTTATTCCGCATTTAGACTAGACTTAACTAGACAAGAAGACTAGACTAGACAAGACTAGACTTATGCAATGTTTTAACAGAAGCTGACCCAATAAACTATGATATCTACACATTTACAACCACTGACACAAATATTTACGTTATATTTTTAACTAAACAAGACCTACTACTGCATTTGTAATGTTGGAGCTATTCATTTTGAACAGTGGTAATTGTTAATTAATGTGTTATTGTGTATTGTGTAATAATAGTGTGTATTATTATGATTTTACATTAGTTTACATTAGTAAACGCTATGTTACATTAAATAAAATTGACTAACACACGGTGGTCTAGCACCGTAGCACTTGTACAGCTCTGCACAAAAGTATCTCGATATGGATGATAAATGTCGTTTTTATCATTCTGTTCATAGACCAGGGAACAGCAATATTGCATTATGCATATTATTGTGTTGTGTTTAACAATTGTAACTCCAGTCCGTACCTTCACATCTCGCTATGCCAGTAATACTCAGGTGCTACTTCGAGTTCCTCATCGGCGTGGAATCCAGTTAAAAAAAACACCATGTCGTAGCAAGCACTCGCGCGGACAGGCAACCCGATCAGAGGGGACGCAAGGAGGAGAGGGATTTTACTGCTCAGAGAACTATCACCTAACAGGTGAATTCAAGAACACACACACACGCCCGCGCACACATTCATTGCGCAGTGCGCAAGGGCACTTATTTCTGAAAATTACGTCCAAAAACAGTGTTTTTGAGGGTGCTGAGCTAGGGGGTGCTGAGCTTGTTTTCGGGGGTGCTTGAGCACCCCCAAAAATAGGCTAAACACGCCCCTGAGTAGGAATGTTGAAGCCGGTGACAGTTTATTTCCCCATCTCTTCACCAAGCAGTGTGTTCTCTATCATGTCTACTAATGACCCATGGAATTGGGAAGGTGGTGATACAATGGTTAAGGTTTTAGGCTACTCATAGGAAGGTTGTGAGCTCAAATAAAACAAGAGCTTAGAGAAGTTAAATTTACATCCCGACTCTGTTGGCTTTCTTCAATAAAATTACATTTATGTTGATTCCCTTGTTAATAAAAGGAAAACAAAATAAATAAACAATTAAGTGTTTATCTCCTGACTGTAGGGTGTGGCTCATGTCATGACATTAAAATTCATACAATCTTTTCATATATATACAATAGATCAAACTGGATGTTTTTACATGTTTATAACTCCATCCATTATCTGTAGTCGCTTATCCTGTTCTACAGGGTTGCAAGCAAGCTGGAGTCTATCCCAGCTGACTATGGGTGAGACCCTGGACAAGTCGCCAGGTTGACACAGAGACAAGAAACCATTCACACCTACTGTCAATTTAGAGACACCAATTAACCTAACCGCATGTCTTTGGATTGTGGGGGAAACTGGAGCACCCAGAGGGACAGAGACAGGGAGAACATGCAAATTCCATACAGAAAGGCCCTCGCCAGCCACTGGGCTTGAACCCAGGACCTTCTTGCTGTGAGGCGACAGTGCTAACCACTACACCACCGTGCTGCCCTGTTTATAACTCATCTCCTGCTATTATTAAATAGTCAAAATGAGACTCTCCTATTTAAATCTAAAAACACATCTCCCCTGCATAAAGACTGCTAAATATTTCTAAACCCATTAATACCCTTAAACCCCAAAACAAATATCCCCCTGAATGATACCTAAAAGACACAAATATATACTTTTTGACCTCTAATTGCCCTAAACCATAGCAAAGGCCTGGAACACTATACCCCATTATTATTATTATTATTATTATTATTATTATTATTATTATTTACCTTTATTAAACTTTCTTTTTTTCAGCATGGTGAAGAGTCTAAAAGGAATGCTATGTTAACTCGACCTTGTAAACTCTTTACAAACATGTTGAGCAGGAAAGCATCTCAAAACACACATGTTGAACCCTGAAGTGAATGGGCTACAACAGCAGATGACCACGTTTTGTCCCACTCCTGTCAGCCAGTATCAGGAATCAGTGGGCACAGGCTCATCCAAACTGGACAGTTGAAGATTGGAAAAATGTGCACTAAACATAGTTTTCACCAGTTCCAGGTAACTTGGTTCTCTCTGTGGCATGTGAAAGAACATAGTATGGATGAAGCTGGGAGGAAGGGGCTTGAGGAGGAATCTGGATGTTCTCAGGATGGGGCTTGCCGCTCTGTATTATTTATTATTTTATTAGTTGTTGTTGTTATTTTGGTTGTTATTTGTACTATTATTATCAATTATTATCATACTGATCTATACTGATGTTATTTTAGTGGTTATTTTTATTCGTATTATTATAATTAGTATTATACTGATATATATATATATATATATATATATATATATATATATATATATATATATATATATATATATATATATATGTTGTGTTATTATTTTGTTATTTTTATTAGTAGTATCATTAGTATTTTCGGATATTTAGATGAAATAATAATTGGTATCATACATGAGCATAGGGAAATAGAGAGTGGGGGTAGGAGTTAATAAGTTTTTACTTCTTCCTACTCCTTTTCGAACATGTTTAAGTTCATTTTAATTATTATTAGTTAATTAGTAGTAAAATTAGTCATATATATATATATATATATATATATATATATATATATATATATATATATATATATATATATATATATATATATATATATATATATTCTTTTTATTTTATTTTTTCTATGATTATGGTTATTTACTTTGTTTGGTTTTGTTTTGATTTTACTGTTCACTGTTTACACATGTTCAAAATAAAGATTTCAATTTCAAAAGCTTGTTGAATGAATCTGTGAAGCAGATACAGTAGTTCCATAAATCAAGTATAAAGGCAATCTAGCTACAATATGCCAGAGGGAACCCTGGGACTTGTTCTTTGAGTAAAGCCAAGTATGTAACTGAGATGAGAAACCTAAAATGAAAACACAGACTAATTACTGTGCTGTGCAATATAATTTATTTATGACTGAAACAAATCTTCCAGGCTATGGAACAGTGTTGCCACCTGTCCCGGTTTTTCCTGATTGTCCCGGATTTTCATGGTCTGTCCCGGAAAAAAAAAAGAAAAATCCGGGACACTGAATGCCCCGGTTTTTTGTACATGATGGGCAAAATGTGTATTTCAACTTGCGAGCCAGCTGAGAACCAGTTTGCTTTTCCATAGCTCGCCATGCTAAGCGGAGCCACGTCATTACGTCGCTGTATACGTCACTTACGTGGCTGTATACGTCAGTTACAGCGCTACGTTTACATAAACCTTGGCGCGAATATCGAAGCAAAAATGACACGGAAGCAGTAGCAGCAACAACAATAATAATAATAATAATAATAATAATAATAATAATGGATGATTTCGTGTTTGTACAGCTGCTGCTTCTCTTCGCTTAAAAATGGCGATCTTTCGCGGTCTTGTTATTGTTGTTGGTCTTAACAACTCCGCCCCCCGCTGACGTAAGCAGTTCTTTCCTCTGGCCCAGCAGAGAGCTGGTGCTAGCCTGGAACCGGTTTTTCTGTCCCCAGAGCCAGTTCTTTGTCAGTGGAAACAGAAAACCCGGTTCCAAACTAAGCACTGGCCCCGAACCAGCCCTGGAACTGCTTTGGTGGAAAAGGGGCAATGGAGGATGCTTGGACTGATAAAAGAAACAGACTCTCTGTTGCAATGGTGAAGGCTGAGCTTCAAGTCAGGCTAAACTTTCAGTTGTCCTGTACTGAGTTCAAGACATTCATTGAAAATCAGCCAGGACTCATAGCAGCAGCAAAGAAAAACACCAAATATAAATGGAAGATTAGGTAAGGTTTTGGTGAATTAAATGAAATAGTGTAGTGTAGTACATACTCCTGTATGTACTGTATGTGCCCAGTTATATCAGTTACATGTCCTCCTATGTATTTGTTTAGCCAAGAGCAGCAGAGGCACAGGCAAGCACAAGCAAAGCACACACCACACTCTAAGCAATCAGGTAAGCTGTTTGACACTACACCTTACATTGTTACATTCAGGTATTCTTAGATACAATGAAAAATTAGATTATTTATTTTTATTCCACATAAGCAAACAAACAGAACTTAATTATGTATTCCCCTTTTACCTGTGCCCACTACTGCCCCCAGGTGTCCACAACCAAAAACTGTTGGAAATAAACCAAAATAATGAAGACCTGCTATATTATGTAAAGCAATTAACGAAACAAATAACTAGCAAAAGCGTCATTTTTACTAATTAGAGCAATACAATTTCAGCGTAGAAGGGCGATTTTTGTCTTGGGTTAGATGTGCGAAGGGCGCCGTTGCTTACAAGCAAAAAGGTCGATTGGATGGTCGAAATGTCCAGGATTTTTGTCAGACACAGGTGGCAACCCTATGGAACACAGAGAGAGAGAGAGATGTCTCTAAAGAACAAAGTAATTACAGTTTTAGTTGCGTCATATCAGTTAATCAAATTTACATATGAAGCTTTTAATCTAGTTTTTTCACACAGAGACACTGAAAGCATGCAGTTGAGCAACAAAGCCTCTGGCAGCAATATATTCTCTACTTTAAAGCACGTGTAGCTATAATTACAAACTAATCTATAAGCAATTTGGACCAAGTTTCCCTGAAGAACACAGAACAGCAGATGATCACAGCCCACAGAGAATGACAGTGAGTACACCCATCACTCAAAGCAGCCATACAAGAGACGCCATGATTTCGCACATGCGCACTGATGGAGAAACAGGTGAACTCCAGAACATTTATTTATTTATTTATTTATTTATTTATCACTGATATGTAAAACGGTTTGACTAAAACCTGCCCGGTAACCGGCTTTAACATTAATTAGATTAACTGTAAGAAAAAAAACGTGCCTACAGTTCAGTTGAGGACAGCAGAGGCCACGCCCATTGCATCGTGCGTCACACAATAACACGGAAGTAATTTTATACAATGAAATTATTAGTTTGAACAGGTTAAACAGGGGTTTTTATCGTGGTTTTTTACCCTTATTGTTAACTCTGTTGTAAATATATATAATATGGGTTAATAATCCCAGACATCCCACTGATCTAATGTCACTTTTGTATTCTCAGAATTCTTCTCGCCATTGGGACAGATAATAAACAAAGAATAACGCATGCGCAGATTTCTGACTGTTTTGGTCCACGTTGCCTGCTTTAGGCAAATAAATCTAATATAACGAATCGGTTAACTTTAACCAGGTGATATTTCTAGAACTTATAAAAAGCCTTTTTTTTTTTTCCTTGTAATGGATCAGTACACGGTTATTAAAGTCATCGGTGAAGGATCTTTCGGACGGGCTCTCTTGGTTCAACCCAAAACTGACAAAATAAAATGGGTTATGAAAGAAATACGACTACCAAAGGTAACATTGGCTGACATCCTGAAATAATAATAATAATAATAATAATAATGGTATTATTATAGTATTATTATAAAGTATAGTATAATAATAATAATAATAATAATAATGGTATTATTATAGTATTATTATACTATATAATGAAATAATAATAATAATAGTATTATTATTGTAGTATTATTATACTATACTATATAACAATAGTATTATTATAAAGTATAGTGTAATAATAATAATAATGGTATTATTATAGTATTATTATACTATACTATATAACAATGGTATTATTATAAAGTATATTAATAATAATAATAATAATAATTATTATTATTATTATTATTATTATTATTATTAATGATAATAATAATAAAGGTCTTGTTCATGTTTGATTCTGGTTTCACACAGGCAGAGGGCAGAATGGAGCGTGCGCGCAGAGAGGCGGTTCTCCTGTCCACAATGAAGCATCCAAATGTTGTGGCTTTCAGAGAGTCATTTGAAGGTCCGTCTCTCGTGAGCATATTTTAAACGTTTCAGCATGAAAGCATCTTCTAATAACATTGTTAGCTTGTACTACACTACAGATGATCTGTATTAACACTCACACTGTTCTCTTGACCTTGTGGTTGAGTCAGTGTGTCCCTGTGGATGAAGTTACTGCTAGGGAAGGCTGATATCACCGATTTTCTTTTCGATCCGATACTAAAGCGAGTAGCCCGATACTGAGACAGATTCTGATACTTTAAAAAAAGTCTTCTGGTATACACAAAACCAGGATATCTTTATGATTTACATACTACAAACTGGTCAATGCAGACATCAGAAGTTGTCCTTTGGGACTAGTATGAAAAACTATTAAAGATCAAACCTCTCTATTTTGTTTTGGTGGCACAGTGGTGTGGTGGTTAGCATTGTTGCTTCACAACAGGAAGGTTCTGGGTTCAAGCCGACAGGGGCCTTTCTGTGTGGAGTTTGCATGTTCTCCCCGTTCCCGCGTGGGTTTCCTCCCACAGTCCAAAGATATGCAGGTTAGGTTAATTGGTGGTTCTAAATTGACTAGTTGTTTGTGTCTCTTATGTGTGTGTCAGCCCTGCAATGAGCTGGCGACTTGTCCAGGGTGTACCCCACCTCTCACCCATGGTCAGCTGGGATAGGCTCCAGCTTGTCCCCCGCAACCCCGCACGGGATAAGCGGTTACAGATAAAACAAACAAACTAACAGTAACCTGATACTGATACCAATCATTTTAAAAAAGTGTTCTGGTATATGGGCGGCACGGTGGTGTAGTGGTTAGCGCTGTCGCCTCACAGCAAGAAGGTCCTGGGTTCAAGCCCCATGGCCGGCGAGGGCCTTTCTGTGTGGAGTTTACATGTTCTCCCCGTGTCCGCGTGGGTTTCCTCCGGGTGCTCCGGTTTCCCCCACAGTCCAAAGACATGCAGGTTAGGTTAACTGGTGACTCTAAATTGACCGTAGGTGTGAATGTGAGTGTGAATGGTTGTCTGTGTCTATGTGTCAGCCCTGTGATGACCTGGCGACTTGTCCAGGGTGTACCCCGCCTTTCGCCCGTAGTCAGCTGGGATAGGCAATTTAAAAATGAACAACAATTTAAAAATGAATTATTATGTCTTATGTTCATCATGATCCGCATATCTGATTTGGCATCGGTTTTACACCGGATGCCCTTCCTGACACAACCCTCCTCAATCTATCCGGGTTTGGGACTGGCACTAAGTATGCACTGGTTATGCAACCCCAGTGACTATGTGTTGTTACCTAATGTTTGACATGTGGGAGGAAACTGGAGTGCCTGGAGGAAACCCATGCAGACACGGAGAGAACATGCAAACTCTACACAGAAAGGCCCCCGTCGGCTACAGGGCTCGAACCCAGAACCTTCTTGCTGTGAGGCGACAGTGCTAACCACTACACCATGTGCAATAATTTAAAATGGCATGTTATTATTCATTTTATTTATGTGTTCAATTTTAAAAAATGAACAAATAAATAAAATGAATAATAAATTAATAAAATAATAATTAATAAACTCACTACTTAAAAGCAGTACCTGTTATCGATTTTAAGTTACTGCACCAACACATTTAATTGCATGTTAGACTGTTTATAGGCAGCTCTCTGAATCCACACGTAGGGCGTTTGACAAAGTTTTTGGACCTTGTACAAATGCATTTTCCCTTGGCCTGTTTCCCTCTCCTTGAAAATGCTGACTTTTAAGCTGAGGCTGCTTGAGGTAATACACCTGTCCATGCAAAATGATCACTATGGCAAGATAGGAAATAAGTGCTTTTGATTTAGAACCAAGTACGTCCAAGTTAAAATACCTTTTTTAAAAAAAGGCAAAAATGAAAAGAACTTGTGCAGCTTGAAGAGACATGGCCACTTCAGGGTGATATTTAAACAGTCGTAACCCTATAATAATCATATCTCAATAATACTTAAAAGAACAGTAATGGGTCTGACTAATATATTCATTTCAGGCTTGTGTTTATAAGTTTTCAGGCTGGAAAAAGATGACAGATTGTCATGTTCAGCCCTGTTCACAAATAGGCAAGGTATACATACAGTAACTCTGTTAAGAGAAGAGCAAGTCTTGTCTTTTTAATATATTTCAATCACAATTTGTGTCATATACTGTAAGGTGCAGGAAAAAAAATTACAACCAGCTTCTTTAAGTGAATTGCCTCTCTGGACTGACATCTGGAGATCTAAACCCGTACACACCAATTTGATTATTTTACTTTAATTCTCTCTTTCTGGTCTTTCTCACTCTTTCCAGATGATGGCCATCTGTACATTGTTATGGAGTTCTGTAGTGGAGGTGACCTTCTCCAAAGAATGCAGCAGCAAAAAGGCTCTCTATTCCCTGAGGATATGGTAAAATCATTATTTCAGTATAAATAACAAAATTAATGTAAAAATTATTTTGTAGAAGTTTGTGATATTTTCAGGCCAGATTTGGTGTGTAGTCAATGATCTGTCTCTACAGATACTCCGGTGGTTTTCACAGATGTGTCTGGGCACAAAGCACATTCATGATAAACGAGTTCTTCATCGAGATTTAAAATCAAAGGTAAAAAAAAAAACACCCCCCCAAAAACCAGCTATGGATTCTGGTAGTGTTTTTAGTAGATGTGCAGAATGTGTTGTATCTACAGTATTCATCCTTTATGAAGTAAATGTTTTCCCCACTTAACTGACTTACACATTCATATTGCATGTAGAGTTACTGTAGGGGGGAAAAAAGGTTTGTCAAATTTTATATATATATATATATATATATATATATATATATATATATATATATATATATATATATATCTTAGTACCAGCAAAAAGTTTGGACACCCCTATACATTCATAGATTTTTATATATTTAGACTATTTTCTACATTGTAGAACAATACTGAAGACATCACAACTATGAAATAACATCTGGAACAAATATGGAATTATATGGTAAACAAAGGCGGCACGGTGGTGTAGTGGTTAGCGCTGTTGCCTCACAGCAAGAAGGTCCGGGTTTGAGCCCCGTGGCCGGCGAGGGCCTTTCTGTGTGGAGTTTGCATGTTCTCCCCGTGTCCGCGTGGGTTTCCTCTGGGTGCTCCGGTTTCCCCCACAGTCCAAAGACATGCAGGTTAGGTTAACTGGTGGCTCTAAATTGACCGTAGGTGTGAATGTGAGTGTGAATGGTTGTCTGTGTCTATGTGTCAGCCCTGTGATGACCTGGCGACTTGTCCAGGGTGTACCCCGCCTTTCGCCTGTAGTCAGCTGGGATAGGCTCCAGCTTGCCTGCGACCCTGTAGAACAGGATAAAGCGGCTAGAGATAATGAGATGAGATGGTAAACAAAAATGTGTTTAAAAAAAAAACAAAATATTGAATATTTTAGATTCTCCAAAGTAGCCACCGTTTACCTTGATGACACTTTACACACTGTTGGCGTTATCTTAACCAGCTTCATGAGGTAGTCACCTGGAATGTGTTTCAGCAGAAGTTAATTAGTGTAATTTCTTGCCTTCTTAATGCATTTGAGATCAAATAGTAAATAATAAAAATACAGTAACTAGCCCTATTCCACAACTGGAGTAATCCATATTATGTCAAGAATCTGCTTAACTAAGTAAAGAGAAACGACATCCATCATTACTTTAAAGGAACAGTCCACCGTACTTCCATAATGAAATATGCTCTTATCTGAATTGAGACGAGCTGCTCCGTACCTCTCCGAGCTTTGCGCGACCTCCCAGTCAGTCAGACGCAGTCAGACGCGCTGTCACTCCTGTTAGCAATGTAGCTAGGCTCAGTATGGCCAACGGTATTTTTTGGGGCTGTAGTTAGATGCGACCAAACTCTTCCGCGTTTTTCCTGTTTACGTAGGTTTATATGACCAGTGATATGAAACAAGTTCAGTTACACAAATTGAAACGTAGCGATTTTCTATGCTATGGAAAGTCCGCATTATAATGACAGGCGTACTAACACCTTCTGCGCGCTTCAGCAGCGCATTGATACGGAGCTCAGATATCAATGCGCTGCCGAAGCGCGCAGAAGGTGTTAGTACGCCTGTCATTATAGTGCGGACTTTCCATAGCATAGAAAATCGCTACATTTCAATTTGTGTAACTGAACTTGTTTCATATCACTGGTCATATAAACCTATGTAAACAGGAAAAACGCGGAAGAGTTTGGTCGCATCTAACTACAGCCCCAAAAAATACCATTGGCCATGCTGAGCCTAGCTACATTGCTAACAGGAGTGACAGCGCGTCTGACTGACTGGGAGGTCGCGCAAAGCTCGGAGAGGTACGGAGCAGCTCGTCTCAATTCAGATAAGAGCATATTTCATTATGGAAGTATGGTGGACTGTTCCTTTAAGACGTGAAGTGACTTTTAATTGATAAAAATAAAGAAAAACCATTGAATTCAGTGTGTGTACACTTTTGACTGGTACTGTGTGTATATATATATATATATATATATATATATATATATATATATATATATATATATATATATATATATATGAGATGAGAATGAGATGATATATATATATATATATATATATATATATATATATATATATATATATATATATATATATATATAAAAATAAAAACATACAGGTCAGTATCACTAACCACATCTCTTAAACACTATGAAAGTGTTATATTGTGATAGGATACAACTTTAGTGCAGACTAAGAGATGTTCGCTCATATTATTATTGTTCATTGTCCAAGTTGTCTTGCAACATTTTTTATTTGCTCAGAACATATTCCTGACAGACCAAGGCACAGTCAAACTGGGAGATTTTGGGTCGGCATGTGCTCTTAAGAGGTAGTCTGCTGAAAAGCTTCTTTTGTATTTTGTCTTATACAAACATCTGGGGAAAAATTACATGTGACAGATCCTAATAATGACCCAGTCATGTTGTGATATTCATCAGTGCAAAAGCTTATGCCCAGACCTATGTTGGAACTCCATACTACGTGTCTCCAGAGGTCTGGGACAACCAACCATACAATAACAAGAGGTACAGAGCTTGGATTTTAGTCTGTCAGATCTAATATATCTATGTAACAAGCTGGATAAAGCACTTCATACCATCCTATGTGTTTTATAGTGATATCTGGTCTTTAGGCTGTGTCCTCTATGAACTCTGCACTTTACATCATCCGGTGCGTACATTTACCCTTTCGGTCTGACGAGGCAATAAATTATTATGACTGATATGATCTATGACCTTGTTGCTGTTTACTCTGTGCTGTTCTGGTTTCAGTTTAAGGCCCGTAGCTGGAAGAGTCTGATTTTGAAAGTGTGTCGTGGGTCTTACACACCTTTGCCCAGTCACCTTCCCTATGAGCTTCACTACTTGATTAAACACATGTTTAAAACCAACCCAAGAGACAGGCCTTCCATACACACCATCCTCAGCTCTCACCGTGTGTCCAGACTGCTCCACAAACACATACCTGAAGAGGTAGTGCACATTGTTTTCACACTTTCACAGTGTTTTGTAAACTTCAGGTTTTCACTAAACTGAACTAGGGTTCACGTTTGCCTGTGTCTCAAATAAAAGTTAAAATAGCATTTTAAAATCAGGTTACATCCAGAAGAGAAAAGGGAGATAATCGCATTTAAAGATTTAATTTATTCTCCACTGAAAGACACGAACAGAGTTACAACACCTGCATATAATGATAAAAATATTTTAAAATATTTTTATTTATCAGTGCTAACTGCAGGGGCAGCACGGTGGTGTAGTGGTTAGCGCTGTCGCCTCACAGAAAGAAGGTCCGGGTTCGAGCCCCGTGGCCGGCGAGGGCCTTTCTGTGTGGAGTTTGCATGTTCTCCCCGTGTCCGCGTGGGTTTCCTCCGGGTGCTCCGGTTTCCCCCACAGTCCAAAGACATGCAGGTTAGGTTAACTGGTGACTCTAAATTGACCGTAGGTGTGAATGTGAGTGTGAATGGTTGTCTGTGTCTATGTGTCAGCCCTGTGATGACCTGGCGACTTGTCCAGGGTGTACCCCGCCTTTCACCCGTAGTCAGCTGGGATAGGCTCCAGCTTGCCTGCGACCCTGTAGAACAGGATAAAGCGGCTAGAGATGATGAGATGAGTGCTACCTGCTTATATTCTCGGAATAATTGCCATATTAGACATTTTTGATAATATGCACAGTCAGGTAGTGTACAGTACAGGTACAAACAATATGAATGTATCATGAAAGGTGCTATAGTCCAGTTTAGGTCCGATTAGTCTCATTAATGATGTTCCTACATGTATATTCATATAACCAAAAGTTACAAGAGCATACACATTAATGGTGGCATATATATATATATATTTTTTGTAAGGAACTGCCCAAGAAAGAAACCAAGGAACTATCAGAGAAACGAGTAAACCAGTGGAGAAGAGAAGAAGGAGAGAAAGTGGCCAAGTTTCTGGGCCAGAAGAGTTTATTAAACACATCTACAGCTAAAGGTACTTACTGTACCAGAAGGACTGGTACAATACTGTGACTTTTTTTTTAAACTTGCATCATTTGCCTGTGATTGCCTGAAATATGGTCTTTAGGTATGGTATTGTATGTTTATGAGTGAAGTAAAAGCACTGTCCTAGAGCGTGTCAGTGACAAACTGAGTAATTTATCTCTTGTTCAGACACTAGTTTCAGAAATTCGTCTGAGAATCAGAGGGGTAACGTAGCTACCCGAAAGAGGTGGGCAAAAGAACCCTCCAGCACAGTGCTACAGGTCCTTGGGAATGCTGACATCATTTCCTCTGGTGACACGGCAACCATACAAGGGTCTGACTCTAATAAAGGTGCAGCAAGCTACTCCATATTTTTTGCATTTCCCTCATTTCAACCTCCGTCTACGATTTACACTAATAACCTGTCCATGTCCAACATGCCTTTTATCTTTAGTTAGGATTATTAAAAAATATTTAAATTATTGAAAGTTGTTTGTTCTTTGAGATGTTTTCCTACTTTTTCTAATTACACCAATGTACAACCCCGATTCCAAAAAAGTTGGGACCAATTACAAATTGTAAATAAAAACAGAATGCAATAATTTACAAATCTCAAAAACTGATATTGTATTCACAATAGAACATAGACAACATATCAAATGTCAAAAGTGAGACATTTTGAAATTTCATGACAGCAACACATCTCAAAAAAGTTGGGACGGGGCAATAAGGGGCTGGAAAAGTTAAAGGTACAAAAAAGGAACAGCTGGAGGACCAAATTGTAACTCATTAGGTCAATTGGCAATAGGTCATTAACATGACTGGGTATAAAAAGAGCATCTTGGAGTGGCAGCGGCTCTCAGAAGTAAAGATGGGAAGAGGATCACCAATCCCCCTAATTCTGCACCGACAAATAGTGGAGCAATATCAGAAAGGAGTTCGACAGTGTAAAATTGCAAAGAGTTTGAACATATCATCATCTACAGTGCATAATATCATCAAAAGATTCAGAGAATCTGGAAGAATCTCTGTGCGTAAGGGTCAAGGCCGGAAAACCATACTGGGTGCCCGTGATCTTCGGGCCCTTAGACGGCACTGCATCACATACAGGCATGCTTCTGTACTGGAAATCACAAAATGGGCTCAGGAATATTTCCAGAGAACATTATCTGTGAACACAATTCACCATGCCATCCGCCGTTGCCAGCTAAAACTCTATAGTTCAAAGAAGAAGCCGTATCTAAACATGATCCAGAAGCGCAGACGTCTTCTCTGGGCCAAGGCTCATTTAAAATGGACTGTGGCAAAGTGGAAAACTGTTCTGTGGTCAGACGAATCAAAATTTGAAGTTCTTTATGGAAATCAGGGACGCCGTGTCATTCGGACTAAAGAAGACACGACAAAAAAGACCTAAGACAGTTGAGCAACTAGAATCCTACATTAGACAAGAATGGGTTAACATTCCTATCCCTAAACTTGAGCAACTTGTCTCCTCAGTCCCCAGACGTTTACAGACTGTTGTAAAGAGAAAAGGGGATGTCTCACAGTGGTAAACATGGCCTTGTCCCAACTTTTTTGAGATGTGTTGTTGTCATGAAATTTAATATCACCTAATTTTTCTCTTTAAATGATACATTTTCTCAGTTTAAACATTTGATATGTCATCTATGTTCTATTCTGAATAAAATATGGAATTTTGAAACTTCCACATCATTGCATTCCGTTTTTATTTACAATTTGTACTTTGTCCCAACTTTTTTGGAATCGGGGTTGTATTAATGAACCTCTTGCTCATAATTTCAGTAACAAGAAGTCATAATTTCAAGACACAAACATATGCACCAAGGCAGAACTATAATGATGTGCTAGTTTGACTCACATTTTTGAGGAAGTTTGCATTTTACCCACCGATATCATTGCAACTATTATTCCTAAGGAGAAATTAATGTGCACATCATTGTTGTCAGCAGGACTAACTTGGATAAGCAAAGATGAATATACATTGAATGCCACAAATAGTTGCATTCTTAAATAATTTCTATGGTAAATTTGTGTGTGACAAAAAGAGAATAATAAATTATGTTTATATGAATGTACGTTCCTGACAGAGTTCTGAACAATCTGGGGTTTTTTTCTACCATGTTTCGTGTTTGACATATAGCGGAGGGATTTATGGAAATGCCAAAACGGGAAAGAAGGCAATGGGACAAGGATCCCCCTGAAAGACTTTTGAGCCTCTTGGAGAAAGCTTCTCTGAGCACAGCCTTCAACACCTACATTATCCACAGACACAGTAAGTGCATGTGAATTGTGATGTTTCTGAATCTGTGGTAGGTACAGCAGTGGTGGGAAAGGGTAATTTGTGAGATTAAACCACACCCAGAACTCAAATACAAGAAGTAGATGACTGTGAGATTGTAAAATGGGGGAGAACGCTGAGTTCTGGGCAGCTTCTGCTTTGTCTTACACAACCTATAAATACTCTTGGAGATGAGATGGAGAGGATGTGGGTGTGGAAAATTAATCACGAACAGAGAAAGAGAGAAACAGAAATTTATAGAAGGTTATGTAGGAAGAAGGTGGAGCTTCAGGTGTGGCCTAAACTTCAGGTATCTCTAAATTCCATTGATCAGCTTCAGCAGACTAGGAAGTGACTGTGGCATGAAACTACAAGCCAAGACCCAGACTAATGCACAGAGCCAAGAATATAATATCTATGTGGTAACAAAGGGTTTTGAAACCAAGGACAGTCTTGTGTGTGCATGCGTGTGTGTGTTGTGCAGGTGCTAAAGCTTTACTTTGTCTTTTGGCTGCAGAGCAGAATGATGATGTTCCAGACGGTCCGGAAGAAGTTCACATTGACCAGAACAGACTTGAAGCCCGTTCAGATGATGAAGATACGTGAGTCAATAATAAAAAACCAACTGTCTTCCCTTTTCCATTTCCCTATTTCATCTTCATTTTCTGTTTCTCCCTTTAACAACTTCTCTTTTCTGCTCTATTCACAGGGATTTTGAAGAGGATTGCCATTTTGACTGGCAAGACGAGCTGGAGAAAATGTTAACAGAACACTAGAAATGGTTGCAATTCTCCAAGGTGTGTGTGTGTGTATGTTTGAATACAGAATGTACCAATTAAATCTTTTGTTTTAATTTGTAAATAAATGCGAGGACTATGTAAGAAATCATCATGGTATAATTTCATAGACTTTTCACCCAGTATCTTATTTACTACGTAGTTTAGTTTACACTCTTCAGTGCAATCAGTTAATTACGGTTTCTATTTCTATACTCCCTTCTGTATGATGTAGAGTGTAGACTACACTGCAGAAGTGGTAAGGTGTATATTATCTGAAGAATCTAAATATGAAAAAAAAAAACCTAAATTCCATGGAAATAATCTTTGACATTTCGAAGAACATGAGCACATGTTCAGCATTACCCTTCCATCCTCTCTGTGGTTTCTCTGCTTTGATGGTTAAACCTGCATCTGAAAGGAAAACTTGCATCACTCAACTGTGCACGCAAATAAAAAAGGTACAAAAATAAGAGGATCCATCTATCTGTCCAAAAATTTACCGATTACTGATTCACACCAAATCCAAACCTAACTCTGAAGAGTTGTGTTAATGGGAATCTCCTACAGCTTTTCACTTAATGGTTGAAAGAAGATATTAAATTTATATAATACTGACCATTCATACAATATTGTTATGAGATGAACGATTTTTTATTTTGAAATTTTGTAGTCCATTGGATTGATCTGCATCAATCCCCTCATGTTACGCATTAATAGGGCTTAAAAAATGTGATCTGGTATCTCATGAAAAATATTTATTTACAAGACAACACATTTTACATGTTTATACACACATCATTGAAAGAAAAAGCATGTGAGTTTATTCACGCTGAAATTTATCAGATGTCCTTATCCAAAGCTCCATCAAAAACATACTCTTGTGGGAGGATATTTTGCTTTATTAGCCTTCTTGCATGCCATGCAAAAACATTTCGGTGGAACTTAACCAACCACTCTTGGTTTATTCCTGCATTTTGGATTATTGAAAAGTTGTATGACCCAATCACTTTTCAATTTTAGATCACAGCCAGATATCCTGAGCTTTAATTTCCTGGTACAATCTGAAATCTATTCATCTTACCATCAGGGCTGTTTCTGATCTTTTGGGGGCCCAAAGTAACAGTCTGTTTGCCCTCCACCCCTCATTCCAGTCATACCTCTCAAATTACAGACCACGGGAGGGCTGAAGCATGGTAATGACCAATGGCTCACTGTCCCTTTTATTAGAGCCATTCACTCACTGGTCTGAACTTGTTCTTGATTCTAAGATTCCTGTTCTTGGCTGCAGGAGTGGAACCCAATGTGTTCTTCTGCTGTTGCATGCTGAGATGCTTTTCTGCTCACCACGGTTGTAAAGAGTTGCTATATCCTTCCTGGCAGTTCAAACCAATCAGTGCCTAGTTTCCCAAAAGCATCATAGCACAAAGATCATCATTAAAGGGTAGCACGACCAGCACAGTGAACACTCTGTCCTAGTTAAGATGCTCTTAGCATTAAGAGGCTTTTGGGAAACCCACTCCTGGCCATTTTCCTCTGACCTCTCTTATCAATAAGACGTTTCCACCCACAGAACTGTCACTCACTCAATGTTTTTTTGTTTTCACGCCATTCTGTGTAAACTCTAGAGACTGTTGTGTGTGAAAACCCCAGGAGATCAGCAGTTTCTGAAATACTCAAACCAGTCCATCTGGCTCAAACCAACACCCATGCCACAGTGAAAGTCACACTTTGAGATCACAATTTTTCCCATTCTGATGTTTGAAGTGAACATTAACTGAAGCTCTTGATTTGTATCTGTGTGATTTTATGCATTGTGCTGCTGTCAAGGGATCGGCTGATTAGAGAACTGCATAAAACAGCAGGTGTATGAGTGTATCTAATAAAGTGGCCGGTGAGTGTATATTTCATTACAATATATAATATAATATAACAGTTTCCACCTTGTTTTCCTGGATGTTTAATGCCTACTAAGCAACCAAGGTTGCACAACCTAGAGTTTCTTACACACATATTTAGAATTGTAAGCTCCAAATATTCTGGGGTCTCAAAGGTCACTGACATCTAATATCTTAGAATAGATGGGGATGTCTTCTACCTATTTCCAAAGGCAAAAATGAAATTGGATTGCTCAAGAAAAACATCTGCTTTTCTCTGATCATAGATCATTTCATTTACCGTTTGTTCGGTTATAGAAGAACAAGAACCAAAGAAGAACGACTTTATTTATCACATGTACACTTAAGCACAGTGAAATTCCTCTCTGTACTTAACCCATCTGAAGCAGTGAACACACAGGTGAGCAATGAACACATACACATACCCAGAGCAGTGGGCAGCTATGCTTCAGTGCCTGGTGTTAGGTGCCTTGCTCAAGGGCACTTCAGCCCAAGGCCACCCCACGTTAACCTAACCGCATGTCTTTGGACTGTGGAGGAAACTGGAGCACCTGGAGGAAACCTACGCAGACACGGGGAGAACATGCAAACTCTACACAGAAAGGCCCTCGTTGGCCGCTGGGCTCGAACCCAGAACCTTCTTGCTGTGAGGTGACAGTGCTAACCACTACACCACCGTGCCACCCAATCAGAATCGGTTTCATTGCCCAAGGATGCTTATACATATGTACAAGGAATTTGTCACTGGTTTGTAATATGAGGGAGTCTAACTAAACAATAAGTCATGTATACAAAACCATTGTAAAATGCCCCAGCCTTAACAACCCACATATAACCAAAATCAGCTAGGATGCCCAGTTTTAGTTAGGTAGCTTATCTTTGTTGAACAATCCAAATCTTTATTCAGTTAAAAAGAGTTGGTTTTATGGTATTCATAATAGCTGAGTTATTGGTTGAGTGACGCAAGTTAGCTAGAGTAGCTCACTTTCTGTCTTCCATTAGTTAAAAGTATCATCATTTCAAACACCTCTTTATGCTTCCTCTAATGCAAAGACTTATTGTTGGCTTTTACATTTAGGACTGCAGTTGTCATGAACAGTTTTGCACTCAAGTTTCCATCAATGAAGAGTTTATAACATCAACAAAACTGACTTCTTGTTAAAACTGTTAATGTTATAGTCATGTTGTCTTTTGTTGCCCAAATGAGGATGGGTTCCCTTTTGAGTCTGGTTCCTCTCGAGGTTTCTTCCTCATGTCGTCTGAGGGAGTTTTTCCTTGCCACCATCGCCACAGGCTTGCTCATTGGGGATAGATTAGGGATAAAATTAGCTCATGTTTTAAGTCGTTGAAATTGTGTAAAGCTGCTTTGTGACAATGTTTACTGTTAAAAGTGCTATACAAATAAACTTGACTTGACATTTCATCCATCCATCCATCCATCCATCCATCCATCCATCCATCCAATATCTATGCCACTTATCAATTAGGGTGGCAGGGAACCTGGAGCTAATCTCAGCTGACATTGGACAAGAGGTGGGGTACACCCCAGGTCGGTCACCAATCTATCGCAGGGCTAACACAGAGACAAACTACTATACGGAAGAAGAAACCTTTATTTGTCACATGCACACTCAAGCACAGTGAGATTCATCCTCTGCATTTAACCCATCTGAAGCAGTGAAAAAACACACGCACACACCCAGAGCAGTGGGCAGCCATACTACAGCACCCGGGGAGCAGTTAGGGGTTAGGTACCTTACTCAAGGGCATTTCAGCCCAAGGCTGCCCCATGTTAACCTAACTGCATGTCTTTGAACTGTGGGGGAATCCAGAGCACCTGGAGGAAACCCACGCAGATACGGGGAGAACATGCAAACTCCACACAGAAAGGCCCTGCTGGGCTAGAAACCCAGAGCCCAAAACCTTCTTGCTGTGAGGTGACAGTGCTAACCACTACACCATCGTGCCGCCCTGTACAGTGCCTACTATACATCTAACGTGAAGGAGTTGGAGCAATTTTGCCTTGAGGAATGGGCAAAAATCCCAGTGGCTAGATGAGCTAAGCTAATAGAGATATACCCCAAGAGATTTGCAGCTGTAATTGCAGCAAAAGGTGGCTCTACAAAGTATTGATTTTGGGGGGTGAATACCTATGCACACTCCAGATTTCTGTTTTTTCATCTTAATTATTGTTTGTGTCATAATAAAACAACAATTTGCAATTTTAAAGTTGTAGGCATGTTGTGTAAATCAAATAGTACTAACCCCGCAAAAATCCAGCTTGTAATGAGACAAAAACAGACAAACACCAAGGGGGATGAATACTTTTGCAAGTCACTGTACACACTCACATTCACACCTATGGGCAATTTACGGTAGAGTTGCTGGTTGAACTAACGTGCATGTCTTTGGACTTTGGGAGGAAAACGGAGTACCCAGAGGAAACCCACACAGGCACAAGGAGAACATGCAAATTCCACACAGAAAGGCCCCAGTTGACTGCGAGGTTCGAACCCTATGAGGTGACAGTGCTAACCACTCCACCACCATGCCACCTTTTTTAAATGTCATGATCCCCAAATATCTTATTTCAATGTGATTAAGCATAACACTTATTTCCTTATAAACAAGCAGACATAGAGTCAATCCTATGAGGACTTTGGGCGAATTGGGGAAAAAAAACTATAGGATCCATTTTTCAGTAAACAACATTAAACAAGCTTGGGTGGGGCTTGAGACTGGTCAGTTTTGGATTTGGTTTTCCCATACAGTTCTGTCATCTAAATACAGAACTTAGGTCCAGTCATGCTATGAAACATTCTGGTGGTTTGAATAAACTTGACTTGACTTGACATTTCATCCATCCATCCAGCCAATATCTATGCCACTTATCAATCAGGGTGGCAGGGAACCTGGAGCTAATCTCAGGTGACATTGGACGAGAGGTGGGGTACACCCCGGGTCAGTCACCAATCTATCCACCACCATGGTAGGATCAGTCAAACTGACACGTGAATGGATTGGAACAGATGACTCCAATTACCCACTTTTTAAGAGCTTATATAGGTCCACACATTTTTTTTCAATCTATGACCATGGGGGCTCTGAAATTCAGTCTAAAGGAGCCACAGCTCTGCAGAGTTTTATATTTTCCTTTTTGCAAACATACCTGGACCAACTCATCAACTCATTATTAAATCCATCATGAGCTGGATTAGACATGTTAGGAGCAGGACAGAGTTACAGGTTCTGAAGGCTGGAGTTCAGGACCCTGGAATAAACCATTTATTCAATAAATATATAACACTTTTAGGAGCAATGGATTATGTGGTTCATACCATATTTTTTCTGTACTGATTATAGACATTTGTTTAAAACATCCTTATCAGTTTGCAGTTTGAACTCCTCGGAACTGTACAGCAGCTTACTAAAGTCTTGTCTCTGTATGGAAAAAAGGGACATTTTTACACCCAGTCCGCTTCATGTCATGTTTAAGTGGTCTGCAGGGTGACTGTTGGGGTGCGCTGGTCTGGAGATAAACACTTGGCTGTGTAATTGAGGAAACACAGAACTGGCATCTAGGCCTTATCTGAAAGACACATTGAGTGGCCCCAAGGCTCACACTTGGCCCTTGGCCTCCCAACCCCCCTTTTGCCTCAGCCAAGGCCCATTGTCTTATGAGGAGTTGAGATAAAAAAAAAAAAAAGAAATGAAATGGCAGATAAGACTACAACAGTTAAGATGATAGTGACCCATATGCTCATGAGGGCCTATTTTGGGTTAGCTATGTAGTTGTGGCTAGGCCATTTTGTGCCTGACAGGGGGAGATGGCATTAAGGGAAGGAAGGAAGAATTAAACAGCTGTCTGTTTTTAAGGCATCAGACATCGTTAGCACTCAGTAATCCTCAGGGGTCCTCAGTCATGTTGGGTCTAATTTGAATTGTAGTGCTCTCTCCTGTTAATTAGTTAACACAGAGAAATAGGTCCAGTCTCATTATTATTAGATTAGACCTGGGAAGATGCCACGCTTCAGATACAGTTTTTTTCCCCTCTCAATTAGTGAAAGGGGAAAAGCGAATACTGTACAGTAAATACATTTACTTGAAATGCTTCAAGGTAACTCTGAGGCTTAACTTACTTCGAGCATTTTTATTTCTAGTTTCTACAAAGCTTCTAACTTTGCAATTACAAACAGGCGATCATACATACCATATATATTAGGGTTTGTTTGTTTTTAAATCTCTGAAGCTGCTTAGAAATACCATAATTTCTCATCTCATCTCATTATCTGTAGCCGCTTTATCCTGTTCTACAGGGTCGCAGGCAAGCTGGAGCCTATCCCAGCTGACTACGGGCGAAAGGCGGGGTACACCCTGGACAAGTCGCCAGGTCATCACAGGGCTGACACAGACAAACAACCATTCACACTCACATTCACACCTACGGTCAATTTAGAGTCACCAGTTAACCTAACCTGCATGTCTTTGGACTGTGGGGGAAACCGGAGCACCCGGAGGAAACCCACGCGGACACGGGGAGAACATGCAAACTCCGCACAGAAAGGCCCTCGCCGGCCACGGGGCTCGAACCCGGACCTTCTTGTTGTGAGGCGACAGCGCTAACCACTACACCACCGTGCCGCCATACCATAGTTTTATGAGTAAAAATTAACATTTTCTTACATAGCAACAAGTTTAATTTAGTGCTGTCAAAAATGTCGCGTTATTAACGCGTTAACTTGACTCAATTTTAACGGCGATAATTTTTTTATCGCGAGATTAACGCTCTGTGACATGATGTAGGTTTTTCACAAGCTTTTGAAATTGCCAGGAACTTGGAACAGCGACTTTGCTTAGAAAACCGATAGCAGCTAGACTGTAATGCCACGCCCCGCACAGCCAGAGTTTACCCCCCAAAGAACCAGCGCGGGCAGGGCGCGCTAGTAGAGATGGGATTTATGGCTCTTTGATGGGATCCGCATCTTTGTGATCCGTTCTTTGAAAAGAGCCGTTCAAAAGACTGGCTAATTTGGCTCTTTTTAAATATTTATTCAGTTTTAAGAAGACAGCGTCTAAAGAAGCCAGATCCCTCTGAACTGTAAACTCAATGCTATCCCAGAAATCTTTCCTGTAATATGCAAATTTGGCCGCCTCTGATTGGACAGCGCGACGCATCAACAGGCAGAAAGTGTAAAAGTACAAAATGTATTAAGTGAGCTGAAACAGTAAAGATCAGATTCAATGCAATATTTATCAACGAACAACGGAGATTAAAAAAAAAAAAGATGGATAATTCAACAGTAGATCATTTCACTCATGGTTCTCTTGCTAGCCCCGCAGCGGTGCTCAGCTTAGGTTTCACTTTGCAGTGGCTGTGTGAAGACATGTTATGCTTTGCAATAAAAAAAAAAACATTGGTACAAAGCAAGCCCATGCACTTTTTTATGCTGATAAGAGAATTACAATGTTTTTTTATGTGACAAAAATGTGCGATTAAATTGCGATTAATCGCGAGTTAACTATGACTGTCGCGACATTAATCGCGATTAAATATTTTAATCCCTTGACAGCACTAGTTTAATTATAATATATTGTTTTGTAATGTGCACATTATTGCAGGTACATTATAAAGTTTTGAGTTCACAAGTCAAATGAAACCAAAAGAACTGTTTGTGATACTGTATTATTTTATGATCAGCCATCAAAAACATATTCAACATCACATAAAGTTTGTTGTTATGGATTCCTGAGTGGTGCAAAGTTTTCACCTTATTGTCAGGTAGTTGTGTAGAAATGTTGAGTCCATAACTCTCTTAAACAATGCTCTTAACCCTCAGGTACTAAACTTATACTTAAAAAGTACTTATTGTATTTATTATGCTCATAACTGAAGTGAGACACTCTTTGGTACATCTTTATAGGTACATCATATGTAGTGTAACTTTACAACTAGTTTCAGGAACATAACTAGAACAAACTTTCATTTAGTACCTTTTCTGACTGTACATGCTTGGTTTGGATTCAGCACGTTGCTTCACTTGTAAATCACATTGCAATGAAATGTCTGTTATATAAGTCAACGTACATAAATTCAGAAGTGTCACTGACACATACTTGGAGACAACCATAACATTCTGAAATATTCCATAGTTTACAAAAGGGCTGTTTCCTCCAGCAGTCACAATTCTGTTCGGGGTGAGTGTTTCCTCTTTCAGGAAAGGGACATGAAGTCATGTCTACTGTGTCTCAAGACAAATAAATCAGGCTTGCATGTCCCATTGTAATAATTGTTTGGATGCACAATGGTCACACAATGTGCACTAACAATGCGTCTTCAGACTGAACCCTCAGTTTTCTGATGTGCAACTATAGTCCTTCCTGTGTTCTCAGAATACTGTGAACACATTCATATAGTAGTTTCATAAAGAATAGTAAGTATTAAACTGTATACAGTGCAGAGCATGCAAAAGATTTCCTTTTGTTTTTGCTTCTCAAATGTGTTGTTTACTTATAACAGCCCAAGTGTCTTGGCATTTTGGTGAAGAGCAGTCACTGTGAGAGTGGACTTGTGAATGCTGATGTTGGTAGCTTTTTTCTGGTTGATAGGCAGAGATAGTGATCACATCTTACACATACACAAGAGCTTTTTTATTTTATTTTTTTTTTTCATCTCATCTCATCTCATCTCATCTCATTATCTGTAGCCGCTTTATCCTTCTACAGGGTCGCAGGCAAGCTGGAGCCTATCCCAGCTGACTATGGGTGAAAGGCGGGGTACACCCTGGACAAGTCGCCAGGTCATCACAGGGCTGACACATAGACACAGACAACCATTCACACTCACATTCACACCTACGGTCAATTTAGAGTCACCAGTTAACCTAACCTGCATGTCTTTGGACTGTGGGGGAAACCGGAGCACCCGGAGGAAACCCACGCGGACACGGGGAGAACATGCAAACTCCGCACAGAAAGGCCCTCGCCAGCCGCTGGGCTCGAACCCAGAACCTTCTTGCTGTGAGGTGACAATGTTAACCACTACACCACTGTGCTGCCCTTAGGGCTATTTACTGTATTTTTATTATTTACTATGTACTGTTTGATCTCAAACGCATTAAAAAGGCAAGCAATTGCACTAATTAACTTTTGATGCGGCACACCTGTTAACTGAAAAGCATTCCAGGTGACTACCTCATGAAGCTGGTTAAGATAATGCCAATAGTGTGCAAAGCATCATCAAAACAGTAAATGCTGGCTACTTTGAAGAATCTAAAATATGAAACATTTTTTTTTTTACACTTTTTTGTTTACCACATAATTCCATACATGTTCCAGACGTGATTTCATAGTTTTGATGTCTTCAGTATTGTTCTACAATGTAGAAAATAGTCAAAATACAGAAAAACCTATGAATAGGGGTGTCCAAACTTTTGACTGGTACTGTACATATTCTTGATGTTGCTTAATAGCTTAATGTTGTGCTAAAAATATGACAGCTTTTTAAATAAATTGGAAATTGTGCTTCACTTAGCAAATAGAGATTTAGAAATGGAGCATACTGTTCCTGTTTGTCAGGGCATAACATTTACATTTTATTTATTATTCATAAGAGTTAATGGATAATGGATTATTCATTATGGTTTCCTGCTGGAAGATTGTGCAAACTTCTTACTTCGCCCTAGAGCTCTTGGAAACGAAAGTGAGAATTTAGATGAAGTGAATAATGAGAACAGAAATGTTTTACAAACAAATGTACAGGGGTGGGTTTCCCAAAAGCCTCTTAATGCTAAGAGCATCTTAACTAGGAGAGATAGTGTTCATTGTGATGCTCGCTCTACCATTTAATGATGATCTTTGTGCTATGATGCTTTTGGGAAACTCACCCCAGAGCTGTCAGAAAACATGCACAAGTGTAATTCCACTGCTTAGGTTAAGCTTCTAAATTCTGTTGTTGTAATTTTCCCGAGAAATCGCACAATCTGATGTGCTCAGAGAGGGATTTCGTGATGACAGCTTTTAAGCTATACTGATCTTGTTATAATTGCTCATCATCTTGAAAGAGTGCATTATAAGTGGTGTGCATTTGCTTATCAGTTGTGACCTCTGATGGACTTATGCACTGATACAATCTCAGGATTGACTTGAAAATCAATGCATGACTCAACTAATGTATGCTTTTTCTTGTGTGTGTGTGTGTGTGTGTGTGTGTGTGTGTGTGTGTGTGTGTGTGTTTTGTTTTATGCAAAGGATTCATTCCTGAGAACACACTGAGGATATGTTTTTTTTTTTACCTTTTTCCATCATAGCTGTATATTTTCACTTTTTTAACTCCTTTTACTTCAATATCAGTTTTGTTCGAATCTTCAAAGTAACCAATGCTGCCAAATATTGTAACCATGCTTAGTTTGTGATTAATCAATAGACCTTACAAACGTGATAAATCTACTAAAGCAGCTATAAGTGAGGTATTGACTAAAAGATGGATGTGAGCGTTTTTTCTATAACCCCACCTAACTCAGCAAGCCTTTGCACGCATGTTGTTCATCTCATCTCATTATCTTTAGCCGCTTTATCCTGTTCTACAGGGTTGCAGGCAAGCTGGAGCCTATCCCAGCTGACTACGGGCGAAAGGCGGGGTACACCCTGGACAAGTCGCCAGGTCATCACAGGGCTGACACATAGACAACCATTCACACTCACATTCACACCTACGGTCAATTTAGAGTCACCAGTTAACCTAACCTGCATGTCTTTGGACTGTGGGGGAAACCGGAGCACCCAGAGGAAACCCACGCGGACACGGGGAGAACATGCAAACTCCACACAGAAAGGCCCTCGCCGGCCACGGGGCTCGAACCCGGACCTTCTTGCTGTGAGGCGACAGCGCTAATCACTACACCACCGTGCCGCCCACGCATGTTGTTCAGTAATTAAATTCTCATGAATTTGCCAGAAACCTACATACCAGAAATATGTGTGTTCCTGGGAAAAGCCTCAAACACATCTTAACTGAATCCAGGTACTCTCTGAGAATATCCAACAGTCTGCGAATATCGTACCATGTTACTGCATGGGAAATTTTTACACAGAATATGGTAGCTTAGACATAGATTTATATCATAAAGTGAGTTCATAGGCACACTGTTTCTTCTGAGATCATTGGTCATTGGGTAAATTTAGACATAAAGGAAGAATATAACACTAGTTTGGTTTTTATGACACTAGTCACTATGTGTGCAAAAGCCATTGTTGAAATAAATAAATAAACTTAAAATAAAAAATGTAATCCTAGTTTACCAATAGTATGGTACTTCGCTGAAGGACATCACTGTGTTTTACACAGAGAATGTATTTTTCACATATAAGCTAAAGCTACTCATAGATCCAATGCCTTAATTAAAAAAGTAATAGGTAGGATAACTGTCTTAATCTACAAGATTGTGATATTCTAGACTTTTCTGTGAATTCTATTTAGATGTGTTAGAAGAACTCACAAACAAACAAACAGTTTCTGCATGGATCTGACTAGCAATGCATCATCATCAGATAAGATGCTGAGCAGTCAAGGCATTGGCTGTTATATACAAACTAAAGGTAAAAATAGAACAAGGTTACCCTTCACCGACATATCTTCTCATCCTACACCAACCACAATCAGTGCCACCACATCACTTTGCACTTTCCTGTGTTTTCATTTTTAAATGAGAGAAAGGTTAATGTAGGTGGTGCAATGCTTCTGTTGAGATGATAACACGAAAACAAATGCATAGATTGATTTATATCTCTAGTAACCTTTATGAACATATAACTGTGACATAGACATGTTTCATAACCTCATTAGCTGTACAGTTTGCTTTGGTCACCATTATGTGCCCACATGTGCTACTGCTTGGACTGATACCTTGTCGTGGTGTAGTAGCTTGTGTGCCTCCTATGACCCCAAGGGCTCGTACTGGCGGGGGCCTTCGGGTCCCTGATAGGTTCAACCATGCCAGAGTTGGTCTTGGGATAGGGGCCAGACGAAAATCAGTCCACCGGAATCCATGCCCCAACAACTGTGCTGAGGTCCGTGGCACGCCAACCTGCACATGAGTGAAGCATGGAGGTACCATATTGCCAATTGACTGGGATGAGCCATTGCGTGCTACCTACATCAACATCAAGAGGGTCCGGAGGCCAACCATCAGAATATGGAAAATTAGGTATTGGATGAGCTACCTAGTGGGTGTAGAGGCTACAGTCTACAACACCTGGACAACTGCCGGAATGGCCAAGGGCACAGTCATCTTCCCTTAGAGGACACAAGCCTGAAGTGGCCAGCCTGCCTGAGTCAGTTCAAGTCACAGTCAGCCTACTGACTCTACCCCATTTGACTGCTTCTCCAGTTATATACATGGTGATTTGCGTCTCCCAGTGAGTCCACTCTATGTGTCCTCTGGACGAAGGACACAGGTAGGGAATTGGGCAGTCTACCTGCTAGCTGTGGAGAGGTCAGCAGCCTTGCCATGGCGAAAACTCTCTACCTGCTACAGACTCTTCAACAATGCCATGGAAGAGCCACCCTTGCTCAGAGATGACAGGGACCATAAGAAGATAAGATGTGCCCACAACTTTATGGCAAAAATTTGGGGAAGACCCACACGTGAGTTTGATGGTCAGGTGTCCACATACTTTTGGCCATAGAATGTATATACCGCCCTTTGAAAAGCTCTTCATTGAAAATGAATCAGAATCCATACCTGAAGACATGAGGAGAGCAAGTCACAGGCATCTATCACATCTGTCTGTCCATGCAAAAAAGCCGTTAAATATTGATCAACAGAAACATCCTCATGGATGTGTACGTCAAGTGTAATCAACAGGTACAGGCGGTGATTATTGCTGATAAAGGAGGACCTACCAGTTATTAACTACAAGGGTTTACATATGTTTTCCAGCCTGGACTGTAAATAATTAATCAATTATTCAATTTAAAAAAAAAATACAACTGGTAGTGTGTTAGTTTCGGTGGAATGTGTTTGTCTATTGTTATGACTTGGATGAAGGTCAGATGAGATTTTATTAGTAATTAACTAATACATCCAGGTACTTCCAAAAGCCTTACAAACTTATTCTTAGAATTGTATGTTATTTACATGTTATAAATATATTTTAGAACACCTCAGTTGAATGCATATGGTTTCCATCAGGACTCAATAGCAATGTTATGATATTCTGAGGAAAGGAACTGACTATAAGATAGTTGTGTGTGTGTGTTTTCTATAATCCTTACCTAACCAGTGCATGTAGGTTGATCAATCATTAGTGCCCACATGCAGACAATCATACCTGTGCCGCCATTTAGTGTTTCTCTACTGACAGTATATGACCTGATAGCCAAGTAGTAGAGTAGCCAATCAGAGCGTGCAATTGCTCACATCCAGTGAATGTGGATAGAGTGTGTGTGTGTGAGAGAGAGAGAGAGCGAGAGAATGGCCTAGTGGTTAGCATGTCTGCCTCTTGATTGGGAGATCACGAGTTCTACTCATGGTCGGGTCATACCAAAGGCCATCATAAAAATGGTGCCTTCTGGCAAGGCACGTTGCAATACAGATGTGAGTGGGGAGTCAAACTCTCGCGGTTACCAGAGGACCGCCCCCCACTGTAACCCTAGCTATGTAATATAGGCGAGAGTCCGAGGGCTACAAAACGGAGATTGGCGCCACCAAATGCGCCATGAATGGTGCAGGAAGGACTTTGACACATATTACCCATTTACTACCCAGTTTGCCCATCTGCCAATAGACCAACTCAAGTTTGCCATCTCTCCCACCTGGAGCACCCAAAAAGTGCCCAGCTAAGTTGGCTCCAGTTTGGATAGCTGTTGCAGTGTTGAATTTGCAATCTCATAACTATCGAACAAATTGCTTTACTCCCATTTGGAAGACCTGTGGGACAATTTTTTTCCCTTGCTCATGTAGTTATTATTGTTTAGTACCTGCTGAAGATATTAGCTACCAAATTTCACTGGGTTCCACGGAATTACAGCACACATCTGATCTCAACTATGTGACCTGTGAATCTTATCTTTATTTACCTTAAATAAACAGTTTAAAACTGTAGAGCACTGTCAAACTGCCATAAGTGGGGAAGTAATAAAAAGAGTGAATGCCACAAAATTTCTGGGGGTCCTCATAGATGACTCACTCAACTTTAAATGTCATATTGATCACCTTGTATCCAAATGATCTAAATATGTTGGTTTATTTTACAGAGTCAGACATCTTCTTCCTCAGTCGGCTCTTTTTACTTTATATAAAACTTTATTTGAACCTCATCTCAACTACTGCAATGTTATATGGGGCAACACCTTCTCTAGCCATCTCAAAAAAACTTCAATCCTTACAAAAGAAAGTCATTAGGGCCCTGTCTTGGTCTGAGTTAAACTCTCCATCTCTCCCTCTCTTCCACCACTTTAAGTTATTAGGACTAACTGAACTAAATGAATTTCATAATGCTTGTCTCATGTTTCAAGTTGTTAACAAAAGAAACCTCAAATTATGCAGTCTCATCCCCATCACACGCGACACAAAACACTCATTCTAGGCAAATATCGCAGATGTGTACGCACCAGTATGAGTGTTGCTTGTAGGGGGCCACAGATCTCATCTCATCTCATCTCATTATCTGTAGCCGCTTTATCCTTCTACAGGGTCGCAGGCAAGCTGGAGCCTATCCCAACTGACTACGGGCGAAAGGCGGGGTACACCCTGGACAAGTCGCCAGGTCATCACAGGGCTGACACATAGAGACACACAACCATTCACATTCACACCTACGGTCAATTTAGAGTCACCAGTTAACCTAACCTGCATGTCTTTGGACTGTGGGGGAAACCGGAGCACCCGGAGGAAACCCACACGGACACGGGGAGAACATGCAAACTCCGCACAGAAAGGCCCTCGCCGGCCACGGGGCTCGAACCCGGACCTTCTTGCTGTGAGGCGACAGCGCTAACCACTACACCACCGTGCCGCCTTGGGGCCACAGATTTGGAACAAAATTGATGAAGCTTTGAAGGTGATGCCATCTATCTCCAACTTCAAAAAGCATCTTCTTAGTCATCTATTACAAACCTATAGCTAAAATTTCCTCTTCCATGGTTAGCTGGGTTGAGTGTCTGTGTGTGTGCGCATGTGAATGTGTATCTGTGTGCCTGTGTGTGTATGTTGTGGGTGTGTGTGTGAGTGTGGTTGTATGTGGATGCTTTTGTATTTCATAATTGTGCCAAATGTCTTATGGACCTAGATATGTCGTATGGTGATGACTAAATGCAGGTTGTCATAACTGTTTTGCATATTGTATGCCTGACTATTTTTCTTTGCTGTAATACCTATTACTTACTGTACCATGGGCCCCAGCTTATAAGCTTATTCTTAGCTTCACTTGGGGACCCTTTTCTCCATGCTGTTAAATTTTTTTTCATTACATGCAATTGAAAGTTAAATAATGGTGTGTGTGAAATAAAATAAATCTGAAATCTTTCTGAACCTTCGTTCACTAAAAAAAACAAAAACAAAAAAAAACCCATTGCCTGCTCATCCAGAATAATGCATATTTATTCAGTTACATCCCTATACAAGTCAATACGTGTAATAAAGTTGGCTTCGACTCAGTGCTCAACTGTTCAGGTCTTTTATTACAGCTGTTCTGACAGCTCATATCAACTTTGGAAACCGATGGGTGTGCTCTACTTGTATCAGACTATCCCCCTACCTGAAGTACTCCCTCATACCCAGCTGCCACTGGTTACACTGGGATGTGCAGTTTACACTGGCCATATGGAAAGCAACAGCCTCACGTCATTTACTTCGTAATGCTCTGTTGTCTGCTGCTAAAACATGGTGTAGAAATAGTAGGCTGACAGTTGCACTGTTACAGAGCTAATGCTGTAAATCCTGTTGATTAGATTTTCAAGGCATCTTCCAAGCCATGTGATTTATTGCCTTTGCCACTGCCTGTCTGGGCTTTGTGTCTCGGTTTTGCCCTGCTTTATATGACTGTGTGCTGATACAGGCCTTAATTATGATAAAGCCTGGTTTGTGTATGCCAGGCTCTTTTTCAGCTTTACTAAGAGGATGGTTCAGAGAAGGTCTGAAGTGGGTTGTTTCGCTTGACAGCTTTTCTTTGGCATGATTTTAACTTCACAACAATGTACCCCAGTGGCAAAAACACTCACTGGCTGCAAACTACATTAATGTTTGTTTTGGACTTGTGATTCAGCATAATTTTGAAATGTACACGTGAAACTATACAGCAGTCTTCTGTTTTAGCTTCAGCGTGAAACTCATCTCATCTCATCTCATCTCATCTCATCTCATCTCATCTCATTATCTCTAGCCGCTTTATCCTGTCCTACAGCGTCGCAAGCAAGCTGGAGCCTATCCCAGCTGACTACGGGCAAAAGGCGGGGTACACCCTGGACAAGTCGCCAGGTCATCACAGGGCTGACACATAGGCCAAGTTTACATTAGACCGTATCTGTCTCGTTTTCTTCGCGGATGCACTGTCCGTTTACATTAAAACGCCTGGAAACGCCGGGAAACGGGAATCTGCCAGGGTCCACGTATTCAATCCAGATCGTGTCTGGTCCGGTGCTGTGTAAACATTGAGAATACGCGGATATGCGGATACGCTGTGCTGAGCTCTAGCTGGTGTCGTCATTGGACAACGTCACTGTGACATCCACCTTCCTGATTCGCTGGCGTTGGTCATGTGACGTGACTGCTGAAAAACGGCGCGGACTTCCGCCTTGTATCACCTTTCATTAAAGAGTATAAAAGTATGAAAATACTGATGCAAATACTGCCCATTGTGTAGTTATGATTGTCTTTAGGCTTGCCATCCTTCCACTTGCAAGTGGTAAGTGACGCGTATGCCTGAAATGCACTGGGATCACACACACAGCGGCTCAGTCCCGAATCACTGCTCGTGCGCTTCACTCGCGCGCTCTGTGAGCGGCGCAGGGCCGGACTGCGCACCCTCCAGAGGGCACTCGATGTTCAGGGCGGAGTGATTTGAAGCGCAGGATGCCTGCGGAGCCGAGCGTATCCGTGTATTGGCGTTGCTGTGTGCACGCTAATCGTTTTAAAAACGTTAATCTGATGATCCGGTCTAATGTAAACCCTACCATAGACACAGACAACCATTCACACCTACGGTCAATTTAGAGTCACCAGTTAACCTAACCTGCATGTCTTTGGACTGTGGGGGAAACCGGAGCACCCGGAGGAAACCCACGCAGACACGGGGAGAACATGCAAACTCCACACAAAAAGGCCCTCGCCGGCCACGGGGCTTGAACCCGGACCTTCTTGCTGTGAGGCGACAGAGCTAACCACTACACCACCGTGCCACCCCGCAGCGTGAAATTGAAAATCAAATTACTGTAGTATGAAAGAAACAAAGTGCGTAAAATGTATATATTATTTCATTCTATAAAAAATAATTAATCAGATGTGTTTTTACATGGATGGTACTGATACACTGCTAATTATGGAAATGTCATTTTCTCACAAGTGCAAATTATATCAACTTCCTGTTTCTTTTGAATTTCTTGTAAGCAAACAACAGATGCTTACCTGCCCAAGAACGAATGTAAATCCTTGACTCTGCAACATCTCTCCATGATTCAACTAAAGATATGAATTCACTTATTAACTCAACTGCAAAGAAAAAAAGCGAAAATTCTAGTAGTGTGTTAATACATGTGCATGTACATACATGATGAAGTTTATGAAATCTCTTGTTTTTGCTACTATCAACTGAGTGGTGATTTGTGTTGGCATGTCAGTGGTATTATTCCATACACCCTCCTATTTTGCCTCCAGTCTTTTTTGTACACTACAAAATAACACTCAATAAAAGAGCTCTCTTAACCCAAGTGCCACTTCAGCAATAGTTCTTGTAAGTAGTCTCCTGACTTGTACGTACGTATAGTAAACATTTGGCTGACTGTCAAGAGTAATGGCTCCAGTGTGTCATTAGGCACATAGCACACTTACTCGTATAAACCAGAGAGCTGTGCTTCCAAAATTCAAGACCTAAAGTAAAGAAAGAGACAACTGTTTTAATATGCCCAGAGTAATAAAGCAAACATCCAGAAGGCTGATTAATTGGGCTGTTATTAATGTCAGCTACAGATAGACGTAAAGCTACTGTATATTCACATACTTGCAAGTAACGTCAAAGCAAAATAGAAAGCTGGATGTCGGCCATGTTGGTGGATATACAAATGTGGGGTCAAGCGACATTCCATACAAAACATAGTCACGCGTGTACAACTCTCTGTTTTTACACTGCTTTAAGCGTTCCTTTAATTTTGCCATATCTTTGTGCTGTATATGGTTGTGGTCACAACAGTACTCGTGACCATGGCACGTTCCGATTTTTTTAGAATTCCGTCCGTGATTCGGAAAGAGGGCGAGGAAACTCTGAGGCTTAGTACGGAGAGGAGACGAGCACGGCTGAACGTCGACAGGGCTGATCTAACAGAGGCTAAAACCAAAACAGCTCGTGTTTGCAGTAATTATTTTATCTCGGGTGAGATTCAAAAGCTTTCTCAATAATATCATGGAAGAATTTTATTTCATGTTGCTAGAATTTTGCTATAAAATGAGCGTTCTTTTGTCGTGGTTCACTTGGTCATTGTTATAATTTTAACACGTGTATTACCATTTTGCTTCTAGGAGCGCCAGCAAAATTATATGATAGAAACAATCCAGACTGGGCACCAGCTCAGAAAATGGGCCATGTTTTGTCCAAGGTCAGACTTGATTAATCGGTAGCCAAACCAGATAGAATGTGATATCTGGGTACTCGATGGTCAGTAGAAGCGTCTTATCTTCAGAAAAGTCTGACTTCTTTAAATAATATGGGTCAAAACCACACATATCTATCTTTTCTTTGTATCAACTCTTCGCTCGACTGTTCAAATCGTGGTAATAGTGAGAAAATTCAGTATTGTTTACCGACATGCTTTCAGCGGCTGCCGTCCTAGTTGCTTTGTATATCCACCATCATGGCGGACGCTCATGACATAGCACATTTTGATCATGTGGTTGCAAGTCATCTATGCCAGAATTTCATGCAACATTTAGTTTTCTTGAAGTAAACGACCAAGCAGTTGTACAGTAAGTTCCTTAACCATCAAACATTACATGCTACCAAACAAGCAGGATCATTTGACCACACAACAAACAAGGGTGGGTTTCCCAAATGCTTCTTAACGCTGAGAGTATCTTAATCAGGAGAGAGAGCATTCATTGAGCTGCTCGCTCTACCATTTAACGATGATCTTTGTGCTACGGTGCTTTTGGGAAACTCACCCCAGACTATCAATGAGCTGATGAGGCAAGAAACAGACATGTAAAGTCAGCATGTTCTTTTTAAAGAGCAGGCCAGAGAGGGGAATTTGTGACACTAGCAGAAACTCATCCTTCCCACAGTAATTTCACTGAGAGTTTTTATTACAGATTATTTTTAATACAGTTAGGTCCATATATATTTGGACGCTGACACAAATTTTGTTTTTTTTTACCTGTTTACTGAAACATATTCAAGTTATAGTTATATAATGGACATGGACATAAAGTCCAGACTTTCAGCTTTCATTTGAGGGTATCCACATTAAAATTGGATGAAGGGTTTAGGAGTTTCAGCTCCTTAACATGTGCCACCCTGTTTTTAAAGGGACCAAAAGTAATTGGACAATTGACTCAAAGGCTATTTCATGGGCAGGTGTGGGCAATTCCTTCATTATGTCATTCTCAATTAAGCAGATAAAAGGCCTGGAGTTGATTTGAGGTGTGGTGCTTGCATTTGGAAGATTTTGCTGTGAAGAAAACATGCGGTCAAAGGAGCTCTCCATGCAGGTGAAACAAGCCATCCTTAAGCTGCGAAAACAGAAAAAACCCATCCGAGAAATTGCTACAATATTAGGAGTGGCAAAATCTACAGTTTGGTACATCCTGAGAAAGAAAGAAAGCACTGGTGAACTCATCAATGCAAAAAGACCTGGACGCCCACAGACGACAACAGTGGTGGATGATCGCAGAATAATTTCCATGGTGAAGAGAAACCCCTTCATAACAGCCAACCAAGTGAACAACACTCTCCAGGAGGTAGGCGCATCAATATCCAAATCTACCATAAAGAGAAGACTGCATGAAAGTAAATACAGAAGGTTCACTGCACGGTGCAAGCCACTCCTAAGCCTCAAGAATAAAAAGGCTAGATTGGACTTTGCTAAAAAACATCTAAAAAAGCCAGCACAGTTCTGCAAGAACATTCTTTGGACAGCTGAAACCAAGATCAACCTCTACCAGAATGATGGAAACAAAAAAGTATGGCGAAGGCGTGGTACAGCTCATGATCCAAAGCATACCACATCATCTGTAAAACACGGCGGAGGCAGTGTGATGGCTTGGGCATGCATGGCTGCCAGTGGCACTGGGTCACTAGTGTTTATTGATGATGTGACACAGGACAGAAGCAGCCAGATGAATTCTGAGGTATTCAGAGACATACTGTGTGCTCAAATCCAGCCAAATGCAGCCAAACTGATTGGTCGGTGTTTCATAATATAGATGGACAATGACCCAAAACATAAAGCCAAAGCAACCCAGGAGTTTATTAAAGCAAAGAAGTGGAATATTCTTGAATGGCCAAGTCAGTCACCTGATCTCAACCCAATTGAGCATGCATTTCACTTGTTAAAGACTAAACTTCAGACAGAAAGGCCCACAAACAAACAGCAACTGAAAACTGGTGCAGTAAAGGCCTGGCAGAGCATTAAAAAGGAGGAACCACAGCGTCTGGTGATGTCCATGAGTTCAAGACTTCAGGCAGTCATTGCCAACAAAGGGTTTTCAACCAAGTATTAGAAATGAACATTTTATTTACAATTATTTAATTTGTCCAATTACTTTTGAGGCAGCACGGTGGTGTAGTGGTTAGCGCTGTCGCCTCACAGCAAGAAGGTCTGGGTTCGAGCCCCGTGGCCGGCGAGGGCCTTTCTGTGCGGAGTTTGCATGTTCTCCCCGTGTCCGCGTGGGTTTCCTCCGGGTGCTCCAGTTTCCCCCAAAGACATGCAGGTTAGGTTAACTGGTGACTCTAAATTGACCGTAGGTGTGAATGTGAGTGTGAATGGTTGTCTGTGTCTATGTGTCAGCCCTGTGATGACCTGGCGACTTGTCCAGGGTGTACCCTGCCTTTCGCCCGTAGTCAGCTGGGATAGGCTCCAGCTTGCCTGCGACCCTGTAGAACAGGATAAAGTGGCTAGAGATAATGAGAATGAGATGAATTACTTTTGAGCCCCTGAAATGAAGGGATTGTGTTTAAAAAATGCTTTAGTTCCTCACATTTTTATGCAATCATTTTGTTCAACCCACTGAATTAAAGCTGAAAGTCTGAACTTCAACTGCATCTGAATTGTTTTGTTCAAAATTCATTGTGGTAATGTACAGAACCAAAATTAGAAAAATGTTGTCTCTGTCCAAATATTTATGGACCTAACTGTAGCTATCACCCTTTAAAACACTTTAGCAAGAGAAATAGCACCAAATAAGTTGTTCTGTGGATATGGTTGTTGTTGTTGTTGTTTTTTAAACCAGACTCTACTAGATGTTGGGAGAATGAGGGACTTCTTAAAGCCTGAGTTAACCATGAAATTCAAATAGTAAGTTGAATTAAGAACACAGTAGCATCTATCAAAGGCCAAGCTGGTCACAAAAAGATGATTCTGGTTTTATATGCTAGTCTGGAAAACTAAAAGGTTATTTACCTCAAATTTTTAATCTCATTATTATTTTAACACAGATAGCTGTGGTTTTATAGGGCACCTATGTACACAGTTTAATTTATCTCATCTCATCTCATTATCTGTAGCCGCTTTATCCTGTTCTACAGGGTCGCAGGCAAGCTGGAGCCTATCCCAGCTGACTACAGGCGAGAGGCGGGGTACACCCTGGACAAGTCGCCAGGTCATCACAGGGCTGACACATAGACACAGACAACCATTCACACTCACACTCACACCTACGGTCAATTTAGAGTCACCAATTAACCTAACCTGCATGTCTTTGGAATGTGGGGGAAACCGGAGCACCCGGAGGAAACCCACGCGGACACGGGGAGAACATGCAAACTCCGCACAGAAAGGCCCTCGCCGGCCACGGGGCTCGAACCCGGACCTTCTTGCTGTGAGGCGATAGCGCTAACCACTACACCACTGTGCCGCCAGTTTAATTTATATGTAAACAAAAAAAATCAGAAACATAAGTTATTCAGGTCTGCGTGTGAAAGCAGAGACTTGTGCATTGTGACACATAGTGTGTGTGTGTGTGTGTACTGGTTATTCTCACAGTCCTGTAGGGACTGCTATTAAAGTGATAAGATAAAAGTTGTGTATGCAGGCTGGTCTGCTTGGTGCACATGAGGGTCCCCATGATGCTAAGCAGATAGCTTTTGAAAGTCAAGGGAGAACTTACATCAACACACATATCCCTTGCAAGAAAAGTTTCAAGAGTGTTAATGTTTACTTCCAAAGCACAAAAAAACAACAAAAAGACACATTTCAACACAAGCTTTGTATTCTACAAGCTATTATATAAGCATATTGAAGAAATGAATTCCCAAATATATTTTAGATTTTATTGAAATGAGTCATTCACTCATCGGCCACTTTAATAAGAACTTGTTCTTGATTCTAAGATTCTTGTTCTTGGTTGCAGGAGTGGAACCCAATGTGGTCTTCTGCTATTGCATGTTGAGATGCTTTTCTGCTCACTACGGTTGTAAAGAGTGATTATATGAGTTACTATATCCTTCCTGGCAAAAAAAAAAAGAAAAACAATCTCAAACCAATCTGCCCATTTTCCTTTGACCTCTATTATCAGCAAGGCGTTTCCACCCACAGAACTGTTGCTCACTCTGTGTTTTTTGGTTTTCGCACCATTCTGTGTAAACTCTAGAGACTGTTGCGTGTGAAAACCCCAGGAGATCAGCAGTTTCTCAAACACCCAAACCAGTCCATCTGACACCAACACCCATGCCACAGTGAAAGTCACACTTTGAGATGACAATTTTTCTCGCTCTGAGGTTTGAAGTAAATATTAACTGAAGCTCATGATTTGTATCTGCATGATTTTAGTATGCATTGTGCTGCTGTCAAGGGATCGGCTGATTAGATAACGGCATAAAACAGCAGATGGATGGGTGTACCTAATAAACTGGCCGGTGAGTGTACATACATCCATACATTATCTATACCACTTACTGTATCTGTCGGGGGAAGCTGGAGCCAATCCAAGCTGACTTCAGGTGAGACGTGGGATACACCCTGGGCAGGTCAACAATCTGTCACAGGGCTAACACAGAGACGAATAACCATTCACACCTCATGGCCTAATCCACATGTCTTTGGACTGTGGGAGAAAACCCATGCAGGCACGAGAAGAACATGCAAATTCTACATAGAAAGGCTCGAGTCAGGTGCCAAATTCAAACCCAGAACCTTCTTGCTGTGAGGCGACAGTGCTAATACTATGACTATTAACTGACTAACCACTGCACCACCATGCTGCCTGTTAGTAATACATCTCATCTCATCTCATTATCTCTAGCCGCTTTATCCTTCTACAGGGTTGCAGGCAAGCTGGAGCCTATCCCAGCTGACTACGGGCGAAAGGCGGGGTACACCCTGGACAAGTCGCCAGGTCATCACAGGGCTGACACATAGACACAGACAACCATTCACACTCACATTCACACCTACGGTCAATTTAGAGCCACCAGTTAACCTAACCTGCATGTCTTTGGACTGTGGGGGAAACCGGAGCACCCGGAGGAAACCCACGCGGACACGGGGAGAACATGCAAACTCCACACAGAAAGGCCCTCGCCGACCACGGGGCTCGAACCCGGACCTTCTTGCTGTGAGGTGACAGCGCTAACCACTACACCACCGTGCCGCCCGTTAATAATACAATGAAAGTCAAAATGAAATCACAATCAAGTGTTTTTTCCCGATAAGACCATGTTTATTGTTAACTTGATTTGCGATATATTGATCGTGTGTGAGCTAAACTTAGAATTTAGACACTCCTTGAAAGTCAGAGGGCAGTTTGATGCACTGGGATGATATGAGCAAGACCTCTGACTTTATTTCAAAATTAGTCAACTTTCTGTCAAGTCCTTAAAGGTAGACTGCCTTTCAGATTTTTCAAGTGTAGGTCATAAAAAGAATTTTCCCTGACACCCAATTATTTTTGTTTAGTGGACCAAAAACTACTGAATTCGAATCACAGGCTTCCAATTTTATTCGTTTTTTTAAATAGAACAATTAATGAATTTAGAGCCACGTGGCCCTAAATTCTCCGCTATTTTGTCCTGCTTCACCATGACCCAATTCAAGATACTACGTCATGCATCATGTGGTGGGCTTTCCCCATTCACGCAAGGCACTGTGGGACACAAATTTGAAACAGGAGAGAAAAATGGCGGACGTGAGTGTGCGAATTAAACTGTAAAGACCGACTACAGTAACAGAAAGAGAAGAAAAGACGTTATGTTGCGAAGGAAAGGAAACTCAGGACCAAACTAATAAATATCGGCGGTCAGCGAGCACCTCGGTGTGATCAGCTGTTCGTTTAGCAACAGAATGATGTAACCGTCGGTGCACGGTCAAGGTAAACCTGCGTATGCGCACACGGACTTCTTCTGCCTGCTTGACTGCGTGAAGCGAGTGATTTGATGCACATTATTTGCTCGGGAATCCCCTCAAATTAAATAACTTCCCAGTCACAGAATGGCCTGATATTTTGTGAGATATTACAGAAATAAACATATATCACAATGACCAAATTTCAGAGGGAACTAAATTTCACTGATTTTATGAAATCGAAAGGCAGTCTTGCTTTAACTCCTGCACATTTCACATTTCTTCCATCTTCCTCAATAAGCAAACGCCTCACACACTTTCAGGTTATGTTCACAAATCAGTGTCCTAAAATAAACATGGTGGACGAATGTTCAGCTCAACTTTGGGTCACTCATCACTCGCTTGTCTTTCATGCATGATTTTCACATTGTGGTTTCAACAAGACAATAGGTATCTTCCCACTACATGGTGCTGAATGACAAATACCTAACGTGTTTAAAATCAGGTCATCCACTACTGAGCTGAGTAGAACAGAGGTGTTAAGACTGGATTTTGACATGTTACACAATGCAGGTTCATCTGGTAAGCAGAATTTTTAAAAGAATATGTTTACTGGGGGGCAGCACAGTGGTGTAGTGGTTAGCACGGTCGCCTCACAGCAAGAAGGTCCTGGGTTCGAGCCCAGTGGCCGACGAGGGCCTTTCTGTGTGGAGCTTGTATGTTCTCCCCATGTCTGCGTGGGTTTCCTCCGGATGCTCCGGTTTCCCCCACAGTCCAAAGACATGCAGGTTAGGTTAACTGGTGACTCTAAATTGACCGTACGCATGAATGTGAGTGTGAATGGTTGTGTGTCTCTATGTGTCAGCCCTGTGATGACCTGGCGTCTTGTCCAGGGTGTACCCCGCCTCTCGCCCGTAGTCAGCTGGGATAGGCTCCAGCCTGCCTGCGACCCTGTAGAACAGGATAAGTGGCTAGAGATAATGGATGGATGTTCACTGGGCTTTGTTTATGATATCAAGGTTAGATTTAGAAGAAAAGGAAGTATATTGAAGATGAAAAACCATGAACCCATCTGCCCCACCCTTACAATCCTTACCAAGCAGTGCTTATATAATGAGATGAGACAAACACCATAAACTAAATATAGGCTTGGTAACCAGGCGAGCAAAGTACATAAGGTAGTAAAATCAGAAGTGGTGACATCATCGAGATTATCAACACATGTACAGGTTCCAGAAGTCAGATTACATTACATTACAGGCATTTAGCAGACACTCTTATCTAGAGCGATTGTAAAATACACCCAGAGCAGCCTTCGGAGCAGTTGGGGGTTCGGTTCCTTGCTCAAGGGCACTTCAGCCCTTCCTGCTGGTCCAGGGAATCAAACCAGTGACCTTTTGGTCCCAAAGCTGCTTCTCTAACCTTTGGCTTCCCTCATGGAAAGACTAGTCTGAAAAGTTAATTGTACAATATGCTCTATAGTTTTGACTTTTGCTGAGAATGAAAACCTGACATTTTGATCTGCTGTGTAATGTAATGTACGGGGTGGAAAAACTGCACTAGAGAAAAAGAACTGAGCACCGCTTGAGGAAATTTCATTTCTCACTTTGCAGCGTGCAGCCCTGCTTACCTCGAAGCTGCAGTTCCTGTCACATGATCATTCAATCAGTATCAGAGAGCTGTCAAACCGAAGCCTGTAGCCTACAGCTTCTTTCAGCTCATGCGGCATGAACCTGTGTTTCCAGCTTGCTTACTCAGCTAGACGTTCTCACAGCTCCTCTTAAGGATTAAAGAGAGACAAAAACAGAACCAAAAAACATGGCAAAGAAACTAGACAGAGTTTTCTCAGACAGGGGCCTAGGGGCCTGTCTGGTTTTTTGTTGTTGTTGTTGTTGTTGTTGTTTTTTAACAGGGAGTGACCAGAATGCTCATATGTTGCTCTTTGATGGGTGTGATGCCTTTCGAGTTCAAAGGTCAGCGTCAGGTTCAGACTGGCCTTTTTGTTTGAATACACAACCGTCCACACCCTTTCAAGTAATAAGACACCTAAACAGCATTAAAAAATAGCATAATAATTGCAAAGCAATAACTGGAATAAATTTGGAGGTTAACGTATGACATTACTCAAGAACTATAGAATAGAATAGAATAGAATAGAATACCTTTATTGTCACTATACACATGTACAATGAGATTAAAGCATCTCCAATAACAGTGCAAACAGCGTGGAGAGAGAGAGAGAGAGAGAGAGAGAGAGAGAGAGAGAGGAAGGGGGGGAGAAAAAAAAGGGGGGAGTAAGGTGCACAGTATGAGGTGTATGTGTTGTGTTACACATTATGGAGTGAGGTATTGCATATATAAAGTATTGCACAGAGACAGTCACATTATAAATTATTGCACGAGAGAGTCACATTATAAGATAAAATATTACACATTATGAAGTATTGCAAGGTAAGGTAAGGTGCACAGGCTTGAGGTGTACGTGCTGTGTGTAAGGTGCACAGTCCTGAGGTTGCGTTTCACATTATGGAGTGTGGTATTGCGCATTATAAAAGTATTGCATAGAGAGTCATCTTATAAAGTACTGCACATTATAAATGAGTAAAATAGTAAAATAGTAAAATAAATAGACTATAAAGTCAGAGCATATCCGAGTTCAGGGCGGTTATGGCTTTTGGAAATATAAGAAATGCTGTTAAATATATATAGTAGCAGTCAAATGTTTGGACACACATTCTAATTCACTGTTTTTTCTTTATTTTTATGAATTAAAAGACACTTCATGTCTTAAAGTAACGATGGATGTTGTTTCTCTTTACTTAGAGCAGTTCATGACATAATATGGATTACTCCAGTTGTGGAGTTTGATTTACTCATCGCTGTTGGGATGTAAAGAGAATTCCAAGAAAAATAACCAAAAAAAAGGTGTATAAAAATGACCTACCCTAGCTTTAACTGAAGCTCTTGAAGCTGTGTATCTGCATGACTTTTATCCATTGTGCTGCTGCTACATGACTAGCTGATTGGATAATTACATGAATGAGCAGGAGTAGAGGTATTTACATGCAAGTTAGGTATAATTGTTACTCCTGCATATTGTACAATATTGTACATGATCGTCCAAAACTGCTAGACACAATTTATTTTATTATTAACAGTGTTATGTATAAGGTTATTGTTATCAGTATTGTGTACAACTGCCAATCACTATACCGTAGGTAAGTCTTATTGCAGCGACCGGTAGGAAAATCTTACCAAAACTAACCATGCTGAACTTTACACATTGCAAAGCATTTCAGCTGCAAATAGCCTCCTTCCTGCAAAACCTTTCTAACAGGAAAGAAGACTGAGAAAAAAAAATAGTACACATAAAACCAGCACGCTTATGTTCCACTTGTAAACTGCTGCTTTTGACCGCGATGGCAAGAGATACAGTGTGGTTACAATTCTAATTTCAAAGCCACATTGAAGCTATTCAAACAACAAATCAACAAAAGCCACCAGATATTCTTTTTGACATTTCTGACAACTAGTTTTACATTGCTAAAATATTTGCTAATACAGTTCATAACATTAAGTTATTCTATCGGTACTTTTTTGAGATAAAGTGAGCTTACTTTTTTGTCATGAAAACTTTGTCTCATCTCATCTCATTATCTCTAGCCACTTTATCCTGTTCTACAGGGTCGCAGGCAAGCTGGAGCCTAACCCAACTGACTACGGGCGAAAGGCGGGGTACACCCTGGACAAGTCGCCAGGTCATCACAGGGCTGACACATAGACACAGACAACCATTCACATTCACACCTACGCTCAATTTAGAGTCACCAGTTAACCTAACCTGCATGTCTTTGGACTGTAGGGGAAACCGGAGCACCTGGAGGAAACCCACGCGGACACGGGGAGAACATGCAAACTCCGCACAGAAAGGCCCTCGCCGGCCACGGGGCTCGAACCCGGACCTTCTTGCTGTGAGGCGACAGCGCTAACCACTACACCACCGTGCCGCCCATGAAAACTTTGTGTGCAATGTAAAATTATTTTTAAATAGTAATACTATAGTGATATAAAGTTCACAAGAAAATATTAATCATACAAGTGTTTGGGAAATCTTTTATTAATTTATTAATCTATCAATAATAACTCCCAAGAGCTGTCGATTCTGGACTTACATTCATCACTCATATAACTGCATAAGATTTACCAGAAGTTTTACTGTGATTAAATTTAAAAAATTATAGAGGTTTCTAAATGGTATGTTTTAAGACGAATAACTCAATAATAATCTGGGACACTTAACAGTTATTCCACGAAATCGAGTCGTATATGAACTGATAGCCGATGAGGCGCGTAGCACTGAGTTGGCTGTAAGCTATGCATGACGAGATTGAGTGGAATAACTGTTTTACTCTATCCACATTCACTGGATTTTCAGAAACCGAGCATATTTCTTTTTATTTTTTGCAAATTTGATAAATAAAACTGTGGCAGCGGGGGCGTGGTCAAGCACCGGTCTGTGACAGGAGGGCGGAGTTGGGGAAGGTAAGTGGCAGAATCGCTTCACCTGAGTGTCATTAACCTGTGTTTTGTGTGTTCTCCCCAGTAAACCGCCCTATTTAAGGAGGGAGAGCGAGAGCAGAGGAGAGCATCCCCGGACGAGACGCTGTGTGTGTGTGTGTCTCTCTCGCTATTTTTTGAGCATTATTGTAAACCTGAAAAGTGTGGCAATAAAGCCGAGAGCTAAACCTGATCTCTGTCCTGCCGTCCTCTGTGCTCCACCCACACGCAATCTTCGCTACAGTGGTGCCGAAACCCGGGATCGTGGAGCACCTGTCCTGCAGCCCCATGGAATCCTCCCCGTTCGCGGACTTGGTCCACGCCCTCGCCACGGCTCAGCAGAGCCAGCACCAGGCGCTCGTCACGCTCCGGAAGGAGCAGGAGCGCCGCTTCGAAGCCCTGGTGCTGGCTCAACAGGAAGACCGTGAGGCGTTCCGGCGCCTCCTCGCGTCGGCGGGGTCCACCAGCGCCCCGGCCGCGGGCCCATCTCCCATCACCTTGACTAAGATGGGCCCGCAGGACGACCCCGAGGCGTTCATCGCGTTGTTCGAACAGGTCGCCGAAGCCTCGGGATGGCCGATGGAACAGCGCGCGGCGCGCCTCCTCCCCCTCCTGACGGGAGAGGCGCAGTTAGCCGCACTACAGCTCCCCGCCGACCACCGGCTGGCCTACGCCGACCTTCGCCGGGCTGTCCTCCAGCGCGTGGGGCGCACGCCGGAGCAGCAGCGCCAGCGCTTCCGCGCGCTGCGAATGGAGGAAGTCGGCAGCCCGTTCGCGTTCGGCCAGCAGCTCCGGGACGCCTGCTGGCGGTGGCTGAGGGCCGAAGATCGCGACGCCGAGGGGATCATCGACCAGGTGGCGCTGGAGCAGTTCATCGCCCGCCTACCCGCCGGAACCGCGGAGTGGGTCCAGTGCCACCGCCCGGCGTCGCTGGATCAGGCCGTAGGACTGGCGGAGGATCATCTGGCGGCTGTCCCGGCGGCAGGACAACGGATGTCATCTTCTCTCTCCTCTTCTCTCTCTCTCTCTCTCCCCCCTCCTCCCGTGTCCCGTCCTCGCCCCATTCCCCCACCACGGAGGCGGGGGCCGGCCCCACCCCAGCCGGCCCGCCGCACCCGTGGTGCCCTCCCATTTCTCCCTTCTGTGTCTGTCTCTCCCCCCCCTCAGGTGAGTGACCCTCAATCCACAGCTGCAGAGGGGAGGCCCGGGCCGGTTTGCTGGCGCTGCGGGGAACCGGGCCACCTGCAGCAACAGTGTGCCGCGATGGAGGTGGGGGCGGTGGTGCGGATCCCCGACGCGCCAGAGGCTGCCCTCGATCAGGCCGGAGCATATCGCATACCGGTAAGTGTACAAGGGGCGACCTATCAGGCGTTGGTGGATTCGGGTTGCAACCAGACCTCGATCCGCCAAAGCCTGGTGCAAGACGAGGCATTGGGGGGAGCACAAGGGGTGAAGGTGTTGTGTGTGCACGGGGATGTTCACTGCTACCCGTTGGTGTCGGTCCACATACATTTCAGAGGGGACAAATCTATAGTAAAGGCGGCGGTTAATCCTCGCCTTACCCACTCTTTAATCTTGGGGACTGATTGGCCGGGATTCCGGGGGTTGATGGCACACCTAGTAAAGAGTGGGTCCTGCCGGTTAGCCAGGGGGGGTCCCGGTGTCGTTTTGGCTGGAGCTGCGGTCGCAGAGCCGTCTACGTCATCTCCGCGACAGAGTGAGGAGCCCCCGGCCCCTCCTCTTTCTATTGGGGAATCCCTCGCGGATTTCCCACTGGAACAATCGCGAGACGAAACTCTGCGACACGCGTTTGACCAAGTGAGAGTAATCGATGGTCAAACGCTCCAGCCGAACGCCACCCCGACCTTCCCCTATTTTTCCATTTTAAAGGATAGGTTATACCGAGTGACGCAGGACACTCAGACGAAGGAGCGTGTCACCCAGTTGTTAATTCCAAAGAGCCGCCGGGAATTGGTATTCCTGGCGGCTCACTTTAATCCCATGGCGGGACACCTCGGGCAGGATAAAACACTCGCCCGGATAATGGCCCGATTCTATTGGCCGGGGATTCGTGGCGACGTCCGTAAGTGGTGTACGGCGTGCCGCGAATGCCAGTTAGTAAATCCAGCGGCCATTCCAAAAGTGCCCTTGCGCCCCCTACCATTAATCGAGACCCCGTTTGAACGAATTGGGATGGATCTCGTCGGGCCATTAGATCGGTCAACACGAGGGTACCGCTTTATATTGGTTCTGGTGGACTATGCAACGCGATACCCGGAAGCGGTGCCTCTTCGCAATATCTCCGCACGTAGTATTGCAGAGGCCCTCTTCCACGTCATCTCCTGGGTCGGAATCCCGAAAGAGATTCTGACTGATCAAGGCACCTCGTTTATGTCACGAACACTGGCCGAACTGTATGGGCTACTGGGTATTAAGCCGATCCGCACCAGCGTGTATCACCCACAAACGGACGGTTTAGTCGAACGGTTCAACCGCACCCTCAAGAATATTATCAAAAAATTCGTAAGTGAGGACGCACGTAACTGGGATAAGTGGCTCGAACCCTTGTTGTTTGCAGTGCGAGAGGTCCCCCAAGCCTCCACGGGGTTCTCCCCATTTGAATTACTGTATGGGCGTAAGCCGCGCGGCATCTTAGATGTACTGCGGGAAAATTGGGAGGAGGGACCTTCGCAGAGCAAAAATGAAATTCAATACGTTATGGATCTGCGCGCAAAACTCCACACGCTCACCCACTTAACTCAGGAGAATTTGCGGCAGGCCCAGGAACGGCAAACCCGCCTGTACAACAAGGGCACGCGCCTTAGAGAGTTCACTCCGGGAGATAAGGTACTCGTCCTGTTGCCCACGTCGAGCTCCAAATTAATCGCCAAGTGGCAAGGGCCCTTCGAGGTCACACGGCGAGTCGGGGACGTCGACTATGAGGTTAGGTGAACGGACAGGGAGGGGGCGCTACAGATCTACCACCTCAATCTGCTGAAGCTCTGGAAGGAGGAGGTCCCCGTGGCGTTGGTGTCGGTAGTTCCGGAGAAGGCGGAGCTGGGGCCGGAGATCCAAAAAGGGTCATTGGCATCTCACACCTCTCCGGTCCCCTGTGGAGACCACCTCTCCCCGACCCAACTCACGGAGGTCGCCCAGTTGCAGGCCGAGTTTTCGGATGTGTTCTCGCCCCGGCCCGGACGCACCAACCTCATAGAACACCACATAGAGACGCCCCCGGGGGTGGTAGTGCGTAGCCATCCTTATAGATTACCCGAACACAAAAAAAAGGTGGTTCGGGAAGAACTTCAGGCCATGCTCGAAATGGGCATCGTCGAGGAGTCCCACAGTGACTGGAGCAGCCCGGTGGTCTTGGTTCCCAAGGCCGACGGCTCGGTCCGGTTCTGTGTGGACTATAGAAAAGTCAATGCGGTGTCTAAATTCGACGCGTACCCAATGCCTCGTATTGATGAGCTGCTCGATCGACTAGGCACGGCTCGCTTTTACTCGACACTGGATTTGACGAAGGGATATTGGCAGATCCCCTTGACTCCATTATCCCGGGAAAAAACGGCCTTTTCCACACCGTTCGGCTTACACCAGTTCGTCACACTTCCGTTTGGGCTGTTTGGGGCGCCCGCTACGTTTCAGCGGCTGATGGACCGGATCCTCCGGCCCCACACCTCACTAAAAAGGGGGCGCCAGATCCGGTCCAGTGGACGGAGCAGTGCCAGCGGGCTTTCTCTGAGGTAAAGGCTGCACTGTGTGGGGGGCCACTTTTGCACTCCCCTGACTTCTCTCTCCCCTTTTTGTTGCAGACGGATGCGTCGGACAGAGGGCTGGGGGCCATTTTGTCCCAGCAGGTGGGGGGAGAGGACCGCCCCATGTTGTACATCAGCCGGAAGCTGTCAGTGCGTGAGGGGCGCTACAGCACTATCGAGAAGGAGTGCCTGGCCATCAAGTGGGCGGTCCTCGCCCTCCGTTACTACCTGCTGGGGCGCTCTTTCACCCTCTGTTCGGACCACGCGCCCCTCCAGTGGCTCCACCGCATGAAGGATGCCAACGCGCGGATCACCCGTTGGTATCTGGCGCTCCAACCTTTCAACTTCAAGGTGGTCCACAGGCCGGGGGCGCAGATGGTCGTGGCGGACTTCCTCTCCCGTCAAGGGGGGGGGGAGTCGGCTGCGGGCCGGACGGGCGCCCGGCCTGAGTCGGGCGGTGGGGGTATGTGGCAGCGGGGGCGTGGTCAAGCACCGGTCTGTGACAGGAGGGCGGAGTTGGGGAAGGTAAGTGGCAGAATCGCTTCACCTGAGTGTCATTAACCTGTGTTTTGTGTGTTCTCCCCAGTAAACCGCCCTATTTAAGGAGGGAGAGCGAGAGCAGAGGAGAGCATCCCCGGACGAGACGCTGTGTGTGTGTGTGTCTCTCTCGCTATTTTTTGAGCATTATTGTAAACCTGAAAAGTGTGGCAATAAAGCCGAGAGCTAAACCTGATCTCTGTCCTGCCGTCCTCTGTGCTCCACCCACACGCAATCTTCGCTACAAAAACCTTTATACAAAACGTCTAACAAAATAATTTCCGCTTAGAATGTAACCAAATGACAGTAGCAATTTGTGAAAAATGTGATGATAATAATTCTTTAAAAATTTTTTTAAATTACGTTCTTACCATCAAATACTTTCATTCCATATTTTGTTGCTTTTTTGTGTGCATTTTTTGGGGTTTTGTTTTCGAGTAGAGTTTTTATTCTGTCCTCGGTTGCTTCAGCAACACGCGCCGCCATTTTGTTTTTCTCTACTCACGGTATATAAGCTGATATCGTAGTAGTAGAGTAGCCAACCAGAGCGCATGATTGCTCATATCCAGTGAATGTGTCTTTATATTCATCACAGTGCTTCAGAGACAATATGGTACAATGATGCATTTGGGGAAAAAAGTATTCTTTAAAAATACTGGAACAAGTTTGGGTAATTATTAGGTGGTTATAAAACAGTAAATGAATTAATCATTATAATAAAGTAAATAATTGTTTAGCATATGTATGCATGTTCGATATATAATTTCAGTAATCACGCAACCTGAATCATCAGCATCCAACCACAATTTCAGTGTTTCTAAAATACCAGATATTCAGAATTAAATGTTGAAGACCAGGCAGTCAGACAGTCTCCTGACTCAGGCCTCCTACACACTGGTACTCATTTGTGCCAGAGCTGTGAATCAAAATGATGAAGTCTGACCAAAACAGGATGGTGATTTTTTTTCCCTCTTTTTCTTTTTTTAACCGAGCTGCTGACAGCACACTCATGTTGTGTTTGGATCTAAAAGGTAGCTGAACCACCTACATGCACTATATACTACAATAACCAACACTTAGCCATAATTTCCATCTGCCATGCTTTTTCTCACATGTTAATAGCATGCGTATATGACTATATCATATACTGTGCCTCCAATGATTATATTTGAATGGGATCTTTTTGAAGTGACGCTCTACAGAAGTAAAATTTTAAAATAAATTATTTAGATGTTGGGCGGCACGGTGGTGTAGTGGTTAGCACGGTCGCCTCACAGCAAGAAGGTTCTGGGTTTGAGCCCAGCAGCCGGCGAGGGCCTTTCTGTGTGGGGTTTGCATGTTCTCCCTGTGGGTTTCCTCCGGGTGCTCTGGTTTCCCCCACAGTCCAAAGACACGCGGTTAGGTTAATATGGGACGGCCTTGGGCTGAGGTGCCCTTGAGCGAGGCACCTAACTCCCGATTGCTCCCCGGGCGCTGTTAGCATGGCTGTCCACTGCTCTGGGTGTGTGTGTGTGTGTGCTCATTGCTCACGTGTGCATGCATGTGTGTGTTCACTGCTTCAGATGGGTTAAATGCAGAGAGGAAATTTCACAGGTATGTGATGAATAAAGTAGTGCTTTCTTTCTTCTTCTTCTTTCAGTCCAAAGACATGCAGGTTAGGTTAACTGGTGACCCTAAATTGACCGTAGGTGTGAATGTGAGTGTGAATGGTTGTCTGTGTCTATGTGTCAGCCCTGTGATGACCTGGCGACTTGTCCAGGGTGTACCCCGCCTTTCGCCCATAGTCAGTTGGGATAGGCTCCAGCTTGCTTGCAACCCTGCACAGGATAAGCGGTTATGGATAATGGATGGATACTCACACTAAACATATTAAACATCTTGTGTTCATTTTAAATCTACCTTTGTCCAATGATACGATTGCACATTGAATATCACTGACTTTAGGAAATCTCACAGTTTAAACACCAGATCAGATCAGACTGGCTGTTATTAGGACCAAGGAACTGCCCGTGAAGCCTGTGAGGTTATTAGGAAGGAAGAAAAAAAGATGGATAATGGTATAAAAAGATCAGCATAGCTTTGAACCTTCTTAGAAGAACTGTGAAATCCATTAAAACATAGTGGGGGGAAATATGGTACAACCCAGACACTACTAAGATCAGGCCATCCTTCCAAATTGAATTTACAAGCAAGAAGGGAAGTGAAGGGTCTAAGAGGTGAGCTATAATACTGAAGGAGTTACAGAGCTGGCCGGCACGGTGGTGTAGTGGTTAGCGCTGTTGCCTCACAGCAAGAAGGTCCGGGTTCGAGCCCCGTGGCCGGCGAGGGCCTTTCTGTGCAGAGTTTGCATGTTCTCCCCGTGTCCGCGTGGGTTTCCTCCGGGTGCTCCGGTTTCCCCCACAGTCCAAAGACATGCAGGTTAGGTTAACTGGTGACTCTAAATTGACCGTAGGTGTGAATGTGAGTGTGAATGGTTGTCTGTGTCTATGTGTCAGCCCTGTGATGACCTGGCGACTTGTCCAGGGTGTACCCCGCCTTTCGCCCGTAGTCAGCTGGGATAGGCTCCAGCTTGCCTACGACCCTGTAGAACAGGATAAAGCGGCTACAGATAATGAGATGAGATGAGATGAGTTACAGAGCTCATGAGCTGAGATAGGAGAATCTGTGCAGACATCAACAATCATCATGAGCTCTTCACAGATCTGATCTCTATGGCATGAAGGCCAGAAGGAAACCACTTCTGAAAAAAGCTAACATAAAGGTACATCCAGAGTTTGCTAGAAGGCATGTGACAAAATCTGAGAGCTTTCAGAAAAAGATTTTGAGCTATTTGTTCTTCAGGAAAGGTGTTATGTTTAGTGCAGACCAACTACAACCCAACGCCCAGTTAACACCATTCCTAGCATCAAGGATGGTGATGGTAGCATCATGCTCTGGGGTTGCTTTGAGGAATGGGAGAAAATGCCAAAAATTAAAAAGTACAAAACTCATCGAGACACATCTAATACAATTCAAAACTATAATTACTGCAAAAGGACACTGTACTAAGTACTGACCCAAGACGGTGAATGATTATCAATTAATCAGTGTTCAGATTTTTTTTTCAGTAATCCTCTCAATAACGTGCACCATACAGCAAAATAATTTATTCAAATTGCATTTCTGTAGAGTCACTGCAAAATGAGTGTGTGTGTGTGTGTGTGTGTGTGTGTGTGTGTGTGTGTGTGTGTGTGTGTGTGTGTGTGTGTGTGTGTGTGTGTATCCCATTTTACTATACTTCAAAAGACATACGCAGAACCATGGCCTCACTTTTTGTTTATAAATGCCTTGAGACCTCAAGAATGGCACAGGAATAGTTTTAAGCATTAACAATAAATACAATATAGCAATTTTTATGATTAAAGTGATTCATATAGGTAGTGGTCTGAGTGAATGACCTTGACGTCCGTAATGTCACAGCAGGAAGTCTATCGGTCTCATCGCCATTTCCGCTATGGACCCTTTTCAGTCACATGACCTTCGTAAACGCGACCGCCATTTTGGACATGTAGTGGACTTCGGCTCAAATCGGTTTGAATGCGAGGAAGGCGACAAACATAAAAGAAAAAGCAGCGAGATGCAGAAAACTGTATTTACTAGTTTACTGTAATTATGATCTGGCAGCTATTTACACCGGATCCAGTGTAAATAGCTGCCGGAGCCAACGTCCGGCTGGGCCGCGAGCGAGCGCACGCTGGCTCCGCGGCCACCGGCTCCTGCCGGCCGCTGGCTCCTGCCGGGCCGCGAGCAAGCGTGCTCCGGAACCTCGGACGTTGGCTCCGGCAGCTATTTACACTGGATCCGGTGTAAATAGCTGCCAGATCATAATTACAGTAAACTAGAATGGAATGTTAACAGCAATGCAATGCCTTTTCTGGCTAATTTTATTCGTCTTACCTCCAACAAAGTGGTCACTACACAAGCGTTGGTATGCCGCTATCCATCTTCTCCGTCGGTCAGCATCTACCGGGATCCGATAAAATGATAACCCTTGCCTTGTTTGTTGATAGTTACTACATCCAGGTGCACAACAACATAGTGGCATGATGGAAGTCTTGCTGAAAATAAATACTTTCTTTGCTGCCGTTCCTCAATGCTGGCTGTGGTAAACTACTGGTAGTACACGTCCAAAATGGCGGCCGCGTTTGTCGTGACGTCACGTGAAAAGGGTCCATACTAAAACACAGAGCTGACTGCAACTCCGATCCTCCATTTTGAGCTAATTTATCACCATGCCACGTAGATGTGTTGCTGGCCGGTGCAGCAACATGACAGAAGGTGGATTTACGTTGCATTCATGGCCCAAGAATGTTCAAACTGCAAAGATTTGGACGCATTTTGTGAGAAGTTCACGGGCACATTGGGCGCCTACGAAGTGGTCTCTCCTCTGCTCTGCACATTTTACTGAAGACTCGTACGAGACCTCTGATCTGTCGAGGAGCGTTGGCTATAAGCCCGTATTGAAAGAGGGTACAGTCCCAACAATTAAAGAAAAATAAAACTACAAGAAAAGGAAAGTATTTATTTATTTAAACAAAAGTAAGTTCAGTTGCACCAGTTCTCCAGGAGTGTGAGCCGAGGGTTGTTGGTAAAACCCGGGACAGAACAGGACGTGACATATTATCACTTGGGCAGTGACCTCCCCGTGGTTGTTGCTAAAACCGGTGACGTCCCATTCCGTCCCGGGTTTTAGTAATTGCCTGAGCTGAGCAGTAATGGCGGAGTACTCAGTATGGAGAAAATGGAGAACAAGTGGACCAACCGTCTGATTTCTCCACTGGATATGCTTGCCTCAGCAGCAATATCTCGCCCTTATGTGGAAGAAGTGAATGAACGGAGAACTGAACGAACGACTGAAAGTCAGATCGTTTCAAAACAATCAGCCACAAGATCGGCCTTCAAGAAGCAAGAACACAGACGGGTAAGCTCCGACTCTCATTTGGATACAAAACAACAAAACTCATTGTTTACCTGCATTTAGATTAATACATGTAACTTGTATTGTGTGTTTAATTTACTGGTAAAGGATTATTTAATTTGCTTCAGAATGTGATTGTCTCAGTTAATCTGATTATTTAATTAGCCTTTTACGTTTTATCAGTGAAAATGTATGCATGTACATGTATGTTGCATAAGGTATAACACCTATCCTGTTTTAATGAGAGTCAACCCACAATCAATGAAGTCAAATCAGTCTTAGTTGAGCAAGTCGGTAACGGGATTTCTTACTTTCACCATAAATTTTTATTTATATGACTTTGGTCTCCAGCTGTCAAAGGCCTCGGCCTTAAAACTGGTTCCTGCAGTGATGTCATGCACTCAGGGCTGGTTGGCTCAGCGGGGCAGCTCGAATGCCAACTTTGTGGTTGATTTTAACTCTCAAAAAAATATATATATATATATTTTTATTCCTATTTATGCAGCATACAAGAGTCAAGGATGGAGATACTATCCACTCAGAAACGTATTTAAAAATAAAGGTTCTGCATATCTGCTTTAATTTGATGTTGGAACACTGCCACAATCACAGGACATATGTAATATTCCAGTTAAAGCATGCAGTGCATAGAATAACCATGATTTCTACACCTCCTTGTCAAGGGTTCAAATTCTTCTGGCTGCTCGGGGTATTGTGTATCTGTCTGAAGAGTTAGAGCAGCTGCTTCTGGTGTATTAGTTACCAGGAAGAAAGGCTGGCACTTTGCCAGGAGACACACCCTTTCACTGTACAAATATCAGAAAGCTAGTCATCTTAAAACCTCTCTACAGCAGACAAACATTTGTTGCTTCTTGTCAGCTCACTATAGACAGAATAATTCAGAAATATCCAGCGCAACACTTATTTCTGTCATTGTTATCACTGCTATGACTGAAGTGTGCTTTACAGTTTGCCATTCGTTTTGTGATCATGGAGTTACATGTCCTGCTTCATGTGAGGCATCTGTCTTGCATGTTAGAGAAGAAAGGATGTCTGTTTAAAGATATTACTGTGAGCCTGCCAACTATCTCCATTTATTCTATCTACATTCACTGGATATGAGCAATCGTGCGCTCTGATTGGCTACTCTACTACTAGGCTATCAGCTTATATATTGTGAGTAGAGAAAAGAAAAAATGGCGACGCGTGCTGCTGAACCAACCGAGGATGAAATAAAAACTCTACTCGAAAACCCCCCCAAAATACAAAAAAGCAACAAAATATGGAATGAAAGTACTTGATGGTAAGGACGTATCTTTTTTTTATTTTTCAAGAATTATTATTATCGCATTTTTCAAAAATTGCTGCTGTCATTTCGCCGGTTTGTTTACATTCTAAGTGTAAATAATTTTGTTGGATGTTTTGTATAAAGTTTTAGTTTATCGAATTTGCAAAAAATAAAAATGTTCTGTTTCTCAAAATCCAGTGAATGTGGATAGAATAAAACAGTTATTCCACTCAATCTCGTCATATATGGCTTATAGTCAACTCAGCACTACGTGCCTCATCAGCTATCAGCTCATGTACAATTCGATTTCGTGGAATAACTGTTAAATAACCCAATAATAACAATTAGCAAAGGACTGATATAAAAGACTTATGATTAATTTACGTTAAATAAAGTTCAAATATCACAACAGACTTGTCAGAGTTCATTCTGTTTATTCTTTATTTGTATTTCTTAACATACACCATTTCCTAATCTGACACCATCTGGCTTTCATTATATGGTGTCTCATGAAAGAAATATCCTTTAATACTGTGTTATACATTTTAAATGTTTTTATTAAACGTATGCTTCACAGGAAAATAACAACAGTGCATAAGAAAATGTGAGCTAATGCCAATGCATGCTAACATCATAGCATAAAGTGCTGAAAAAAAAAACCAAAACAAAACTAACACTATGACACATCAGGATGTTAAAATTCCCTCCTAGGGCTTAGCGGTCACATGCGTGGACAGCACTTTTTAGAAATTCGGAACAAGAATCCACATATGTGGACATACTTTTTCTCTAAAAGTACATCTTATCAAAAGATGATGCTTAGTTTTTATTCTAATCAGGTTCTAATAAGCCCAAATAGCAAAGAGAAATAAAAAATGCATGTAAAAAAACAGCTTGGGCCTTAGGAGGTTAATATTTATTTTATTTTAAAAAATGAAATAATAATAATAATTCAAAGTCCCAATCAGGAATAACTGCCTCAGTCACAAGAATCTCCTAAACTGTCCTGCTAGCAGTATCAGTTTCAGACTGGGACTCTGATTGGGACTCGAATGCAATTTTTGTACATTTTTTTAATACTATTACAGTGTACTGGTAAAATGCTAGATCATTGACCAACTTAAAAAGGTAAGTGCACTAATGTATACATGTTAAGTAATCTTACTCTTTGGTATTCACAGTACAGTAATTATAGTCCCTGTAGCTGGGAAAAAAAGCTTTTTTTCTGGAGAAATACTTTATTTAAGATGGATATTTTTTACACACAATCCTGTACTGACATCATGCATACTTTGCAGGGTGCAAAGCCACCATTCAGGGGACAGTCCACGAACAGATCTGAAATGTTAATATTACACAGACTCTTCTGAACACTGTAGCGACAACTTTAACTGTCCATTAACTGAGCAGATATTTGTACCAAATATCCAACAGTTTAAAGAGTCGTGACGTCTCTTCATGCAATGGACTCTTGCAATGGATTGAAGAACATCTTGTTTGTAAGGGTCCTCAGGCTGAAATTAAGGCTGGAGCTTGTCTCTGATTGCAATGCTTCAGAGTAAGCCATGGTATACTTTGAGCCTCCTTGTGACTTCCTCCTTATGGAGTTTTGTATAGTTTCTGAGGTAAAATAGTACACGATAGGGTCAAAGCAACAGTTGGTTACAGCTATGCACAAAGCGATAGGATAAATGGTCCTGACTACAGTTTCAGCTGCACAGCCTTTCAAGATTTTGGTGCGCACCAGAGAGTAAAACACGAGGTTGACGTTATAAGGAATGAAACAGAAGCAAAAGATGAAAAGGTGCACCATTATCATACGCAAGATCTTCTTCTTGTTGAGCTTTCCACCTCGAGTGATTGCCTGTGGCCTCCTCAGAGTCTGAAGAACCATTCCAGAACACACAACATTGAGGAGCAGTGGTATGAGGAAACCTACAGTTTCTATGAAAATCACCACCTTGGATAAATGGGACTTCCACTGGTTGGAGGAGAAGTTCTCGAAGCAGAACTGGGAAGAGTTGTTTCGTTGGCGGGTGGTCGAGTCCAGTAAGAAGCCTGTTGGCAGACTACCTGAGAGCACCAGCACCCATACTGCTACGCATACTATCTTAGCATTGCGTTTGGTCCGAAGTTCCCGGGAACGGAGAGGGTAAACGATGGCCAGGAACCGGTCCACGCTGATGCAGGTGAGGAAAAGGATGCTGCCATACATATTTGTGTAGAACAGGGAGACTGACAGCTTGCACAGCAAACCACCAAATGGCCAATCCTGTCGGGAGAAATAAAAGACCCGCAATGGTAGCGTGAGAACAAACAGCAGGTCTGACACCACCAGGTTCATCATGTAGGTGGTGGTTTCATTACGGACTTTCAGCGTGCAATAAAAGATGTACATGGCTATTACATTCATAATGAGTCCGATCACAAAGACAATGCTGAACACTGTGGTGTAGAGCGGATATTTGAATCCGTCATTCTTCTGGCACACATGGTCTGAGCTGTTAGACCTGTTCAAAATGCTGGTGTGGATGCTGCCCCATTGTGGAGTTGTATTGTTCATCTGTAAGGTGACGTTGTACATCCCTACAGGAAAGAAATGTATTATATTGGGTAGGAATTATACAGCAGATCGACTGGGGAGGGAATTCCCTTGATGCAGGTTCCAGAATGAAAGGTTGGTATGACACAAAGCAAAAGGGAATACAGGCATTCCTTTAAAGTGTCTCTGACCAAAATGCTCTGAACACAGAGATCTCTTTCTTGTGCTTGCTTTCAGGACAGCATGTGGTTGCAAGCATTTAAACACTTCCCCTCAGCATTCTTCAGGAGAGACACTGTGGTGAAAGCAGTCCTCCCTAGACACAGGAGACAAGGTGTAGCTTCCTCCTCTCCTCCCCCCTTTCTTTAGCCCTCTGCCCTTTGCATATTCACCCCAAAGGGTGATGTACTCACTCAGAATCTCCAGTTCAGACAACTCGTTTGTGATGATTCGTTTAGTCCATGAACACACGCAGAGCCACAAGTCAACAATGGTAAAACAGAGTCTAGAGAAACGTATCTTCCTGAAGACAAACCATTACATTGATCCAAAATCACTGACTATAGTATATCCAGTGTGATCCAGTAGCTGTTACTCCTGAATGTGTTTTGAAATTATTCCAACCTTTCAAGTAGTCCCTTTTGTTTTGTCGAATCACACAGCTGATCCGGTTTTAAGCAAAGGTACGCTGAACGCGCCTGCGGATTACATGCCGTGCTCCTGCACCACGGAGCCAACGCAGTGCCTTGATATTACTCCCTGAATGTATGACAATGTGAACTCGCTTCTCTTCAGAAAGACTATTTCCTGCTCCCTGCCCCACCTCTCTCTCTCTCTCTCTCTCTCTCTCTCTCTCTCTCTCCCTCACTATCTCTGCCTGCAACAGCCTGAGGAACATTCTGTCTTATATGTTGAAAGTGTGTGGGGGAGAGGTAATACGAGGCATTCATTATCACATCAAGTGCTTATATTTTGCCCACCTTCACTGTAAAATATAATAAGTTGACTTTACTTAAAAAAAATATGCAAAGTTGTTGCCTCAAAAAAAGTCATTTATGTTGATTTAGATAAATTAGATTGGGTTAACTTATTTTTTGTGAGTTTGCAGTACTCAAATTAACTTAGATTAGTTTGATTACATTAACTTATTTATTTTGAGTTTGCAGTACTCACATAAACTTATATTAATTTGATTACATTAACTTATTTATTGTGAGTTTGCAGTACTCATCTTATATAATTTGATTACATTAACTTATTTATTTTAAGTTTGCAGTACTCACATAAACTTATATTAATTTGATTACATTAACTTATTTATTGTGAGTTTGCAGTACTCATCTTATATAATTTGATTACATTAACTTATTTATTTTAAGTTTACAGTACTCAAATCAATGGCTTTCAGATATCTTTTTTCATAAATTTAACTTAATATTCATGAATTCCATTGATTTGAGTACTGTAAACTTAAAATAAATAAGTTAATGTAATCAAAATTATATAAGATGAGTACTGCAAACTCACAATAAATAAGTTAATGTAATCAAATTAATATAAGTTTATGTGAGTACTGCAAACTCAAAATAAATAAGTTAATGTAATCAAACTAATCTAAGTTAATTTGAGTACTGCAAACTCACAAAAAATAAGTTAACCCAATCTAATTTATCTAAATCAACATAAATGACTTTTTTTGAGGCAACGACTTTGCATATTTTTTTTAAGTAAAGTCAACTTATTATATTTTACAGTGTTCTGTCCACTTCACGCTCATCATATTAAATGAAAACTGGTGTTCGTGGCCATTACGTTTGGTCTTATATTCGTGCAAAAGTGTTATTCGTATTTATTTGCCATGGTAAATGTTTGAAGGTTGCTTGGAAGGAGCAGATCGTTTGGAATCTGCAGCCTTGAATTTGAAGTCTTGGAGTCAAAAGGACTTGTTTTCCTACCAACGAGTGAGAAATTCCCTGGCATCTTGCAAGGAGAGTTTTTGACCACTATGACTCGTGTGTGGGTTGGAGTAGGTCATTGCGGTCACTGAGATTTCTAAAAGAAGAGTTAAGGACCTGGGATGGAGGGTAGACTTAATGACGGTTTGTTTGCAAGCTTTTGTTTTGTGGTATGCTTTTGTCCTGGCACTTTATTGAACTTTGCTCAAGTGAAACTTGGCTGCTTTAACTGATGCCGCACTGTCCACAGATCAGTCTGTTAAATACAAGCTTTTGTTATTAATGTCTTTAAGAAGGACAGGCGAGCAGCTGCAGATTTCCAATCCAGGGGCGATTCTAGCATCTGATCTTTGGGGGTGCTTAGCCCCCAGGGCTGACAGAGGCACCTGGCTTGAACGACAGTGTTTCCACGTTTATTCCGCATTTAGACTAGACTTAACTAGACAAGAAGACTAGACTAGACAAGACTAGACTTATGCAATGTTTTAACAGAAGCTGACCCAATAAACTATGATATCTACACATTTACAACCACTGACACAAATATTTACGTTATATTTTTAACTAAACAAGACCTACTACTGCATTTGTAATGTTGGAGCTATTCATTTTGAACAGTGGTAATTGTTAATTAATGTGTTATTGTGTATTGTGTAATAATAGTGTGTATTATTATGATTTTACATTAGTAAACGCTATGTTATGGCCCTTTTCCACTACCCTTTTTCAGCTCGCTTCAGCTCACTTCAGCCCGACACGGCTCGCGTTTCGACTACCAAAAACCAGCACGACTCAGCTCGTTTCAGCCCTGCTTAGCCCCTAAAACTCGCACCGTTTTGGAGTGGGGCTGAAGCGAGCCAAACTGTGCCGACTGAGGTTGGGGGCGTGAGCAGACACTCCCCTGTGCACTGATTGGTGAGGAGGCGTGTCCTCACATGCCCACACACGCCCCGCGAGCGCGCTGGGATCTGTAAACACCGCAAACCCGGAAGAAGAAGAATTACGAATTACGAGAATTTCTGAAGCCTTATGCGCCTCGCCTCATCTATACGCTCTTGCCAGTATCTGTTGGCGTTGTCGGTGACAACAAGCCACAGCACCAAGACCAGCAACACTAACGACTCCATGTCCTCCATGTTTATTGTTTACTATTCGGGTCGTGAGACTACCGCTTAAAAGATCACTGAATCAGTGACATACAGAGCATCGTGGACGAGTTCGCGGAGCGCAAGGCTCGTCGTATGCCCTTCAAATAATGCGCGCAGTAGGCTATTGATGTTTTATTATGAGCCGTGTATAGTATGTCACCTAATGTTTTTTTGTTTCTGAGTTACATGTTCGTTTGAAGGACTTAATGTACAAAATAACATAGTTGCACCCCGTAGTGTTGAAATTGGTAAACACAGTGCATTCAGTGAGGTTTGCACCGCCCTCCTTTTATTTCTGACTCTTCCTGTCACCGTTGCAACCTCTGAGCGCTCTTTCGTATGCCCTTCAAATAATGTGCGCAGTATAGGCTATTGATATTTTATTATGAGCCATGTACAGTATCCTAATGTTTTTTGTTTCTGAGTTACATGTTCGTTTGAAGGACTTGATGTACTAAATAACATAGTTGCACCCGGTAGTGTTGAAATTGGTAAACACCGCAGTTGCGGACATTTTGTAGCCTAAAATGATGTTATGATAAGCTTTAATAAAGGGCCCGGTCATTTGCCCCGCCCCCGGTCCGGCTCTGACTTATTCCGCCACTGTCACTGTTTGCGCTGCTTAACGACATCACGTGACGTCCACCCACTTTCACTAACTCCACCCAATGCGTCCACCCACTTCCAGCCAGCACGGTTCAGCGCGGTTGTAGTCGAAATGCAACTCCAACAGCCCCGCTCAGCTCGACTCAGCACGGCACGACTCAGCCGCGTTTGTAGTGGAAAAGCGGCATTACATTAAATAAAATTGAGTAACACACGGTGGTCTAGCACCGTAGCACTTGTACAGCTCTGCACAAAAGTATCTCGATATGGATGATAAATGTCGTTTTTATCATTCTGTTCATAGACCAGGGAACATCAATATTGCATTATGCATATTATTGTGTTGTGTTTAACAACTGTAACTCCAGTCCGTACCTTCACATCTCGCTATGCCAGTAATACTCAGGTGCTACTTCGAGTTCCTCATCGGCGTGGAATCCAGTTAAAAAAACCACCATGTCGTAGCAAGCACTCACGCGGACAGGCAACCCGATCAGAGGGGACGCAAGGAGGAGAGGGATTTTACTGCTCATACAACTATCACCTAACAGGTGAATTCAAGAACACACACACACGCCCGCGCACACATTCATTGCGCAGTGCGCAAGGGCACTTATTTCTGAAAATTACGTCCAAAAACAGTGTTTTTGAGGGTGCTGAGCTAGGGGGTGCTGAGCTTGTTTTCGGGGGTGCTTGAGCACCCCCAAAAATAGGCTAAACACGCCCCTGATTCCAATCATTTCAAAGGATCTTTTACTAAAAACTTGGCTGGTAAGCAACTTTTTAACAAGATATCATTTGCATAAAATTATTAGTTTGCATTGTCATCTCGTCTCATCATCTCTAGCCGCTTTATCCTGTTCTACAGGGTTGCAGGCAAGCTGGAGCCTATCCCAGCTGACTACGGGTGAAAGGCGGGGTACACCCTGGACAAGTCGCCAGGTCATCACAGGGCTGACACATAGACAACCATTCACACTCACATTCACACCTACGGTCAATTTAGAGTCACCAGTTAACCTAACCTGCATGTCTTTGGACTGTGGGGGAAACCGGAGCACCCGGAGGAAACCCACACGGACAACATGCAAACTCTGCACAGAAAGGCCCTCGCCGGGGGCGTTGTGGCTCGGGTAGATGGGGCGCCATCAGGGGTTAAATTGGGCCGGGGCTGTCCGGGGCTGAGCCCCGGCACATAAGCTCGGATGGCATATGATCACGCACACATCAAAAGCAACAAACCCTTTTCACGATTTTCAGTTCTGAATAATTAAATATCGTTTTATTAATCAATGAACCCATGACTTTTATGAGATAGATCATAGTTTTCCTGATAACAAGATGACCTGTCAAAGCTATTTAGAACAGAACTTGCGATCAGAGATTCTGGTTTCTGGAACACTGCGTGGGTTGCCAATTCTGCTTTTTATAAGCGACTTCGGGGTTTCTTTTTTTGTGAGCTCGCTTTAAAAAAAAATCAGAAGTCGTGGTTTGCGGGTTTTTGGGCTTGTGTTTCAGCGTTGTGACTTGTTTATAATTTTCTCCGTACACCGTGTCCCCTTTTACCTGCATACGATCCTAATCCATCAGAGGTGCTTGAACGAACTGTCTGTGCATTTGGCGAGTTCAATTTCCAGGGGAAAAAATAATACTGATCTAAATATGTTGTGTTTTTATTTTTAGACAGTATGTGTTTAGCAAAACACATACTGTCTAAAAATAAAAACACAACATATTTAGATCAGTATTATTTTTCCCCTCTTCAGTATTATTTGATATTTTGTTTTTAATAATAAAAAATATGATAATGATTATGTTCACTGTATTGTTAATATTATTAGTGTTTTATTATTTATTGTTAATATTTAATTTAATGTTAATTTATTGTTAATATTATTAGTGTATTATTAGTGTAATTATTGTTGTTGTTATTATGTATTCAATTATTTATTTGGCATGTGGTGCTTTTTGTATTGTCTAGAACATACATAAGATGAGCATATTATAGCAGCAAAATAGAAGCACAATCATTTGAATGCAGCAAAACTTTTGCTGCATTCAAATGATTGTGCTTCTATTTTGCTGCTATAATATGCTCATCTTATGTATGTTCTAGACAATACAAAAAGCACCACATGCCAAATAAATAATTGAATACATAATAACAACAACAATAATAATAAATGCTTCCAATGTTATAGTGTTGTTTGTATTTGGTTGCATTCACTGCATGAATATATTTGATTGACAATTTGACTGACAGTGTTTTGGCATATTTAACATTTATCCTCCAAAATAAATCAACTGTTTTGGTTTAAGATTGTGCAAGCCTTCAAATTTTCTCACTGAACATTTCTCCTTCACATTTTTCACCTGTAGGCATGTGACAAGATTTAACATGATATTGCTCAACCTACCTCTGTAAAGTCAGCTAACAACTTATTAAAATGCACCAGAATTCAGCAAATAACATGTATGATAATAAAAAACTTCTGGGGGAGGACCCCCAGACCCCCCACTAATCATTTCCTTCAAACCAATGTACAACAACCTGTACAATCTGTTACATTGGCCAACCAATCTACATTCAAACTGCCATAATGTGTAGGGGGGCACTACAAGACACACATAGGCCTACAACACACAGATAAGGTGTATATCTCTGTGCAATATGATATGGTTATCAAATTAGAGGGTTATTTTCCAAAAAGTATATTGGGGCAGGGCGGCGGGGGAAGGGGCGGGTACGAGGCAGAGCCCCCCCACATAACCAATCCCAATTTAACCCCTGGGCACCATGCCATGGATCCGGGGACCCGGGTTCGGTTCCGACCCGGGGTCGTTTCCCGGTCCCTCCTCGTCTCTCTCTCCCGCTCATTTCCTGTCCTGTCTCTACACTGTCCTATCCAAGGTGAAAAAAGCCCAAAAAATATCTAAAAAAAAAAAAAAGAAAGGGCTCAAACCCGGACCTTCTTGCTGTGAGGCGACAGCGCAAACCACTACACAGTGTTGGGCACGTTACTTTCAAAAAGTAATTAGTTATAGTTACTAGTTACTTTTCCCAAAAAGTAACTGAGTTAGTAACGGAGTTACTTTGTCATGAAAGTAACTAATTACCAGGGAAAGTAATTATTCCGTTACATTTTGTTCCCCCTCAAAAAAAATCAAATTCAATTAGTGTAATCATAATAAAAGTGAATGTTAAATGTGTTTAATGACTGAAATGGACACTTAACAGAACCAATTAGTAATGTTATCTACACTATATTAATATTTTTGTGGGACAATGTGAGATAAGACATCTATCAAATGTAATATATTTTTGCAGTTATTAAAAAGTTATTTTGCAGTTATTATGTTACTAATTACTGGCCACTGACGAGGACAAACGCTTTGTTCCTCGACATAATGTGCATTGCACGTAAACACTCTTGCCTTTTATTTCAAGTAATGAAAAGTACTGGCTGTATTTCCAGTGTGAAAGCGCAGTGCTGGGCTGACCGCTCGCCATCGCTGGCTCTTCCGATTGAAAGAGCGCGCAGTAGTGCAGTAGGCGTGGCCTACCTACGTATGCTGTCCAAATCTACTCTGATTGGCTTACTGTGCCGTTGTCTCGTGTCTCCCCGCCCCACACGAAAGCAGAGTAAAGAAAGGCTGAACGAGCAGCGTGCCAGATGAGAACAGCTTTAATAAAGTAACGCATAGTATTTTATTGTAAGTAACGGGAATGGCGTTATAACGATGTAAAAAGTAATTAGTTAGATTACTCGTTACTAAAAAAAGTAACGCCGTTAGTAACGCCGTTATTTCTAATGCCGTTATTCTCATCACTGCCACTACACCACTGTGCCGCCTAGCTGGATTTATTTTATTTCATATGAAATTTTCCATAAAATTTGTAGTGGTGTAGTGGTTAGCACTGCCGCCTCACAGCAAGAAGGTTCTGGGTTCGAGCCCAACAGCCAACGGGGGCCTTTCTGTGTGGAGTTTGCATGTTCTCCCCGTGTCTGCGTGGGTTTCCTCCCACAGTCCAAAGACATGCAGTTAGGTTAACACGGGGCGGTCTTGAGCTCAAGTGCCCTTGAGCAAGGTACCTAACCCCCAACTGCTCCCCTGGCGCTGTAGCATAGCTGCCCACTGAATGTGCATGTGCTCACTGCACACTTGTGTGTCTGTGTTCACTGCTTCAGATGGGTTAAATGCAGAGGATGAATTTCACTGTGCTTGAGTGCGAATGTGACAAATAAAGGTTTCTTCTTCTTCTAATTGATTGACTGAGCCTACTTTGTATCCCACCAGCTTGTGTAACCTTGTGGACCTTAGTTGCTAAGACACCGAAGTAGTCTTTTAAAGCGATCCTCCAGCAGATTGATTTTCAAACTTATTTGATGTAAAATTAGTCACAGATTTCAAAAATCAAACTTTCATTTTCAGAGACCAAATAGTTTAATGCATTATTTATTTATTTATTTATTTATTTTTTAAGAATACCGGATGGGCTTCCTGTGGTAGTGACGTAATTGTGTTGAAATGCGTCTGGAGGATCCATTTAAGTCAAACCAAGATAAACAACTTTAAACACCTTACGCATCTTGCAATCTGAATCTACCAACTTGCTCAAATTATTATTTTTTTCATTCTGAAAAAGTGATCATTTGTGAAATCAAGTGGTTGATTTGTACAAATATGAATGCTATTTAAGCAGCTAAAACTGCATTTATAAATTTAAGGCTCCGTGGATATTGCGCATGCACACACACACACACGCATGCACGTACGCACACACACACAGTGACAAGTAGCAGATTGCACATGTGCTCACTTGCAAAAGAGCATATGTAGTAAGACAGGTAGAGAAAAACGTTCCTCCCTTCACAATCGGATATTGCCTAATCCAATACCTGAGCACATCCACTCAGTATTTTGCTCTCAAAGCATAAACTATAAACCCCAGTGTAACCCTGAGTAAACATCCCCTCCTTCCTTAAGCCACACACAAACACACACACTCCCACTTTGCCTCAGAGACCTGTACATCGCTCCTAACAATGGACTCCTTTGCATTGTAATATCCAATATAACCTTAACAAAAGCACACATTGTCATGGCTATGGAAAAAAGGGAACAACATAAACAAATGTCAGTGCAAGTTCTTTAGTCAACATCCTCTTGTAAATGTTAAACCATTCCTTCATGCATCACCCGCTTCACTTCTCGTATTAGTTAATATTATGGAAAATTTTATGCGTATTAGTGCCACAGATTGTGCTATTGTGTGACGACTCAACAAGTAAACTTGTGCATCCAAAAGCAGTGTGACAAGCCTTTTGCTCCATGACTGACAGTTAACTCAGTATTTTGCTTACTCTGACTCATACAAATGTGCCAATGCATGTTATGAAAAGACTCACCGAGCCAGACATTCTGGGCCTTTATCTCATTTTTTTTTTATGTAGTGTGTCACAAATACCTGTGTAACTGCACAAACTTCACACGCAACTATAATATAATTACTGACAATATAACATCTCATAGGGCGGCACGGTGGTGTAGTGGTTAGCGCTGTCGCCTCACAGCAAGAAGGTCCTGGGTTCGAGCCCCGTGGCCGGCGAGGGCCTTTCTGTGTGGAGTTTGCATGTTCTCCCCGTGTCCGCGTGGGTTTCCTCCGGGTGCTCCGGTTTCCCCCACGGTCCAAAGACATGCAGGTTAGGTTAACTGGTGACTCTAAATTGACCGTAGGTGTGAATGTGAGTGTGAATGGTTGTCTGTGTCTATGTGTCAGCCCTGTGATGACCTGGCGACTTGTCCAGGGTGTACCCCGCCTTTCACCCGTAGTCAGCTGGGATAGGCTCCAGCTTGCCTGCGACCCTGTAGAAGGATAAAGCGGCTAGAGATAATGAGAATGAGATAACATCTCATTATCTCTAGCCGCTTTTTTTCGCGGTCTGGTTTCCATCAAATCGTGCGCTCTGATTGGCTCGCGAGTGGATCCGGACCCCAGTTACGGACCTTTGGTGACTCGCTCGTTCACAACAACAACAAACATAGTAGCAATTTTTGTCAACATTTATTTTCGCATTTCTCAGTATAATAGCATGAATTTTACAGCATGGATAGCGATAACGACAGTGTTCACAGTGAAAGCAAGTTTTACTACCCTGATGAAGATGAAATAAAAGAAAACATTTCAGGAGAAAGCCGAGTAGCAGGTTTGTTCTAAATATGGTTCCCCTCTCATTTTCTGTTAGAATTTGGTAAAGAGAAAAATAAATATATTACTTACCAGTTTAAGGTCGGTCCGTATCGTGAAATACCGTGACCTCGGCCTTGAAAATACTGACCTCGGCACAGAGGGCCTCGCTCAGTATTTTCAAGACCTCGGTCAAGGTATTTCACGATACGGACCTCCCAGCTGGTAAATAATATATATGTATTTTTTTTTTGCGGTCCGGTTTCCATCAAATCCTGCGCTCTGATTGGCTGGCGAGCCAATTACGGACCCCGGTTATAGACCTCTGGCAATTCGCTCGTTCACAACAACAAACATAGTTGCAATTTTTGTCAACATTTATCTTTTTTTTAATAAGATTTATAAGATTTTTATCAAAAATCTTATAAATTTTTGCCAGCATTTCTCAGGAGAATAGCATTAATTTTACAGCATGGATAGCGATAATGACAGTCTTCACAGCGAAAGCGAGTTTTATTACCCTGAGGAAGAAGAAATAAAAGAAAACATTTCAGGAGAAAGCTAAAAACCTCTAACTGCTGCCAACGCCGAGCAAAAACATGGCTGAATCCTGAATGACTCAATTTTGTATAAATAGGGGACTACATGGGCGGCAAAATGTAGTTTTTTTTCCTGCAATGGAAGTGCACTTGTACAGTATACCGAGGAGGAAGCCATTTGCATTACAGCCATAAATGAGGATTCAAAATGGCGTATCGGTTTTCCCTTTCGGGCGCTCTCGTTTTCTGTTAGAATTTGTTAAAGAAAAAAATAAATATATTATTTACCAGCTTAAGGTCGGTCCGTATGGTGAAATACCGTGACCTCGGCCTTGAATACTGACCTCGGCCAGTACTTTCAAGACCTCGGTCACGGTATTTCATGATACAGACCTCCCAGCTGGTAAATAATATATATGTATCAACTTGTGTATGATATTTATAATACAAGACGTACTGCTCTAAACACCTGTAACACTAAATTAACTGCTCTATCGTTACAATGAAGTTGCCTGTATGGACTATGTCTAACTACACAGACATTACGAGGTGTAACGCAATGACACGAGCTATATCCATATTTGTTTATTGAGGCAGCACGGTGGTGTAGTGGTTAGCGCTGTCGCCTCACAGCATGAAGGTTCTGGGTTTGAGCCCAGTGGCCAGCGGAGGCCTTTCTGTGTGGAGTTTGCATGTTCTCCCCATGTCTGCGTGGGTTTCCTCCGGGTGCTCTGGTTTCCCCCACAGTCCAAAGACATGCAGGTTAGGTTAACTGGTGACTCTAAATTGACCGTAGGTGTGAGTGTGAATGGTTGTCTGTGTCTATGTGTCAGCCCTGTGATGACCTGGCGACTTGTCCAGGGTGTACCCCGCCTCTCGCCCATAGTCAGCTGGGATAGGCTCCAGCTTGGCCACGATCCTGCACAGGATAAGCGGTTACGGATAATGGATGGATGGATGTATATGTTTATTACTCAAAATCTTCATATTTGACTATTTATGGATAAAAATTATAAAGGTGTATTCTTTATTTAATCAGAAAATATAATCATTGGCAAATTGCTGCGAATTTTCTCTTCTGTACCAATGACTCGATGAGATGGATCCGATGAAGCAGTTTTAAATGTTCCTGAGCTCTGAAATCAACCATTCTACCATTCATAACAATATTCTTGATTGTTTATGTAATGGGAATGGTAACAGACAGCTGTGGACGTATTCTATTAGTAACAAACCCTCAAGGTAATCCTGTGTGTGTTAGATATACACCAGATGTTACAGTTTTCATTTATGGAACTAGTTTCTCACACACTTTGCTCAATAGGTTTTACATGGTGAGACTATAAACAACAACAACAACAAAAAAGTTGTTTTGAAGTCATTGCTGACAAAGTGAAACGTGTAAACCTGTATGATGTAGCCATTGTTCCTTCTCCCCTGCAGTTTTCTTGACATACACATACCATTGAGGTCAAGGAGATGGCACACATAAAGCCTTTAAGACAACTGAGCATGACGACTGAATGAAACACATGTGGTCCCAGGTCAGCTAAACCACCTACAATGGCAGGAAATGCCAAGGCCAAGACAGCGAGCCAGTGTGCTGTTATTGTGTCTGTAATGCGCTCATTGTGTCTTAGGTAAATTATGTTCCACGTTGTGGGGTGTCTTCCAGTCTCGTATTTAAGAGTTATTCCACGAAATTGAGTCATACATGAGCTGATAGCTGACGAGGCACGTAGCACTGAGTTGGCTGTAAGCCATGTACGACGAGATTGAGTGGAATAACTGTTTTATTCTATCCACGTTCACTGGATTTTGGGAAACAGAGCATTTTTATTTTTAGCAAATTCAATAAATAAAAACTTCATACAAAACATCTGACAAAATCGTTTCCGCTTAGAATGTAAACAAACCGGCGAAATGACTAGCAATTTGTGAAAAATGTGATGATAATTCTGGAAAAATAAAAAAAGGTACGTGTAGCGCTCTTTGAAGTGTGGGTGGAGCACAGAGGACGGCAGGACAACGCTTCAGATGCAAATAGGCTTTTTATTCCCAGACTTTTCAGTATAATAGCCAGTTTTAATCTGCTAGCGAAAAAACACACACACACTGTGTTCTTGTCCCGGGATGAGCGCCCCTCTGCTCTCCCTCTGCCTCCTTAAATAGGGCGCGGTTACTGGGAAAACACACAAAACACAGGTTAATTACCGTCAGGTGTAGTGATTCTGCCACTCACCTTCCCTGGCTCCGCCCTCCTGTCACAGACCAGCGCTTGACCACGCCCCCGCTGCCACAGTACGTTCTTACCATCAAATACTTTTATTCCATACCTTTTTTTTTTGTATTTTTGGGGTTTTGTTTTCGAGTAGAGTTTTTATTTCGTCCTCGGTTGGTTCAGCAACATGCTCCGCCATTTTGTTTTTCTCTACTCACGGTATATGAGCCGATAACCTAGTAGTAGAGTAGCCAATCAGAACGCGTGATTGCTCATATCCAGTCAATGTGGATAGAATAAATTTACATACACTGTCACTTACTTTATTCTTTACACATTTTCTTTTGTCTTTTATTTCATTTTATCCCACAGTGGTGTTGAATTCTCAAATTCTGATAGGTCAGAAAGTGTTGATTCATTTTCTACATCAGCAGCTCTGACAGCTATTAATCAAATCACAGGTTATTATAACTTGGGGGGCGTGGCTTGGCCGCTATGGAGTAGGCGGTGTTTGATGCGAGCTCCCGTTAAGTCTCTATTTTAAGTGGAAAAAAGTAAAGTGTAATCCATCTCATGCAACAGTAAACTGTTTCTAAATTCAATCGGACAGTGTAACAAATCCACAGCGACGTCCAGATGGAAATGAGGTTGAATAAATTCAAGTTCACCGGACCCTCCAACACAAGGCCCAACACCTCCGGGGACCAGAGTACTGCCAAGATCCCAGCTAAAGTAACTCCGCCCCCACCTGCTTCGGGAAAGATGAACACTGAAGGCTTGAAGTCAGAAATCCTTCTCTCTCTAAAAGCGGACATTTCAATGGTGTTGAAGTCAGAACTGAAAAATGCCCTCGCTGACGATTTTGAAATCCTCAAAAACGAGCTGAAGGCGGTGAAAACAGAGATAATAAACAACACCGCGGCGCTGAAGCATGAGATCGACCAGGCCAAAGTTAGCATCAAAGAGGTGGAGGGGGGGCCATCAGCATGGTCGGATGAAGTGGTTACTTTACAAAAAACTGTGAGTGAGATGAAGACAGAAATTGCACAACTGAAAGCCAAGTGTGAGGATATGGAAGGGTGGTCGAGGAGATGCAACATAAGAATCAGTGGTGTACCCGAGACACCCGACTCCAGCACTACAACCTCTGTATCAAAGCTGCTAACTGAGGTGCTACAGTTGGATAAAGAGCCGCTGATCGATCGATCCCACCGGGGCCTAGGGCCGAAGAAGCCGGGCGGAAAACCTCGAGTCATCGTTGCTAAGCTGCATTACTACCAGGATTGTGTCCAGATACTGCGACGCGCTCGCACCCGGGGTCCACTCCGTTTCAACGGGGAACCAATTACCATCTTCCCGGACTACACGGCAGCGGTGGCTAAAGCGCGGCCAGCATTTACAGAGGTGAGGAAGCTACTTCGCGACCAAGAGGGAGTCCGGTACGGGATTCTGTTTCCAGCACGATTCCGAGTCACGTTCAGAGGGGAGGACAGGGAGTTTACTGACCCGGACAAAGCTATGACTTACACTACCGTTCAAAAGTTTGAGGTCACCCAGACAATTTTGTGTTTTCCATGAAAAGTCACACTTTTATTTCCCACCATAAGTTGTAAAATGAATAGAAAATATAGTCAAGACATTTTTCTGGCCATTTTGAGCATTTAATCGACCCCACAAATGTGATGCTCCAGAAACTCAATCTGCTCAAAGGAAGGTCAGTTTTATAGCTTCTCTAAAGAGCTCAACTGTTTTCAGCTGTGCTAACATGATTGTACAAGGGTTTTCTAATCATCCATTAGCCTTCTGAGGCAATGAGCAAACACATTGTACCATTAGAACACTGGAGTGAGAGTTGCTGGAAATGGGCCTCTATACACCTATGGAGATATTGCACCAAAAACCAGACATTTGCAGCTAGAATAGTCATTTACCACATTAGCAATGTATAGAGTGGATTTCTGATTAGTTTAAAGTGATCTTCATTGAAAAGAACAGTGCTTTTCTTTCAAAAATAAGGACATTTCAAAGTGACCCCAAACTTTTGAACTTTTGTATGTCAAGAAAAATATCATCCCACCCACGGAGGCTGGAGAATGTCCGTGAGATTGAATTTCTCGACTGAATATGTATGCCTCTGTTGACCTACGGGTATGTTGACCATGTGTACCACAGTGCCAGATGTCATCAGGTACAAATTTATAACACAGTGTTTGCATTTTCTGCATACTGTTCCGCTTTCTTATTGGTAACGCTGACCAGCTTGAACTGTGTGCTCATAGGCCGACATATTATTTTATGCTCGGCTTAGTGTTACTTCTAGGTTCTGATTTGATGTTCTTACTTATATGATATCAGTAGTTAAAATTAAAGACATGCTATCTCAGTTCCTGATTACTATTATGGGTCAATCTGGTCGGCCATAGTTGGTTATCTGTTGACATTACACTTGATGGCATGCAATGTTAATTAAGGAAGTAAGGCTGTATAACCTTGCTACACCACATGATTAGCCTAATACATCCTCTCCCAAGAATCATAATCTAATGCCGCTTTTCCACTACAAACGCGGCTGAGCCATGCCGTGCTGAGTCGAGCTGAGCGGGGCTGTTGGAGTTGCATTTCGACTACAACCGCGCTGAACCGTGCTGGCTGGAAGTGGGTGGACACATTGGGTGGAGTTAGCGAAAGTGGGTGGACGTCACGTGATGTCGTTAAGCAGCGCAAACAGTGACATCAGTGATCTTTTAAGCGGTAGTCTCACGACCCGGATAGTAAACAATAAACATGGAGGACATGGAGTCGTTAGTGTTGCTGGTCTTGGTGCTGTGGCTTGTTGTCACCGACAACGCCAACAGATACTGGCAAGAGCGTATAGATGAGGCGAGGCGCATAAGGCTTCAGAAATTCTCGTAATTCTCCTTCTTCCAGGTTTACGGTGTTTACAGATCCCAGCGTGCTCGCGGGGCGTGTGTGGGCATGTGAGGACACTCCTCCCCACCAATCAGTGCACAGGGGAGTGCCTGCTCACGCCCCCAGCCTCACTCGGCACGGTTTGGCTCGCTTCAGCCCCACTCCAAAACCGTGCGAGTTTTAGGGGCTAAGCAGGGCTGAAGCGAGCTGAGTCGTGCTGTTTTTTGGTAGTCGAAACGCGAGCCGTGTCGGGCTGAAGTGAGCTGAAGCGAGCTGAAGTGAGCTGAAAAAGGGTAGTGGAAAAGGGCCATAAGTTTACTATGCATAGCTAAAAAATGTACTACTTTGCTTTTTCTTATTTTCTTTACACTACCGTTCAAAAGTTTGGGGTCACTTTGAAATGTCCTTATTTTTGAAAGAAAAGCACTGTTCCTTTCAATAAAGATCACTTTAAACTAATCAGAAATCCACTCTATACATTGCTAATGTGGTAAATGACTATTCTAGCTGCAAACGTCTGGTTTTTGGTGCAATATCTCCATAGGTGTATAGAGGCCCATTTCCAGCAACTCTCACTCCAGTGTTCTAATGGTACAATGTGTTTGCTCATTGCCTCAGAAGGCTAATGGATGATTAGAAAACCCTTGTACAATCATGTTAGCACAGCTGAAAACAGTTGAGCTCTTTAGAGAAGCTATAAAACTGACCTTCCTTTGAGCAGATTGAGTTTCTGGAGCATCACATTTGTGGGGTCGATTAAATGCTCAAAATGGCCAGAAAAATGTCTTGACTATATTTTCTATTCATTTTACAACTTATGGTGGGAAATAAAAGTGTGACTTTTCATGGAAAACACAAAATTGTCTGGGTGACCCCAAACTTTTGAACGGTAGTGTATATGATATCAGTAGTTAAAATTAAAGACATGCTATCTCAGTTCCTGATTACTATTATGGGTCAATCTGGTCGGCCATAGTTGGTTATCTGTTGACATTACACTTGATGGCATGCAATGTTAATTAAGGAAGTAAGGCTGTATAACCTTGCTACACCACATGATTAGCCTAATACATCCTCTCCCAAGAATCATAATCTAAGTTTACTATGCATAGCTAAAAAATGTACTACTTTGCTTTTTCTTATTTTCTTTATGTTTGAGGCTCGACGGGAGCCTGAGCGCTTCGCTTCATAGTTCTCCCAACCATAAGCACTTAATGTGTGGATTTATTTCTGAGGGTTGTTGTAATCACCTTGTACGTGTGGGTGATGGGGGGTGGGTAACTACTGGACCTATGTACGAGCAATCTACTCTGCCAGACTTATTTTTGTTTATGTTTGTTTTTGTGTCCTTGGGTTTCATAATGGTGCTAATTTCTCTGTGTACACTAGATGGCCAATATAAATAACACCAGAGGTTATGATGGTTGCCCTGCTAATTTCATAAGTTGGAACGTTAAATCACTTAATCATCCAGTGAAATTTAAAAAGGTATTCTCACACCTAAAACAGTTCAGAGTAGATATTGCATTCTTACAAGAGACCCATATACGTTCTTGTGATAGATCTCGTCTTGTTAGGGGATGGGCTGGTCAGGTGTATCAGTCCAATTTCTGCTCAAAGGCTCGGGGTGTTGCAATTATGATAAGTAAAAATGTACAGTTCACGGCATCTCATGTGCGGGCTGACTCTGCAGGGCGATATGTGATCGTGGTAGGCAAATTATATTCGCTCCCAGTTATTTTAGCGTGTATTTATGCTCCGAACTGGGATGATCCTCCATTCTTCACGAATTTTTTTTCTCACTTACCAGATATGACTTCACATCGTCTTATACTTGGTGGTGACATTAATTGTGCACTTTCTCCTCTCTTAGATAGGAGTGTTTCTAGGAGGGCATCCCTGTCGAAGTCGGCAAAATCTATTCAGCTCTTTCTGAAGACCTACGGTGTAGCGGATGTGTGGCGGTTTCGCAACCCCACCTCCAGAGCATACTCTTAATACTCCCCGGTTCACAAGACGTATTCACATCTCGATTACCTTTTCCTGGATAAAAGAATTCTGCATCTTACAAAAGAATGTGACTACGGGGCTATGGTCATCTCGGATCATGGCCCCTTAATCATGAAAATGTACATTCCCGACACACGGTCATCATACCGTCCATGGCGGTTTAACCCCTTGCTTCTGTCAGAAGATGGGTTTACTAAGTTCATATCATCTGAAATCAAAATGTTTCTTGACATCAATCAAACCCCAGGGATGTCGTCATCCACTGTATGGGAGTCGCTAAAGGCATATTTAAGGGGCCAAATTATTTCGTACTGTGAAAATAAAAATAGGACTAGCACTGAGCGTACTAAAAAATTAACAGATGAGATATTAGAATTAGACAGGCTGCATCCCCATCAGCAGACATACTCAAAAAACGCTTGTCATTACAGACAGAGTTTGAGCTCCTGTCCACCAGACAGGCTGAATATTTGATTTCCAAATCAAGACATGGTTATTATGAGCATGGGGAAAAGTCCGGCCGAGCACTTGCTCACCAGCTGCGCCAAAGAACTGCTAATCAAACCATCCCTGTAGTTAATAATGAATGTGGTATAAAATGCACTGACAATGAGAAAATCAATTCCTGTTTCAAGAAATTCTACCAATTATTGTAAACTTCAGATGTGCCCACCAATCCCTCTGTCCTAGAGGACTTTTTTAAATCCCTGAAAATGCCTTCTGTAAGTGTAGAACTCTCGGCTGAACTGGAAAGGGATTTCTCAGTTAAGGAGATAGTGCCAGCAATCGGGGCCATGCAAAGTGACAAATCTCCTGGACCAGATGGTTTCCCAACTGAATTTTTCAAAAAGTTTTCCGACCAGTCATTTCCTCTGTTATTGTCAGTGTTTGAAGAATCCTTAGTCACCAATTCCTTGCCCCAAACTATGCGTCAAGCAGTCATCTCTTTATTACTTAAAAAGGATAAAAATCCCTTCAATTGTAGCTCATACCGCCCTGTCTCGCTGCTGAATACAGACGCAAAGATTCTTGCCAAAATTTTGGCGCGTCGTCTTGAAAACATTGTTCCCTCTATTATTTCATCCGACCAGACAGGATTTATAAAAAAAATCGCTATTCATTTTTTAATATCAGGCGTTTATTTAATATCCTTTATTGTCCCACTCCACCCGATCCTGGGAAAATTGAGGTGATGCTCTCACTCGATGCTGAAAAAGCGTTTGATCGGGTGAAGTGGGACTATCTCTTCAAGACTTTGGAAGCGTTTAATTTCGGCCCTAAATTCATCTCCTGGATTAGAATCCTATACACACTCCCGATGGCTGCAGTTCACACCAATAATAATTTATTCACCTATTTTGAGCTGAAGCGGGGTACGAGACAGGGGTGTCCTCTGTCACCACTTTTGTTTGCTGTTGCACTTGAGCCACTTGCATTAGCCCTGAGGCAGTGCTCCACCATCAAGGGGATACACCGGGCAGGTTTGGAGCATAAAGTCTCACTCTGTGCCGATGACATGTTATTATTTATATCGGACCCCCTCTCAAGCCTTCCTGAATTATCGACTTTACTCACAAAGTTCGGAAGATCATCTGGCTATAAAGTCAACTTTGAGAAAAGCGAACTTATGCCTATCTCTTCTGTAGATAGATCATACTTTGGGATGACCCCTTTTAAATTTAGTCCTAACAAAATAAAATATTTAGGTATTTGGGTCACACGTAATCACAAAGATCTCTATAAGGCTAATTATCATCCCCTCTTAATTAATCTTAAACAAGACCTGGAGCGTTGGGACCCTCTCCCTCTCTCCTTAGGGGGGAGGATTAATACGATTAAGATGAACGTTCTCCCTAAGTTTTTATATTTATTTCAATGTCTCCCGATTTTTCTAACAAAATCTTTTTTCACCAATTTAAACAGTCAGATTTCATCATTTATTTGACATAAAAAGCAGCCCAGAATTAATAAGACTATATTACAGAGGCCTCGCACGATGGGTGGTATGGCACTTCCAAATTTTATGTATTACCACTGGGCTGCCAATATAAGAGCTTTGCTGTATTGGTTGAGAGATGATGGCTCGGATGTTAATAGTACTGAATGGACAGGGTTGGAGAGAGCATCCATCAGATCTTCCTCCCCGGCAGCTCTATTATGTTCCAAATTACCTTTGGAACAGCCTATCTCAGCCTTCACTATTAATCCAGTTGTTATCCATTCAATTAAAACCTGGAACCAGTTTAGAAGGACCTTTAATCTTACTGATCTTTCACTTGTTACATCATTGATAAAGATGTTCATACATGTCAACCTTTGGTCAATCAAACCTGTATTACCAACCTCCAAAATCCGTATTTCCCTTATAAAATCCTTATAAGATGCAAATTAAAATAATTTACCAAAAATTTGAATGATAATTAACAATGATATATCCAAGTTACTTTTTATTCAATATTAATAACAATAAACCTTCAGAATGAATACAAAGCTCCAATGTTTGACAAAAACACAAAGTGTCACTCTAATGTTCTGAATTGTACTCCATGACAGCTTTTTCTAGCAGTCTGCACCAATACCTCACGAGGCTGCATGTCACAGCAAGTGTCTGTGTTGATCTTGCCGGAGTGCCCATTCAGAATCTTTTCAGTCGCTAGTGAAAGTCGCTCAGGTGGAAATACGCTTTTCAAACAAAATGTTACTTCCTGGTTGGCGGGATTCTCGCAATGCGGTGTGCGCATGATCAAAAGTGGAACGAAGTCTCACTACCACAAGATAACGCGCGATTTCATAAGACTCTTTACTGGCTGTGTGTGCTTTCTGTGGTGTACAGTACGTTTGTAAATGTTATGCGCTCTTTTATCATCGTGGGAATTGATTATAGCTCTAAATAAATATTGAAGTTTTTTTAAAGAATCCGTATAACTTTATTTGTACGCCCGTATACTACGTTTATTGAATCAAATCCGTATAAAATACGGACATTCCGTATAGGTTGACATGTATGTATGTTTGTTCCGTCAATGATGGATGAAGTTTTTAATGTCTGGACGGGAAGTGGAATAGGTACACTATCTGACCTCTACATGGAAAATAAGTTTGCCCCATTTGTACAGTTACAACAGAAATATGGTCTTCACAAATCTCACTTCTACAGGTATTTGCAGCTTAGAGGTTTTGTGGCTTCCAACTCCGACTGTTTCGCACTGAGCCCTCCTGAATCTCTGCTTGAAACAATTTTAAAATGTAAAGTTGACATGAAAAAAATAATAGGCAGAATTTATACATTACTCAATACACATAACAGGAACAATCTGGATAGCCTTAGGATAAAGTGGGAATCTGACCTAGATGAAACAATTTCAGAGGAAATATGGCAAAAATTATTCAGCGAATTTATTCTTCCTCTATATGCCTCAGACACACTGTGGTTCAATTCAAGATAGTCCACCGTCTTCATTGGACCAAAGAGAGATTGTCTAGGATTAAGACGGATATCGACCCTACATGTGATCGATGCAGACAGGCTCCTGCCACATTACTGCACATGTTTTGGTCGTGCCCTATGCTATACAGTTTTTGGCATTCTATCTTTGAGGCATTCTCCAGAATATGTGGGAAAACTGTGTACCCATCCCCTCTGATTTCACTATTCGGTGTGGCCCCAGTGGCACGGTGCCTCTTTTTCTGGGAACCACCTAGCCATGATGGCCTTCTGCTCTTTGTTGGCCAGGAGACTTATCCTGTTTAAATGGAAAGATGCTTTCCCCCCAACATATGACCAGTGGATTAGGGAGGTCATGAGTCATGTTCATTTAGAAAAAATTAGATATATGGTAAGAGGGACCACCAGGAAATTCTGTCATTTGGCAGCCATTTATTTCCTTTGTTGAAGGCACGGCAGCTGTTAACATATCTATGTAACCCAAATGTATATTTGTACCCGTTTTTTTTTTTTTTACTCCACTCTGTCCGTTATGGTCTTCTTTTTTTTTTTTTTTAATTTATTTACCTATTTTGTGTATGTGTCGATGTCTGGATGTATTAAAATTTGCTTGGGGTCCAGTACATGTGGGTGGGGGGCATTGGGAGGTTTGTTTGTATGGACAGGAACTCGATTTGATTGTCTCATGTGTGAATTGTATTTTTTTGTTTGTTTGTTTGTTTGTTATATTTGAAAAATAAAAAAAGACCTTGATAAAAAAAAAGGTTATTATAACTTGTTCTGATGTGTTATTTCTATAGTGTAGTAAGGATGTAAGGATGCCCCACAAAATCTGAGCCCAATAAATGGATAGACAATTTAAAAACATGTTCTTATAGCAGAGACAAATGTATAATCGTTGGCATGATTTCTGTAGAGACGCTGACTTAATATTTAATATAAAAAGAGTCTCCAGTGTCAGCGCTCTGTAACAATCAGCAGTAAAGCTTTAAGTACATTTTTCACCAAAGTCTTCAGTTTTCTGTTTTTTCAATAATGACAACATAAAAATAAATGTCAAAGTGCTGCTTTTTTCCTTCATCATGTTAACTTCAAGAGACTGGTGAGAGAATGACCAGCTGTTATAACGCAAGTGATAACAAGAACTAAAACTTGTTTCATAGCTATTCCAGAACATTAAATGTAACTATACATGGATAAAATATATGACATCATACATGTACCTGCAAATCAGCTGCTGTGCTAAAAGTAGGGGTGGGCAAAAATATCGATACGGCGATATATCGCGATATTTTGTCTTCCGATTCAATATCGATACTCAAAATTTGAATATCGATATTTTTTCAAATAATAAATCATGTTTCAGATGGGTTGTAAATCCAGTACGACTTCCGCACCTCCGCTCCGCAAGGTGTCGCTGTGCCGCTACCTCACTGCAAGGCACTCTTCGTCTTCTCTTTTTTTCCCGGTGGTTGCAGTGAGGAAAAAAAAACAAGCAAGCATGGCTGTTAATGTAAACCTAGAGACGCCGCCGAACTTTAAGGCAGATGTTTGGAGGCACTTTGGATTCCAAAGGAAAGGAGAAAAAAAAAAACAGTGAGCTGGACAAAGAGTACGCACTTTGCAAAACCTGTTTCGCTCCAATTAGATATTCAGGTAACACAACAAACTTGCGAACTTACTTAGCACGACACCACCCCGACATATTAGCTCAGCCGGAGCCGCCGAAACCCGACCCGAAGCAAACTACACTGGACAGCGCCAAAGTCCTCCCGTCTACTTCAGTGATGTGTGACTTACTGTAACTGTGAACTTAATTTTGTCATTTAAGGCCAAAGGCAAGAAGCTGCACTTTATTTTGCATTTTCAATTTTAGTGTGTGTGAGACACTGCATTTTATTTTGAGTATTTACTCAAAGTTCAGAAGAAACGTGATTCACTGAGGTTTCAATTCAGTTTCAGTGTGTGGACACTGACCCACACTGCACTTTGTTTCATAATTGTGCTCAGGGAGACTAAGATGCACACTGCACTTTTCAATGTGTTCCAGACAGTGTGTTGTTCCTGCAAATATGTTGTAACTTGCGCTTGTATAGTTACAATAAAATGGCATGGATAATTAGAATTACATTGTTTTGACTCAGTTTGTCCCATGAATTATCACTATCATCTGATGTACATACAACTCGGATTTTAAGATGCATAATGCGTTTACATTTTTCAGTGAACTATGTAGAATATCGCAATATATCGCAGTATCGTATCGTGACTCAAGTATCGTGATGCGTATCGTATCGTGACTCAAGTATCGTGATGCGTATCGTATCGTGAGGTCCTTGGCAATACCCACCCCTAGCTAAAAGAGGAATAAAACACTTTGGGACATGATGTCATTGTGATAATAAGAAGCCAAGAAGCCTTTGTCACACATACACTCAAGTACAGACTTTTATTTGTCACAAATAAAAGCTTTATTTGTCATACCCAGAGCAGTGGGCAGCTATGCTACAGCGCCCGGCGAGCAGTTGGGGGTTAGGTCCCCATGCTCAAGGGCACTTCAGCCCAACCTTAGGCCATGGCTGCCTCATGTTACCCTAACAGCATGTCTTTGGACTGGGGGAAACCGGAGGAAACCCACACACACACGGGGAGAACATGCAAACTCCACACAGAAAAGCCCCCGTCGGCTGCTGCGCTCAAACCCAGAACCTTCTCGCTGTGAGGCAATAGCGCTAACCAACAGCAATTCTGTTTTGCATCGCACCAGCTTATTGTTGATTATTTCTCTAAAACAGCACACCCTGTGTTTTATTCCACATTCATTATATTGCTTCAAAAACAAAATTACTCAACTGGTTGCACTGAATTTCAACATGGTCCGTTACGATTTATAAGGCATGCCTTGACATCCTTATGGTTTGTTTAAAGAAGTGTCAAGCTTCCACGTGCCCTCTTCCATATGCCTCTGGATCCAGCACACTTATAGCAGCCAAATAACCAGAGCTCCAAACATCCGCTAACCTTTATCTCAACATATCCCTGAATCCCTGTAGTCAACAACTCCCTCCCAATGTGGGATGTTTACTTTTCCCACTAAGGTCACTTAACCCAGCTGGTAGTGCCAGGGACGAGAGAATGTGTGGAATTTACAGTTAGAGCCAAGATTCTTTAAGGCTACACAGTACAATGCACAACCTTCCACGTCAGCACAGTTGAAGAAAGTCGGAGTTCATCTCAGGTTTTCCACATCTGCAGAAGACAGAACCAAACCGTAGTGCCACTCATCTTTGGACAGAAAATACAGTACGGCCAATGGAAATCAGAGATTTGAAAATGCTAGATGTTATATATGGAGCACCGAATTATGGGAATTATGGGATGCATCTGTGCCAGCAGTCTTTGATAAACAACTAGAAGCTATGATCATGACACACTTTATTTCCATTTTGCTTTTAAAAAACTATTTGAATACCCTGAATGTTACAAAACAAAGGGCTGAATATTAATGTGCCAAGTTTATTCAAAGTGCTAGATGAACTTGTTTGCTTTTGAAAAGATATCATGTGTAACCGGGATACCCAAGATGACTCACTGTTCAGTTGGTGAACCATTTTTGTATCACTTTTCATGAAATCACACAACACTACACTTTTAAAATGCACTCTTTTGAAAAAAGTCAATAAAGTTAAAGGTTATACACCAACCACGATTTGAGAAATGTAAAGAGTTGTTTAAAGATATAAAAATACTGTAATTCCAGCGTTATGGACGTGACACTTGAACTCAAAATGGCAACAAATGACCCAGTGCATGTTTTATTGTCTCCCAGTATTTAAACAGGTGTTGCATATTTTAAGGCTGTACCATACTGGAGAAGTGATAGAACAAGAACAATTCCCATAGTACATCTAGGGCATGCCAGAAAATGCCAATAAAAGATGCGTTATGGATGTGACAGAAAAAGTATCACTTTTCTTGGGTGACTGTACATTTTTATCAAACTCTGTGAAATTGTAAACCTAATGTCGAAATGGAGATATCCATTTGATAGAGGGGTCCAAGGTGAATATTAAAAAAATCTTTGTTTAAAATATTTTGTATTTCATGCAGAGTTTCGGAAGGAAAAGTCAGCGTTATGGATGCGACGAAATTCCGTTATGGATGTGACGCGTCTGAAATAGACATGGCATATGTTTAGAAAATCAGCAATTTAACCACCATAACCCTTTGAAAAACTCTCTAAATATCAGCTAAAACTATCAAAGTTCTTAAATAATATTTAGGATGGCTATTGTTTTGCTGTTTTGTGGATTTTAGCATACATTTCTGTGGCTTGTGGCAATAATATAGAATTGTACATGATCAAGTTGATTTTAGCTTGGGTTTTACATTATAAGAAAGAAAGACTGACAGTGACATATTAGGTTGGTTACAAATTGGTTCAACTTATTCACATCTGTAAAATACAGGCCTAGGTGAGATCTCTGGGACTGGTTTTGATGTATTACATGTTGCTTTATTTTTGCATGGTGAGGTTGACATTTACATGGAATTGCCCACATACCTTATAATCTCAAGATCTTGAGTCGTTGTCGATAAAATATCTATTGAGCTGATGGTTTACTCATTGCAAAACCAAGTACGTTCAGATGTCACACTTTAACATCAGTCTCAAAGGACAATGTGACATCAATAACATTATTAGGTGTAAATGATCACAGTTAAGGGCGGCACGGTGGTGTAGTGGTTAGTGCTGTCGCCTCACAGCAAGAAGGTCCCGAGTTTGAGCCCAGCGGCCGGCGAGGGCCTTTCTGTGCGGAGTTTGCATGTTCTCCCCGTGTCTGCGTGGGTTTCCTCCGGGTGCTCCGGTTTCCTCCACAGTCCAAAGACATGCAGGTTAGGCTAATTGGTGGCTCTAAATTAACTGTAGATGTGAGTGTGAATGGTTGTTTGTCGTTGTGTCGGCCCTGCGATGACCTGGCGTCTTGTCCAGGGTGTACCCTGCCTCTCGCCCATAGTCAGCTGGGATAGGCTCCAGCTTGCCTGCGACCCTGTAGAACAGGATAAGTGTCTACAGATAATGGATGGATGGATGGATGGATGGATGGATGGATGATCACAGTTAACTGAAGCTGTTTTCAGAAATGTTCGTTGGTTGACGTCATGAGCAAGTAGATTAAAACAAACAAAACAACAGAGCATCAACCAGATATAATGATTCAGTGGATGATGATCACGCTATCATCTGCAGGCTACAAACGCATCAAACTGTGAGTCACGCCACCATTATCTATATCCTTTATACACTATAAAGGTCCTAAAAACAGCCCCACAGCAACATAAGAGAATCAATTCTCAAACCAACATGCTTTAATGCATTATATGGCTGAGTTGGGCAGCACGGTGGTGTCGTGGTTAGCACAGTCGCCTCACAGCAAGAAGGTTCTGGGTTAGAACCCAGCGGCCGGCGAGGGCCTTTCTGTGCGGAGTTTGCATGTTCTCCCCGTGTCTGCATGGGTTTCCTCCGGGTGCTCTGGTTTCCCCCACAGTCCAAAGACATGCGGTTAGGTTAATATGGGACGGCCTTGGGCTGAGGTGCCCTTGAGCCAGGGCTCTACAGTGCGCACATTTCACTCGCATTTGCGAGCGAATTTTTCGGCATGCGAACGACGAAAAAAAACACGCGCATTCGTGCGAGGGCTTCTTGCGGCCGACAATTTAGGAAAGCGCTGAGCACATCACGACGAGTTTAACATTGTAAAATGTATCAAACGTTAAACTGCAAAGTATGTAAATCCAGCGCTGGATAGCCTACCTACTATAGTGTAACGAGTAACGGCCTGTATTGTTGTAAGTGTGTGTGTTCAGTGTTGTGTACGTGCGTGTGTGTGTTCTGCCTGCGCCTATCTCCCTGTCTGTAGTTGCATGCATTGCCTCTGTCTTGCACTGCGGTGGTTCCCATGGTAGCCGGGGGGGGGGGGGGGGGACATGAGATTTCAGCGCTGCAATAAACCTTTAAAATGAAAACCTACTTGTGCCCCCATTTTTTCCCCTGTGCTCCTAAAATTTTTAACTTAGGAGCACGTGTGCTCCTGAAAAAAATGTTAGTGTAGAGCCCTGCCTTGAGCGAGGCACCGAACTCCCAACTGCTCCCCAGGCGCTGTTAGCATGGCTGCCCACTGCTCTGGGTGTGTGTGTGTGTGTGCTCATTGCTCACGTGTGTGTGTGCATGTGTGTGTTCACTGCTTCAGATGGCAAGGCAAGTTTATTTATATAGCACATTTCATACACAATGGCAGTTCAATGTGCTTTACAGAAGTAAAAACAAAAACAGTAAACAATAGAGAAATAAAATTACATAAAATAATTTTATTTTTATTCTAAAACAATTAAAAGAATTAAAAGAAAATATAAGAATTAAACAATAGTAGAAATAAAATAATAAAATGAAGTAGAAGTTCAAATAGGAGGAGAAAAAAAAGAAACCAGCAGAATAGAATAAAGAATAAAATAGAATAAAGTTAAAATTAAAGTAAATTTAAAACATGCAGAGATTTTTTAGGGATTCATCAGATCATTCAACTGAGAGATAACCGAGAGCTGGTTCGGACCGAGCTGAGAAATATATTCGCTATGCAGAGAATAACGGCGTTTTTTAAAAGCAATGATGGTGGAAACAAGAATAAAAGAACGGACAAGGAAGAAAGTGTAGTGAAGAAAGCTAGAACGATGGGAGAAGGTGCGGGAAAATTGTATAATGAGATGGAAAGCACACACCCCAGTGCAAACATTTAGATGGGAACATACAACACAGCAGAAAAACAAATAATATACAGTATATACAAATGGTGCATGTCACAACACAGCAGAAAAACAAAGAATATATATACAACTGGGCGTGTTGAGTTGCAGATGTTAATTGCACATTAGTTATAGAAACTCAGTTCAGCTACAAAACTCAGGATATTGCACTGTATTTGGTATTGCATTGTATTGGGTATGGATGTAAAAGTGTAGAAATATAAATATAAAATATACAAAAGCTATAAAAACTAAAAAGTTGCTCTGTGAGGTTGCACTGTAATAAGTATTGCACTGTATCAGGTAAGTGTGAGAATATTGTCCTTTTAGGTCCTTGTTGGTGCATTGTTGCACCTGCCAGAAGTGGCATCAGTCAGTGCATGTAATTAGCCTTTTTCACATTACGTCACTTGCAGAAGAACCTCACATCCGTTTTCAGCCTTTTGAATGGAAGAAGAGGCGGCATGCTAATCTGCTGGCTAACAAGTAGCAACCATAGAAAGTCAGTAAACTTCCTTTCCAAAACAAGGCAGATAGGTGACTGGAATGGTCGCTAACAATACGTAATGATAAACAACAATGCGCAATATTATCAATCTTATCTGTGAATGACACAGTTTTGTTAACATATGTTGCCGCCGTATACCTCTTCTTCCATTCAAAAACAGATATGAGTTCCCCTGCAAGTGACGTAATGTGAAAAAGGCTAGTTGTTCAAGGTGGTTATGGCCTGTGGGAAAAAACTGTTTTTGAGTCTGTTGGTCCTTGCTTTGATGCACCTGTAACGCCTGCCTGAGGGCAGCAAGTCAAAGAACTCAGAGCCAGGATGGGAGCTGTCCTTGATGATGATGTTAGCTCTGCTGAGCTCTGCTCTCTGTTTAGCTACTGTTTGTTCATTCATTCAGTTGTTCGTTATTCATTTGTTTGTTCATTCATTCATTCGTTCATTCATTCATTCTCAATTGAATTTTGAGTTTTATGTGTTGGTGTGTCTAAGGTTTGCGCTGCAATAAACCTTTAAAATGAAAACCTACTTGTGCCCCCATTTTTTTCCCTGTGCTCCTAAAATTTTTAACTTAGGAGCACGTGTGCTCCTGAAAAAAAAAGTTAGTGTAGAGCCCTGCCTTGAGCGAGGCACCTAACTCCCAACTGCTCCCCAGGCGCTGTTAGCATGGCTGCCCACTGCTCTGGGTGTGTGTGTGTGTGTGTGCTCATTGCTCACGTGTGTGTGTGCATGTGTGTGTTCACTGCTTCAGATGGCAAGGCAAGTTTATTTATATAGCACATTTCATACACAATGGCAGTTCAATGTGCTTTACAGAAGTAAAAACAAAAACAGTAAACAATAGAGAAATAAAATTACATAAAATAATTTTATTTTTAGGGCGGCACGGTGGTGTAGCGGTTAGCGCTGTCGCCTCACAGCAAGAAGGTCCTGGGTTCGAGCCCCGGGGCCGGCGAGGGCCTTTCTGTGCGGAGTTTGCATGTTCTCCCCGTGTCCGCGTGGGTTTCCTCCGGGTGCTCCGGTTTCCCCCACAGTCCAAAGACATGCAGGTTAGGTTAACTGGTGACTCTAAATTGACTGTAGGTGTGAATGTGAGTGTGAATGGTTGTCTGTGTCTATGTGTCAGCCCTGTGATGACCTGGCGACTTGTCCAGGGTGTACCCCGCCTTTCGCCCATAGTCAGCTGGGATAGGCTCCAGCTTGCCTGCGACCCTGTAGAAGGATAAAGCGGCTAGAGATAATGAGATGAATTTTATTTTTATTCTAAAACAATTAAAAGAATTAAAAGAAAATATATTGAATTAAACAATAGTAGAAATAAAATAATAAAATGAAGTAGAAGTTCAAATAGGAGGAGAAAAAAAGAAACCAGCAGAATAGAATAAAGAATAAAATAGAATAAAGTTAAAATTAAAGTAAATTTAAAACATGCAGAGAAAGTAAAGATTATAAAAAATGTAAAGAAGACAATATTAATTATTTAACAGAAAGCATCTGAAAACAGCTTGGTCTTTAACCTAGATTTGAAGCTGCCAACAGCAGGAGCATTTTTAATGTCCTCTGGCAGTTGGTTCCATAGCTGTACTGCATAGTAGCTAAAAGCTGCTTCACCATACTTTGTTTTAATAACTGGTTTTAATAGTAAATTTTTCTGTTTTGATCTGGTAGATCTGATTGGGTTAGGCCGCTGCAACATATCAGAGAGGTAATTGGGCCCTGTACCATTTAGAGATTTGTATACCAGCAGCAATACTTTAAAGTCAATTCTGTAGCTTACTGGAAGCCAGTGAAGGGACCTTAGAATTGGAGTAATGTGCTCTGTTCTTTTTGTTCGTGTGAGAAAAAAATGATGTGCGAGTTGGGTTAAATGCAGAGAGGAAATTTCACAAGTGTGTGATGAATAAAGTCATGCTTTCTTTCTTTCTTTCTTTCTTCTCCCACTGCATATGCACAGTGGTTATACATGGAAGAACACAGTTTTAAATGCTCGTAATATTATTAGTACATGAATCCTGGTTAAAAAACAAACAAACCCAAAACATTAATACACTCTCAGAAAACAAATTACATTATTGTACCGGCGGCACGGTGGTGTAGTGGTTAGCGCTGTCGCCTCACAGCAAGAAGGTCCTGGGTTCGAGCCCCGGGGCCGGCGAGGGCCTTTCTGTGCGGAGTTTGCATGTTCTCCCCGTGTCCGCGTGGGTTTCCTCCGGGTGCTCCGGTTTCCCCCACAGTCCAAAGACATGCAGGTTAGGTTAACTGGTGACTCTAAATTGACCGTAGGTGTGAATGTGAGTGTGAATGGTTGTCTGTGTCTATGTGTCAGCCCTGTGATGACCTGGTGACTTGTCCAGGGTGTACCCCGCCTTTCGCCCATAGTCAGCTGGGATAGGCTCCAGCTTGCCTGTGACCCTGTAGAAGGATAAAGCGGCTAGAGATAATGAGATGAGATGAGATTATTGTACCTTTAGGGGTACAACAGCTTGTCAATGGGGCAGTACCCTCGAAGGTACTTCCATCCATCCATTATCCATAACGGCTTATCCTGTGCAGGAGCCTATCCCAGCTGACTATGGGCGAGAGGTGGGGTACACCCTGAACAAGTCACCAGGTCATCACAGGACTGACACATAGGCCCTGTCCACACGGCAACGGATTCAGGTGAATCTGATAAAATTTATCGTTTCGGCCTGGCGTCCACACGGCACCGGCGTTTTGGGTGCCCCAAAACGATATTTTTTGAGAACGGGTTCCAGAGTGGAAAAACCTGCCAACGGCGCTGCTGCAAAGTCGTCTGGATGAGTAGAACGGATTTGTTTACGATGACGGCACAACCACATGACTAGAACAAGCAGCACTCTTGCGCGCATCATCTGTCACTTCTTTTCACTGCTTTTTTTAATGTACCAATCACTTTTGTATATAGTATTCTTTAGTGTGGATTTAGTAAACTGTATGGGTGTTGTACATAGACAAGTGACTCAAACCATTTCTTGCCTGCTTTCTATTGGATAAGAATCTTTTGAAATTGTTTACACATTAACCTGACTGACCTGCCAGACAGACAATTTACACCTGCTTTGATGAACAGAAAGTACAGCCTTCCATACAAAGCAACAGTTACCTGACTATAATGGAGGCAGAGGGGAAAAGGGTCAGAAGACCCTTCAACAGACTGTTTTGTATGAACCACTGCATTGCATTCACTTTTGCATACAGCTTTTCTTTTAAATAAACAAGTAACTGAACCATGTCTTGAATTTCTTTTTATTGGATAAGACTGCTTTTCAAAATGTTCACACACAATATAAAAAGTTATATAAATTATATAAAAATGCTTTTCAAAATGTTCACACACAATAAGAAAATTAAGTTATATAAAACTATGCACACTAATAAAACTAATTTGTACACACAGAAGGCACGATTTCCTCGCGTAGTCGCAGCCATCTTCTTCTTCTTGTTGTTGTGTGCTTGTTCCTGTGAGTGCTTCACGCCGGGTAGAGGAAGGGGTTTATGCGCATGCGTCCTACTTCTTCTACTGTTCTGGTGTCTCCGATGGGACCGTCTTACAGCGCACGTAGAGGTGTGGCATGTGTATTGCATCGTTTTCAGCAAGCGTTGCGTTGCCATATGTACCTGATATTTTACTGATCCGTTGCCCAGGTGGACGCGATATTTTTTTTACCCGCTAAAAAAAAAATTTCGTTGCCGTTGTCATGTAGCCATAGAGACAAACAACCATCCAAACTCACATTCACACCAACGGTCAATTTGGAGTCACCAATTATCCTAACCTGCATGTCTTTGGACTGTGGGGGAAACCGGAGCACCCGGAGGAAACCCACGCGGACACGGGGAGAACATGCAAACTCCGCACAGAAAGGCCCTCACCGGCCACTGGGCTCGAACCCAGAACCTTCGTGCTGTGAGGCGACAGTGATAACCACTACACCACCGTAACGCCCTCTAAGGTACTCATTTGTACCATTTATATACTGATTGGGAACATATATGTACCTTTTTGACCCTAAAAAGGTACACATAGCTATCTTGAAGTCCAGTATTGAGCCCTGTGGGGTACATTAATGTAGATTGTACCTTAGGGGACAGAAATGGCCTCCTACTGTACCCCTATTCCTGACAGTGTAGTCACCAATGTGCCAAATACTGGAGGACACTACCAGAGATTTTGCGAGAGATTATTCAGTAGAGTATTCCAGTCCGAGTTGAAAGGCGTGAAACTGAAACAGCAGAAGTTTCACCACAGACGTTAGCACTATTTCATCATTTTTGTAACACACTGAAGATTTATTAACACGAGAAGACTAACTCATGCAAACCCTGACCAGACAGTCTTCAAATTTTATAATTTGCCCAAATTACTGCAATTCAATAGGAATTAATAAACACTGCTGCCATATCAACAGAGGATAAGACAGCCTGTCTGCACACAGCTGTAAACAGTAAACAAATGCCTCAATTGATGGAAGATTTAATAAGTACTCACTTATTAGTATTCTTATTACATGTTATTAAATAGCTTTATTAGCAAAGAAATGAGTCAGCATAATGTGCACCTCTGTCTTTACCTGGATGGTTCAGCTATCTGTACAGTCAAACTTTTATGGAGCTTTGTGGGCGTCACTACATGCAAATGAGCTGCGTCAGGAACGAGATCTCATCTCATTATCTCAAGCCGCCTTATCCTGTTCTACAGTGTCACAGGCAAGCTGGAGCCTATCCCAGCTGACTACGGGCGAAAGGCGAGGTACACCCTGGACAAGTCGCCAGGTCATCACAGGGCTGACACATAGACACAGACAACCATTCACACTCACATTCACACCTACGGTCAATTTAGAGTCACCAGTTAACCTAACCTGCATGTCTTTGGACTGTGGGGGAAACCGGAGCACCCGGAGGAAACCCACGCGGACACGGGGAGAACATGCAAACTCCGCACAGAAAGGCCCTCGCCGGCCACGGGGCTCGAACCCGGACCTTCTTGCTGTGAGGCGACAGCGCTAACCACTACACCACCGTGCCGCCCCAGGAACGAGATTTACGAGAAATTTTAGTTTGGCTTTACTTACTCAAACATTTACACACAATGGTCACATTATCCTTTGAAACTCACTCCAGTGTGTGATGCCTGAATAAACCTGGTACCTCCTTTAGCACTTGTCTCTCTATTGGCTTTAAGACAATGACTAAATCTGAAATATCTACACAGGATCAGGTACAACTGTCAGGAACACTTGTAACTGATAACCGTTACATGACCCACTTACATTGTGTAAACTATCAGAACATGTATATATGTAGTACTTTCTCTTTTAAAGGCTTGTATTTGATCAGTATCAGAGCACTGGCATTTAAAACCACAAAAATACCCATCAACTAAACGAATTACAAATGGGCACTAAAAATCGATGTACATGCCATTTGGTTTCTAAAGCGATTGAAACAGGAACTTAGCTCAGTTTCATCATTTTTGCTAGAACAGATACTGTCAATCTTTCAAGTGTCAGCAAAAATGACTTGCACAATCAATTTAATTTTTTGACATTGCATCACGGTGGTGTAGTGGTTAGCGCTGTTGCCTCACAGCAAGAAGGTCCGGGTTCGAGCCCAGCGGCCGGCGAGGGCCTTTCTGTGTGGAGTTTGCATGTTCTCCCCGTGTCCGCGTGGGTTTCCTCCAGGTGCTCCGGTTTCCCCCACAGTCCAAAGACATGCAGGTTAGGTTAACTGGTGACTCTAAATTGACCGTAGGTGTGAATGTGAGTGTGAATGGTTGTCTGTGTCTATGTGTCAGCCCTGTGATGACCTGGCGACTTGTCCAGGGTGTACCCCGCCTTTCACCCGTAGTCAGCTGGGATAGGCTCCAGCTTGCCTGCGACCCTGTAGAACAGGTTAAGCGGCTACAGATGATGGATGGATGGATGGATGGATGGATGGATGAACATTGCATCATAAAGAAAACCTCTCGTTATTTTTTCAGTGTTTTCATTTCTTGAGGCCATGGCTAGGAAAATCTAATGAGAGAGTGACTTGTCTTTCCTGTAGTCAAAACAACTGGCATGTTTACTCAAAAGTTCCTGGTTACAGACGTTGTGATTTTCATGCAACTGTTGCCATTGCCCTTACACACCATATTGTTGCTCTTTCACTCAATACCCGGGCACTGAGAGAGTCTATCTGCTCAAACAAAATCTATTTACAATATAATGTCTGGGCTTGTATCCAAAGACACAGCTTCATTCCTAATGTATACCATTTATGATTCCTGTTGTGTATACTTTGCTACACTTTATAGATAGCTAGAGAGAGAGGGAGAGGAGAAACCAGATCATCTTCCACAATGAATTTTAAATCGGTTTGCTTCAGTGTAATCAGTCCAATGGGAACCGATTAGTATCATGTGACTTATGGTAAGTCAAATTAAACTGCCATTTTCTCTCAGTAAAGGAAGGGCTGGATTAAATGCATTCTGTATAGTCTTCTGGCTTTATACACCACATGAATGTTTTTTGATGACAATAATAATAATCCCAAAAAGACAACAAGCAAAAAGGATCCGTGACTGAAGCGGAGTGCATTACAAGTCAAACAGCTTTAGAAAAAGTTTAGAACCTGTTATAATATTCGGTACTTCACTGAATTTACAGCTCCAGTCTATTTGTAGGGTGGCACGGTGGTGTAGTGGTTAGCGCTGTCGCCTCACAGCAAGAAGGTCCTAGGTTCGAGCCCCGGGGCCGGCGAGGGCCTTTCTGTGTGGAGTTTGCATGTTCTCCCCGTGTCCACGTGGGTTTCCTCCGGGTGCTCCAGTTTCCCCCACAGTCCAAAGACATGCAGGTTAGGTTAACTGGTGACTCTAAATTGACCGTAGGTGTGAATGTGAGTGTGAATGGTTGTCTGTGTCTATGTGTCAGCCCTGTGATGACCTGGCGACTTGTCCAGGGTGTACCCTGCCTTTCGCCCGTAGTCAGCTGGGATAGGCTCCAGCTTGCCTGCGACCCTGTAGAAGGATAAAGCGGCTAGAGATAATGAGATGAGATGAGTCTATTTGTAGTGCACACATGCAGTTTTCCTTGGCACAAATTAGCTTGTAGATACAAGCTGAACTAATTATGAGCGATAAATAATACTGTGTTTGAGAAAAGAAGGTGCTGGGAAACAACCAACTGTGGGCAACACCAAAGGCCAAATGATATCCTGTTTTGTTATAAAATCAAGGTTGGCGTGATGAAAAGATAAAGAGTGATGATTTTGCCCATAACACGAGATGGGAAAGTCTCAAAAAGTATCAGCGCTCTCCGAAGATAAGCGTTAACTATGTCTTTACACGTGTACATGTTGTTCTCACAGAAGTGAAGTGGAAATTCCCATACTAGATCACATCATATCATAAGGTCTGATATGAACAGTTTACTGATAGTCTCACAGGTAGAAGTGAGTCACTTTACATGTTTTAATGGAATACTGCCATCTATCGGTGTGATCTTAGGACTCTTAAGCCATGGAGAAAAGGCACGGCTAGTTTTTCTTTGAAGGCAAACTCCACCCTAAAATACAATGCAATTATCAGGTGAGCACACCTGAAACTTTCAATGCCTTCCAAGCAGGCAATAAGATTTAAATAGAAAATGTGTATATTAACTGTTCACTACAAACAAAATAAAAACAAAATATGGGGCGGCACGGTGGTGTAGTGGTTAGTGCTGTCACCTCACAGCAAGAAGGTCCTGGGTTCGAGCCCCGTGGCCGGCGAGGGGCTTTCTGTGCGGAGTTTGCATGTTCTCCCCGTGTCCGCGTGGGTTTCCTCCGGGTGCTCCGGTTTCCCCCACAGTCCAAAGACATGCAGGTTAGGTTAACTGGTGACTCTAAATTAACTAAGTGTGAACGTGAATGGTCATTTGTCTCTGTGTCAGCCCTGCGATAACCTGGCGACTTGTCCAGGGTGTACCCCGCCTCTCGTCCATCGTCAGCTGGGATAGGCTCCAGCTTGCCTGCGACCCTGTAGAACAGGATAAGTGGCTACAGATAATGAATGGATGGATGGAAAAACGAAATACATTTTCTCATGATGTCCATTTTTCCTCAGTGAAAACTAATGAAAACACACATGATCCAAACCTCTAAACACAAACTTCCAAGGAGGTTTTAAAAGCAACATGAGTCCCATTGGTGTGGCACGGTGGTGTAGTGGTTCGCACCGTCACCTCACAGCAAGAAGGTTCTGGGTTTGAGCCCAGCGGCTGACGGGGGCCTTTCCGTGTGGAGTTTGCATGTTGTGCCCATGTCTGCATGGGTTTCCTCCAGGTGCTCCGGTCAAAGACATGAGGTTAGGTTAACATTGGGCTGAAGTGCCCTTGAGCGAGGCACTGGGCACTGTAGCAGAGCTGCCCACTGCTCTGGGTATATGCGTGTGTGTTCACTGCTTCAGATGGGTTAAATGCAGAGAGGAATTTCACAAGTGTACGTGTGACGAATAATATTATTATTACAACAGTGAAATGGGACAGATAAAAGGGAAAAAAAAATTACAAAATTCCAGCAAAGATGAAATATTAATATGGAGCCCATAGAGAAATGTTATAAAGAAACACCATAGATGATTAATTGGATATTTTGAGTTTTATTTCAATACTAAGTCTAAGTCAGGTAAGTTCATGATGATGATGATTTTTTTTTTCCTTTTTACTTCAACCTGCATGTATTGAAGAAGGAAAGCGAAGGTTGCATCAGTTGCAGGTTTATGTATTAGACCTTATCAAGCAAAACATGGAAAAAGGAGTTATTCAGCACACCATTGCTTGGCAAATAACAATACTACTACCTATAGTATATAATGTACAGTTATGTAGTGGGGGGGCAGCTGTGACCACCTTAACTGTCTGATGAAACAGTTTTGCTTAGACTGTGTGAACCACTTCACTGTAAACATGACAAGAGATCAAGCACAATCATAATATATTCCAATGTAAGAGACCATTCATAAGTCTAGAGTTAAACATTTTAGTTCAGGAAGTTAAAGTATTCCTGCAAATTATGAATGAAATGCTTTGACGAGAGTTCTATCATTTCCTTTATAAGTCTAAGTGCTATAACAAAATGACTGATTATTTAAGTCTTTGAATGATCAAAGTTGTCAATCACCTGAAAGAACATCCTGACTTCTTTCTTTATGTAACAGAGTATTCGATATAACAAGTATGAAGGAAAAAAAAAAATACTAAGTGACCCAAAGTGGACATAATGCCCTTTTTACTTTGTTGTGTAAACACCACCTATGAGAACATACGGTACCAGTCAAAAGTTTGGACACACCTTCTAAGTCAATGGATTTTCTTTATTTTATTAAATGAAAAACACGTCATGTCTTAAAGTAATGATGGATGTCGTTTCTCTTTCCTTAGTTGAGCGGTTCTTGACATATGGATTACTCCAGTTGTGGAACAGGGCTATTTACTGTATTTTTATTATTTACTGTTTGATCTCAAATGCATTAAGAAGGCAAGAATTTGCACTCATCAACTTTTGACGAGGCACCTGTTAATTGAAAAGCATTCCAGGTGACTCCCTCATGAAGGTGGTTAGGATAACGCTAATAGCGTGCAAAGCGGCAAGGTAAACGCTGGATACTTTGAAGATTCTAAAATATGAAACACATTTTCTTTACCACATATGTTCCAGATGTTATTTCATAGTTTTGATGTCTTCAGTATTGTTCTACAATGTCGAAAAAAAAAAAAAAGTCAAAATACAGAAAAACCTATGAATGAGTAGGTGTGTCCAAACTTTTAACTGGTCCTGTATCATAGTCCTTTCCATGCCTGCCTCGGAAAAACGGTCAGGACTCAGAGATGATTGTGCATATTAAACGGACAGGAAATGTCTACAACAGACTAAAACAAAGAAGGAAAAAAAAAAAACCCAATTCATCTGACCATGCTGCTATGAGCTTTCAGTAACGAAGTTTTAAAAAGAAAAACCATACAGATATAAATTCATACAGAATAGCAGAATAGTAAATAGAAGTTATGTTCACTTGCCTGAAAAAAGGTCTAATACAAAGGGATATCACACTGCAAAATTCAAAGCACAGTTTAAATATTTTTCAGTACTGGTTATAACTTTACAAAAAAAAAAAAATCAAAGTAAACACGAACACCTTTACAAGTGTTTTACATGCTGCTGGTTAAGTGGTTAGTTTAATTATCCACACAATGTACTTAATTAAAGTGAGATAGTGACCAATGATTCATTTTCACTGGATCCCATGTCGACTGTCAACATGTTATATTCTTATCTCTTTTTTCCTTTAGTAATGGAGAAAATTTCCTCCTATTAACTAAAGTTGCCATGATTAGTAAGACTAAAGACAATTAACGTGATTAAAGAAAAAAAAAAGAATAGATTCTTGTTAATCTGTAGTTGTGGGATATCCTTCCATTATTAAATCTGTAGAAAACTGATTTTACAGGGGAAAAAAAAAAAAAAAGAACGAAAAAAAAAAAGGATGAAGCCATTTCAAATGTACCAGTGATCATCATATAGTACTGTGAAAAAGTCTCAGGCATCCTATTTTTTTCGGAAAGTTCTCTTGTTTGTTTCCTGCTTTACTGGGGAAAAAAAAATTTACTTAATCGGCCACTTTTCAGATAAAACCATAAGCAGTCTTGTGTACGGGAAGAGACCGAGCCAACAACAGCCTCCAGAAAAAGACTAGCAGGTTGTCTAAGCTACAGGAAAAACTTGCCAGCCAATCTGCAGTTTTAAAGGAAAAAGGACAGTATGGCAGGTAACGATTCAGGTTCGGTTACACCCAATATAGATCTATTTTACTATGACTGCTCTTTATTATTCCATGCCAGACAGAAAAGCAATTGCATTAGGGGGAAAATATGAAATGCAATACGCAGGCGGTATTGTTTGATTTCTGATGCGAGGACAGTGCGCCCATCGCATCGGAAAACAAACGTTCTTCAGTGAAAGCAACAGGGGACCGGTTGAAGAATTAAATGCAGATTTCGGATCAGAAGTGCATCCTGGATGCAAAGTCCAGGTTTCATTGGTGTACTGCAGTTGTGCCACACTGAAACGCAATCACAGCCTTATGAAAAATGAAATGCACTGCAATTGGGAATTACACTCAGTTCTGAGATGAAGTCAGCATTATTATTATTTTTTTTTAATAAAGTCCCTGCTGATTGTTTTTCACTAAAGAGAGAAAGCAAAGTAAAAGCAAATGCCGTGAAGGTTTTGTTGTCCAGTGTGACAAAGTAAAAGCAATACCATCTGCATATCCTATGATTGCTTTTCTATCTCTTATGGAATCATCACCACAATTTATAGCCATTATTATATATAGAAACGTTTCATTTTGTCATTTAAAAAAAAAAAATTATGTTTTATGTGCCCAAGACTTTTGCACAGTACTGCACAGTGGTTTGCCTACCCAAGAGCCTATAAAACCACAAATGCATTTTTTTGTTATTCTGGGAAGTGCAGCTTCAGAGCATCAGGGCCAGCCCGTGGAGTGGTTTCTCCAAACCAAGGACGCTCTGTCTTGTTCTTTCACAGACCATGAAACACTGCCTGCTTCTGGCAAACCTGATCCACGATTCTTCTCCAGTTATCTCTCTGCTCTTCTCGTGCTCTGGGTTAGTTTTTGAAAGCCCCGTAGCGACTTGCTTTGCTAATAAAGTTCTTCAGCAGGTCGTGGTCCATGTCGGCAAAGGCCTGGGTTTGAGTGACGGCAGTCAGGTGGTTCACGCAGAACTTGAAGCAGAACTCTTCCAAGTCCTCAAATGAAGAAGAAGCAGTTTGACCAAGTAATACATATCCTGGGGCTTGATGTTAAAATGTGTTGTTGATGTAGAATAATGGGTTCTATTTTGTCAGTGGCGCATCTTGTAATGTGACTGTTAAACATGTCAAAGTGGAAAATCAACTAGTACACAGAATAATACTTGACAGTTACAAATGATCAGAGTTGCTTCTTCTAACACATGCCAGGGAGACTGAAGCGAGCAAACGACCAAAGAGGAAGGAGTTTCCAAGTCGGTGAAAACGGCCAACTAAATAATCGCTGACTTACTGGAGCTTTAAAGCATACTTCTGAACTGGAGAATGAAAACTGTAAAACTGTAAATATATGCCATTTGATATTTCAAACGTTTCCATACATTACTTCACAGCGTCTCTTGAAAGTTATATCAGAACTACTTGAAAGGTTAGCCAACATACACTCCATGCACACATGAAAAACTAGACTTTTTGGTTTGGCAAAGAATTGTAGCAGGAAAATCTTCATAAATACTCAACACAAGCAAAAATTCCTGATGGAAGCCCACTGTTCCACTTTTATAGACCCATCTGGGATAAACATCAGTGTGCTCATGCTGTGTAAGACATGTCAAAACGTGCTTTATACTAAACATGTGGGATTAAACAGTGATGTTATTCAGGGGAAATGACGTGCTTTGCTCCTGGATGTAGGAAGCACCTCACTGACCAATTCACGCTTACACTCATCCATGTCTAACAAGCAGAAGATTCTCCACAAGGGGGCCCTGTTGTCATTTATGCAGCCTTTGTTAGTTCGTCAGTGAGGACACCGAGGCAGGTAAAGCTCATGCAATACTACAGAACTTTCTATCAGCGACAGCGTGTGCCAGTCATTTCATTCATTTATTCTAACTTCTGGTACTTGTTGATGCAATGTTTTGTTACTAATATGTGATAGTTGGGATATTAATAGTTTATTAGTTGTATAAAACAGCAGACTGCCTTAAAAGCTAGCCATTCTGAGCAACTACTTATGCATTTTGTAGTGCGTGTTTGCTTGAGAAATTTGTCCTCGCTGATAGCACGGTAGAGTTCAGGATGTGGAGTGTTTTGTCTATAGTCTGACTGCATGCGTGTGCGCGCTTACCCGTGCCTCATACTTGACAGCAGCAGATAGCAGTGTGATGGCATTCTCTTCTGAAATACCTCTTTTAATGGTTTCCTGGCACAGCCTTTTTAGACGAGTCTCTCTGTAGTAGGTAGCAAGATCGAGAAGACCTGAACAACAGAGAGCCAAGAGTCAATATATTAACTCTTACAAGATCTAGCACTCATATATATCCAAAAATTATAATTATGTGTACAATATATTGTACTGAGATACACACACGAGTGTTTTACTTTACTGGGAAATACACCACTCATATTTTTCATACAAACTACATCCAAGACATTGAGTAACATTTTCCAATAACCTCACTCGTGAGGATATCGATGAATTTGCGTACTTTTTTGTCTGTGAATATGTCTATATAATAAGAAAATTACACATTAGCTTAAAGATATGAAGTTTATCCTCACATGTTGAAAAACTCAAGGTTTTTCATACAAAATCCATCGCGAATCTGAGTGACATATTTCCCGATATTTCATTCCGATGACATCGCTCCCAGTGTTTTCCCGCTGACTAGACGCGCATTGTCAAAATGGCGAACCAGTGCAAAATTAAAATTCTTTTGATTAACTTGCGCGTATATACACACATTTTATTAATATTATAATAATATAAAATCTCAAGGCCTAGGATCATAGATACGCTACCAATCAAAATTTTAGATACCCAATCTTAGAAGGGTTTTCTTCAAAATACTACTTTAAAATATTAACATTATGAAATAACGCATGTCTAATTATGTAGTGACCAAGAAAACTGTTAAATCTATTTTATCTTTGAAATATTATTCGTATTCCTGAGGAAGCTTTGCACATTCTTGAAATCATCTCGACAGGCTTCAATAGGAAGCTACCCAGGGGGAAAAAAAAAAAAGAAAAGAAAGAAAGCGCAACTTTATTCATCACACACTTGTGAAATTTCCTCCCTGCATTTAACCCATCTGAAGCAGTGAACACACACATGCAAACACACGTGAGCAATGAGCACACACACATACCCAGAGCAGTGGGCAGCCATGCTAACAGCGCCCGGGGAGCAGTTGGGAGTTCGGTGCCTCGCTCAAGGGCACCTCAGCCCAAGGCCGTCCCATATTAACCTAACCGCATGTCTTTGGACTGTGGGGGAAACCGGAGCACCCGGAGGAAACCCACACAAACACAGGGAGAACATGCAAACTCCGCACAGAAAGGCCCTCGCCGGCCGCTGGGTTCGAACCCAGAACCTTCTTGCTGTGAGGCGACCGTGCTAACCACTTACACCAACAAGTGGCCCTTCTTTTTTTTTTAAGAAAAAAAGGGAGTCTTTTCTTCAAGCCCCCAAATAAACCAAGCACTTGTTGGCTGCTTTTCTTACATTCTACACAAAATCTACTTGTTCAGAGAAACAATTTAATTTGAAGTAAAAACTATTCATGAAAAAAAAAAAAATCCTTAAATTATTAAATTCATTTGACTGGTAGTGTATGATTCTTTGATATCTGCCTGTAATGATTACTGTACAGTTTTACAGGACATTAGGAGTATTTACATAATCATAGTGCAAAGATCAACAACAACAACAAAAAAAGGCATGAAAATGGGTGATTAATTTTACCAATGGCATCCTCTGGTGGCAAGTTAATAGTGTCAGTGTAGAGGTACTCCAGGAAGGCCCGGTACACCATGTAGGAGAACTGATGGATTTCGATGGCTTCCTCATCGTTCTCATTTAACAGCGCACGGAAATGCTCACATCTTTTAACATAGAAAAGTAATATATGTATCAAAAACATGAAAGTATATCCTTGTTATTCAAAACAGAGGAACTAGCAGTTCCGTAGAATTGCTCGTAAAACATGTCCAGGAAGACGTGCTCTTTTTCAGGAAATACTTTATTTCCTTAAGCAGGCTGTAGCCTGTTTTTGTTTATCTATATTCAGTAGTTGGGGAAAAGGAAAATCCCCTACGCCTTTTTGTTTAACAAGGGAAACGCATGCCAGGCCTTATCCTACATAAATATATCTCATTATCTCGAGCTGCTTTATCCTGTTCTACAGGGTCGCAGGCAAGCTGGAGCCTATCCCAGCTGACTACGGGCGAGAGGCAGGGTACACCCTGGACAAGTCGCCAGGTCATCACAGGGCTGACACATAGACACAGACAACCATTCACACTCACACACACACCTACGGTCAATTTAGAGTCACCAGTTAACCTAACCTGCATGTCTTCGGACTGTGGGGGAAACCGGAGCACCCGGAGGAAACCCACACGGACACGGGGAGAACATGCAAACTCCGCACAGAAAGGCCCTCATCGGCTGCTGGGCTTGAACCCAGGACCTTCTTGCTGTGAGGCGACAGCGCTAACCACTACACCACCGTGCCGCGACATAAATATATTCAGGTCATAAATATATGACTTGCCTAGTGCTCATTATAAGTAGCCACTAAAAATAATATTTTGAGGACAGTCCTTTACCTGATTTTGAGCAGAGCCTTGTGAACATGAATACATTTCCCATCAACAAGGAACTTCAGATCTGAAATTTCTGGGCTGTCAAACTCTCTCTTAAGGGACTGAGCCACAGTTAGGTAGTCATCACCATCTAACCAGGAAATAAAAATCTCATGTAACATCACAGGCATGATCAGACAAGGACTAAAACGATAAGAGTGAAGATGAGGGAAGTGATACGCGACAGCAAATCATTTTCCTTCAACATGTGAAATCAAGCCGATTCTCTTCTTACCCACAGTGAGAAGACGCCAGGTTACGGCAGGGGTGGCAAAACAGGCAAACACATCATCTGTGCTGGAGAAATGTGTGCTGTGTGGGAAGGGAACAGCCTGACCTCGACACTGACCCCACATTAGCACCTGACCGCTCTGCGTCTTCGCAGCTGACGTATGACTGGTGTGACACGCAGCCACTTCCACCATCCTAAGGGACAGAGGTCATACACAGCAGTTTGCCTGCTCCATTAAAAAGTACACTCAGGCTAGTAAGGTGATCAAATTAAAAGGTACAAGACAGCAAGCGAAACTCCAATGGCATTATTCCTGTCACCACACCACACGTCACTGAAGCCTCGGAAGTCAACAGTAGAAAGACGCTTGATTACAGAGTACTCAATTGTCAGTAGAAGACTAAATCGGTTGATTTTACAGCTCACATACTTGACAAATGAGTTCTCTAATTACTCAGGGATGACCTTGGCACTGTAAAGCTTAAAAAAAAAAAAAAAAAAAAAAAGGGTTAAAGCTACAAGGCCCTTGACTTATGTCTGTCAAACTACTACATCTTTAAAACAAGCGTTTCTTTTCTTTCAACTCAGATATGTTCCAAATGAGTCACCGTTTAAGA